>NC_139352.1:62354589-62657089 GCF_055883805.1 Amblyomma maculatum
ATTCGGTGAATTCTAATGTTGATACTGCTCTGGAATAACGCACAGTATGAACGAATGATCGAGCAACTATAAGCATTGCCAAATATAGATATGGACGCTAATGTCAACTGAAATGTCACATCTTATCCTAATCATTTGAGTCATACAGGAAAGGAAGAGTAAATGCCGCTCAGGCTAAGAACTGCTCGTAAATTTAATCCAGACGATCCATGCATTATGAAGGTGTACGCTGGCAGCAGTGCTCTAGTCTCACATAGAAAAAGTGGTAGGAGCGGACAATCGTCGCAGAGAGCTCGGCAGCCATGATAAAACAGTAATAATAATAATAATAATAATAATAATAATAATAATAATAATAATAATAATAATAATAATAATAATAATAATAATAATTTCTTCAGAGCAAGAGAAATGCGCAGTATCTGTAACACTTGTCTCTGGACGCCTAAACTGCGCTGTAAGGGAAGGGAGGAATGTGAGAGTGAAAGTGGAAAGAGAGAAAGAGGTGCCGTAATGGAGGCCTACAGAGTAATTTCGACCACCTGGGGATCTTTAACGTGTGATGGCATCGCACAGCACACGGACGCCTCTTCGTTTCGCCTCCAGCGGAACGCAGCCGCCGGCAGTCGGATCGAACCCGGGTACTCCGGCACGGTAGTCGGACGTCGTACCACTGCGTCACCCCGGCGGGGCCCATGATAATGCAGGTGACTACGTTTTCCGAATGAATGTTCTTGCATTAAGCTGTTTGTAGTTAAGAAAGATAGAAGCGCTTTTGCAACTTGTAAGCAGGCAGGGTATTTCTGAGAAAACATGTTCGTAATACGAAATTGCTACTAAAAAAGTAAAATATTGTTTTCAAATATATTTATAAGATTGGTTATGTTGTTTACAAACCAAGTAACAAAAATGAAATGTGTAAAAATAAGCTGATTGCAGCAAATAGTGAATTTAGCGGTCTTTAGCGAGTTTAGTTGCTTATTGTTACGGGTGTTCTGTTTTTGAGTTGGCAAATATTGATATTATAAACGCTTCGACTTTATTCGGGGTTCTTTCTGGTTATTTATTATTTGCATTTAAGAAAACTTCTGGATCAATAATTTCTTCATCATCATCATCATCAGCCTGATTATGCCCACTGCAGGGCGAAGGCCTCTCCCATATTTCTTTCTTAAAATAAGTCTAATAATCATTTCACATGTGATGGATCGCGCTAGTTTATGGGCGTCATGGTTGGTTGGTTGGTTGGTTGGTTGGTTCATAGGAAGGGAAAGGCGCAGTATCTGTCACACTTGCTCTGTGGACACCTGAACCGCGCCGTAAGGGAAGGGATGAAGGTGGGAGTGAAAGTGGATAGAGAGAAAGGGGGGCCGTAGTGGAGGGCTACGGAGTAATTTCGACCACCTGGGGATCTTTAACGTGCGCTGACATCGCACACCACACGGACGCCACTTCGTTTCGCCTCCATCGAAACGCAGCCGCCGAGGCCGGGATTCGATCCCGGGAACTCCGGCACAGTAGCCGGGCGTCTTACCACTGCACCACCCCGGCGGGGCGATGGGCGTCATGACAAAAAACGATTTCGGAACACGTTAGGCGTAGCAAAGCAACATTCCTAGTCGAAAATGGGTTATTGCATCACCATAGGCCTGGAAACCAACGTTCGGTAATATTACGAGTGAGCACATTCGGTACGTGCCGAATTGGAAAAGTTCTCTTTTTAAGCTTTCTCGTGTGTACTAATGTTTTAATTTTTTTTTAATTAACTGACAGTTGGAACTTACGTCTTGCAAACGAAGGTGTTTACTGCAAAATCATTATTCAACCTAATTTGGCCTTGTAGTAGTTACGTATGGACAGGCTTAGTATTGGTAGATATTTCTTTGCAAATGTTATTATAGTCGCCCTTCAATTCGGGACGAACACTACGCATTGCCACTAACAGTATTTTAAAACAACAATCGTAAAGGATATATTGAATTCTCCTATTCTTCCCTGCGTTTCGCATCTTTCACACTATTTACAAAAATACACCCGTTACGTTCTACTTTTTCATTGTTTTCTGACTACTGCTCGTATTGTTGCTTTTTTCGCGAGATCACTAGCATTAGTTAGAAAACCCTCCCTTTTAATTGTTTCCCCTAAGAACCTTTAGGCTGTACGTGCCACCACTATCACCTACTTATATCGCATGAATGTTTTGTTGGATAAGCGTTCAAGGGCTGCGTTACAGAGAGGTACAACGCAGGCAGTTCACAAGTGCAACTTTCATCGCGAGAAAGTGGAATGAAGGCTGAAAACTCAACAGCTGTCAAAGGGAAGGTTGTGAGCGAAGAACGTTTCTTTAGCTCCCTCATTTATAATAATACCATAAAAAACAAAACAGATTTCGGAAGTAGCCAGAACTTCCAACGCGATCTTTCTTGACTTGACGGCGTGGGCAGAGTGCCTCAAAACATTATACATGCAGGTCGCATTATAACCGAAGCCACCGCAAGTTTCCTCCCCACTTCCCGGCATTTTTTCGTTGTAAGCAGCAAAGAACAAAACATTGTGGAATAGATCTGCAGCCTTCATTTTTTTTTCTTAGCGCCTTTCTTCGCTGGCACTAGCTCCGGTTCCCCCAGGTGTCATTGCCTTTGCGATTTACATTAATCATCCCTCATTCTCCCCTAGCACAACGAAGGAGTTTATTCTTTCGGTGCTCTGGGGAGCAGGATATAATAACTACGGACCACACTAACATGCAAATGTCTGTTTCCACAATGAGAGGTGCATGGTTGTGCCAGGAACTAGCCGCTGCCTTCGCGACCAACCGACGTGAAATTACCCATTGTGTGGCTTGCAAAGCTCACAAAATCTGACTGTTCACCTCCCCAGGACTGGACTACAGTTGTAATCATCGTTAATGCCACAAAGACGAACGTGTTCATGCTGCTAATGAAAAGCCTTCGCAATAAAAGCGCCAATGGGTGATCATGCGGGGATGCCCAAATGAATGCGAGTTCTCTGAGCTGACCTCAAAATAAGCTTTGCGGACGGGGCAGAACACTTGAAGGTGTTTGTGCTAGTGAACATCTATTGGAGTTTGTGAATAAATATTGTCTGCCAGTAACAATCGCCTTATTCAATATGCAGTTGGTTTGGCGATTCATTCACTCTGTTTGTGAGGAGGAGACTGCGTGCGTGAGTGTTTTGTGGGTGACATTTCACTGACGTAGTCATCAATAACGCTGGACGCAGCAGTCGACGTTAGGGGTAGTCTGTGTTTGAAAGCGTCAATGCAAACTATCAAACATTGGATTTGCACTATTATGTTGTACATAATAAAAACTACGAGATGAGAAATTAGTGAGCCACACAAAATATTTCATGCACTTAGCCGCTATCTCCGTATCAAGTCGTTTCATTTTAAGATGTCAAACAGTATCCATACCACTTGAAAAGGTAATGGAGATTTCGGCGAGTCGGATACCGCGGCAAAATAAAAAAAAAATCGCTCCTGTTTAACATCGCTTAACTGTTAACTCCTGCGAAAGCACGGTTCACATGATGCATTTATGGTGCTCAATTTTTGGATGAATCCAACCTTATTGTAAGGGTAGCCCAGGCCAATAGAATTCGTTATGGAATGGTGTATTTACAGCACCTGGCTGTTTTGCGAAAACAAAGAATGTAACCCGCGCCAAATATGACGTGATCATCGAACTGGGTACAGCCCATTATTCTTGGACATCAGTTTTGGTTCAATTTGGTTACTGAGTCTCGCGTGTCCCGGAAAAACATTTTGGTGCGATTCGTATTGCTGGGGTCTCTTCTCTTTGGATATCTGTTTTAATGCAATTTAGTTGTAATCAGTTTTATGAGTGACAAGACCCACATCCTAGTTTAACCAGTTTCGACTGATGTCACGTCGGATGACAGCAATGGTGACGTAGCGTCTACGACATCCCTATTTGGAGGCGGCGTGCCATCTGCGGTTTGGCTTTTCTTATTTACTTTTTTATTGCGAGAGCATTTCTTGTCTCATGAGTGGCTTGTACAGGAAATCTGGTCAGAGCGTGTCAGCAGGGCAAGTTCGCTCAAACTGACACTTAGAAAACAACAATGCTGGCTGGACTGGCTTTCGAACAGACACCGTAACGAACAATTCAGCTCCTATGTCCCAAGCACGACAGCACTATACTAACGCCACTTCTTAATCATATTCCACACAGAATATACCATACTGACGCAAGAACAATCAGTCGTACTTCACATAAATTATTTTAATGATTTTAAGGTTTCAATGTGCGCGAGCTAGTCGAGTGCTGGATTCAGAAGTTTAATAGCTTTAAGACTCCTTAGAGTAGCTTCCTTAAAACCTCTCACGTTAAGATCTGTGCGATAGAAGCACCGCCATCCTGCTTCTTCATATAGCATGCAGGTACAATGCCATTAACAGATCATATGGAATACTGTCCTCGTTTCCAATCAGAATTTACCTGATTTCTCACTGGCTAAGCGTAAAATATTTCTTAAGAATCATTTGAAGGATGTCACAGATGAAAACTGCGTCCCAGCACTTCAACACACGTGCTCAATGGCTTTATCTTTTTTGCACAGAAAGCAGTACACTCCCCAAGGCACAAAACTTCCTTTCTCTTGCGATCACGCTTTCGACGGCAAAATACAACGTTCTGGTCTAAAAAAGAATGTTTTGGCTGTGGGAATAATGGCTATTATTTTGTAATAGTTTTGGAACATCTTGACCAAGCCCTGCATTGTGCATGGTCCTATACAACGCAGTAGGGAACTGTGAGTCACATATATCTCTTCTAAGTTTGTCTTCGCGTCACTTGAATAAAATAATCACTTAAAAGCCCTAAAGATAATCACAAGGTTGTACGAATTCTTTCAAATATACATGAATAGTTCCTTGAGTACTATGGGATGCAACGAAAAAATAGGTCAAAGCACTGCCTAGTCTTAGCTGAATAACAGCACATAAGAAGAGGTCGTAGCATCCCTGAAAAAAATAAAGCGGCTAACTAACTGTTGTACAAATAGGTGGCATAAACCAAGACCTCCAACACGTACGCTTCGAAATAATTCAGCCGCCGCCGATCACGCCTCGTGTAAAACTGGAACGCACTATCGCGCTGTGCAGTAAACATCGTTTTCTTTACGCTCCCCTGAAACGCACTATCGCGCATTTCAATGAACATCATAGTCTTCATGAAGTTCCACATGCGCCGCTGTGTCATTTAACGAAGTTAAATACACTATACACATCCGCCATATTGGCGAATGCGGGCGAGGTCCGCAACCCTAGCGTCGAGCGAATACACCAGGTGGCGAGACAAAACTGGCAGTTACACTTAAGTACACCGCTGAATTTTATTTATTTACACCCCTGATGTTTTTTTTTATTCCTTTGCGGTGGCGGGTAGAGTGCGTGGGGAGCCTCAAGCCGAAGTGAAGAGTGCGATTGAAGACGGTGGCAGCCGGCGAAACTCGAGCCCACGCTTCCCCTTCCCCTATCTCCCCGCTGCGAAAATTATGCTGGACGCCGCTTCATTTGACGCAAAGATATTAGATTAAGAAATTCGAATTGACGACGTAAACAATATTGTGACTGAAACATTGTAACGTAAAAGCGAAAATCTTGCAAAAAGTAAATAAATATACAGGCGTGACGTGGCGCCTCTCCAACTTTAGCTCCCTGCTCGCTTTCTCCCGCTGCTCTCCGCGCGGGTACCATAGATGATGACATAGTACATAGTACATACATACATGGTCGCTCAGTGTCAAAGGGAACTATCAATCTGCACTAAAAGGTTATCTGTTACCTGGTTCTAAAGTCGAAAATTAATTTTTATATTAGATGTCAAGAATAATTCTAATTGGCCAATAGGAAGAGGTATGCTTTTCGGATATATTGTCGCAGTAATCATTTATTGAATGTTAAAATTTAGTTTCCTTTCTTATTGAGCAGCCCTGTGGATGTGAGCCAGGGGTTTGATACTTTTATCGCTACAAGGGCCGCATTGAAATTTTGGTCGTTAGGAACAGTATAGGAGAGAAATCGCTTTCCCAATTCAAGAAACTAATAGGACGATAAGGTATAAGTTGTGGATTTTAATGCAGTTGTCAGACTTTGGCGACCTTCTTCACTATATTGAACCCTCATAGCACGTATTGATTGCGATTGAAGCACCAGTGGTGGTTTTCAGTAGGATTACCAAGTGGTGAAAGTCAGCCTTAGAGAACGTGTCGGACAATGAATGCAAATTTAGCGAGCACATGTTTTGTAATAGCTCCTCACGTTGTGTGCTGTTAATTCCCAAATATTTCGCAGCGTTACGCCTCAATCATAATTCACAGGAATATTATACATGAATTTCTAAACTGTTCAGGGACGTTTAGGTATTCCAACATGGATAGCCGCGGCGATTACTCCGAGCATTTGTTGACAGCTGTGAGGTGATCATTCGCTTTTGCAAAGTATCAGAAGCATTTGCTTTGCGCTCCATCTGTAGTGATTTTACAAAATATTCAAAATCCCTCGTTGAAATATTTCATTGTTCCTATTACGTGTTTGTGAAAATATCGATTAAGACAATAATTAATGACAGCTTAGCTTCTGCTGCTCTGTAGATATCACAGCAAATCATATTTCTACATCGTAAACATAAACAGAAAGTAGCGCGCTACTGTAGGGTTGGTTGGAGCTGCGTTAAACAGAGGAAAAACTGGGTTTTGTTTGCGGCCGCATGGTCGTGAACTGTTTTCTAGGAATAGATGCTGTTACTAGGTTTTAACAAATATAGGAATGATTAGCCTGCAGAAAGGTAGAATGGAGTAAAATTCGCGACGCATATTCGCCTTTCAGAAACCAGCGTTTTACGTTTGCGCTTGCGACTGGAAATAGCAGACGCAATTGCTCTATGTTTGAGCAATCCCGAATTATAAGACAAGTACAATAAAAACATAAGCACAGATAATAAGGAAACTGTAAACAATGTTCCACGCACTTAAACTGCGTAAATTTCTTTTCTTTGATGGCGTGCAGCACTTTCAGTACATTTTCTTGGGTGCCTAAAAGTTTTAGGCTGCGTTCATTTAACCTACGAGGTCTAAAAGCGGGACACGACGAACGTTTGCGAATTTCTATGTGGCAATTTTCAATCACTTTGCGGTGGCACGCTCCGCCTGTTTCATGAACTTCTCAAGGAAACAGTAATTGACGACGCGGTCAGGATATCCAATTACGTGGGCATAATCTCAATTGACGCTTATGAAATAAATAATATCAGCACTCCATAAAAAAAATGGTCATAGTACGCAGCGTGAGCTCCTCCAGTTTGATGCGCCTCATCGGCTAGAATAAACTTAAATGTCGACATATTCCTGCTCGCGGATAATTGAAAATAACACATAATAGAATGCGTATACATCTAAAAATTGAGCTTGTATGGGTGGGGATCTCGAACTGGACTGCATACCGGCCTACCTATTTTAAAGCGAAAGCCTTTAATTGCTCATACTGTCGTGGACAAAATGTGTCCCACTTTGCGGCGGCTCTGATTGGCTGAGGCTGGATGACGTCATAGAGGTATCGACCAATCAAAGTATGCGCGAATGCGTGCCTTATATGGCCATATGTCAATCATTGATTAATACTAATTAATAAGTTCCCAATTGATAACACTGGTAACTAATTATTTCCTAAATAACTAACAATTATTTAACTAATTACATTATTAATGACTAACTATTAAATGATTAACTAATGCCTGACTAATAACCATTTGCTAATTTGTGCCAGTTGCGTAGCAGAATGTGGCACTCTCAGCCTTTCGCCTTCCACTACTTTAGTCGCTAAAGTCCCTCGTAACTTTTCAAGCTCATCAGCAGCGTTCCTAACACGTGATTCGCTCGACAAAAGCTCCAAGGGGCCTCGCATGCTAGCGGTCAAATCTCTTGCGGATGAGGCGTGAGATGACAGCAACACGATTGAGCAGCGGCGGCTGACAAGACGCACACCCCGTGAATAATCTCAAGTGAGAGCACGCCGCCGCCTTTTCAATATAGCTATAGCCCAAGTTGCCAAATAAAATCTGTTAGTAGCCGGGCTCGGCCTGCTTTAAACCTTTACTTTTTTGTTTCGTCCCTTGTACGCCTTACTGGACTTTCACTACTGATCTAATTTGCTTCACGTCAAGCAAGCGAAACTCCGGTTGGTTGATCGAAGTAGTTTGCAAATATTATCTCTCATTTATAATGCAAGCAGACAATCTTTTAGAAGAACATGATGCTGGGAAACTTAGTTACGTTTCATGTTACAACAACGCAAAAACGAGTACACAACCGATTACGAAAAGTGGACAAGAAGTACAACACTGAAGTTGTTTTTTCTTCACGGCGAATACTAGCTACCATCTGCCCGGCAGTGTAGAGTAGGCGGCAGCCTGATGCAAGAAGCAGAGAGCGAAACGCCTGTTTTGTAAGGCTGGGTAGTAGGATTGTAGATTGCGCAAAAGGCGTTGTATACCAGATACCGCTTTCCTGTGGTGGTTACTATAAACACTGGCCTTATGAAAAACAACAAAGAGCTAAGAAGTGGAACTGGATCAAATCTTCCTATTTATTTTCGCCAAAACTTCCCACGTGGGACCCTTTGTTCGGTAAAACATCAGTCATTTTCCCACATAGCGACCGGAATGTAGAGAAGTTGTGGAGGCTTACCATATCGCTAATGATAGTTCTTGTTGCATCATCCAACCGTCGTTATCACTTGACAGCCATGAATTGGGGTTTGTTTGTTAGGTTTTGCGCAAACGTGGGTTTTAATCTGTGTTGATAAATTAGGTCTTTTTATTTTTGTCTTGGCAGGAGGGGTATAAATCTAAGCAAGTGTGTAATAAAAGTTTTAGTTGAAAAAGCGCTCGTGTTGTCTCCACTTTGTCGTGTCCTCGTTTTTTTTTTTTTTTCGCTGTTGTAACACGTCAATCTCTCCACACTTTATTTACGTGAAAAGTCAGGAACCAGACCTATGCGACCCTTCTGCCTTTCAAAAATGACAGGCTTATGTAAACTATGAGGTACTCCTGTCGCTTAATCTATATGCTCAGATTGCAAATACGACTCTGCCGCAACTCTTCTCACCAGTGAATATAGCACTTTTACTAAAGGTACAACTTAGACGACACATCTGCCTCTTCGTATTTGGATGTGACAGCTGCTTTATTTACGGCGCAACAAGGAACTAAACGGGGAGTCCCTAAATTGACTAATATTTTTACTTAAGCAATTTTAGATAAGTACGAAGAGCACTGTGGATGCAAAAACGAAAATCAGCCAATATTATTAACCACAGTGCATCTCTTTCTGAAGAATGCTGTAACTTTTATCCCACTCGGAGCAACGGGATACAATGCTACGCTAAAAACGGACTATCCCGACTATCCTTGCGCGTGGTATTCTCTCAGGCTTCTCACGATCTTACGCCTGAGTACTGTTAACCGGGCCCAGAGGGTTGACGACGAATCCAGAGTCGTCGCCCAGCTATGCGGGGCCATATCCGAACACCAAAATGTCTATCAGGAAGAAGTACCGATGCGGACAAAAGTAAACGGAGCACGCCATTCTAAAATTTTTTACGCGTTGCATAAATGAAACCGGTAGTTGACGCCGGGGAAACGAGCAGCATCTGTGACATATGTTCCTGTGGACACCTGAATCGTGCCGTAAGGGAAGGAAGGAAGGTGGGAGTGAAAGTTCAAAAAGAAAAAGAGAAGCCGTAGGGGAGAGTTACGGAGATCTTTAGCGTGCACAAGAGGGCGGTAGAGGTGAAGGGGGGCTGCTCCTGGCCTTACGGGGCTAGGACTGGTAGGTCACCACTGTTTGAGGGGGGAAGGGGGGGGGGGGGGGGGCTAGAAACGAAGAGACGTCCGTGTGCTGTGCGATGTCAGCGCACGTTAAAGATCCCCAGGTGGTCGAAATTACTCCTTAGCCCTCCACTACGGTTCCTCTTTCTCTGTTTTCCCTTTCATTCCCACCTTCCTCCCTTCCCTTACGGCGCGGTTGCGGTGTCCACAGAAAACAAGTGAGACAGTTACCTCGCCTTCCCTTCCTATAAATAAATCAGAGGCGGGGGCTAGCCTGCCAACGAATTATCTGTTGCAGGCCTTCATTGCACCCACCACCACTTCAATGGTGGACGACGGCAGTTCCAACGCGCGTCTTTCTCTCCCTCTTCTTGTTTTTCCCTCTCTATTTTCTCCTCTGTCCGTACGAGGAAGCGTAGGTAGCTCAGCCACAGAGCCAGTAGCAGCCCCGCGCATTTTATTTTCCTTCTTCCTACAGCCACAACCGCACAAACAACAGCACTGACATCGCACAGCACACGGATGCGTCTTCGTTTCACCCCTATCGAAATGCAGCCGCCGGCGGTAGAAAGAGACACCGGGTACTCCGCTACATTAGTCGGGCATCTTAACTACTGCATCACCATGGCAGAGCGATTCCTTCGAAGCAATCTTACGACAACGAATAACGCCTGCTGACAGGACAGCTTATGTTATGCACAACCTTCTTCTCTGTTCTCTTAATATTCAATGATGTTACTTTAACCCTGCATTGGTTATTGTGGCCATTTCTACTGGAATCTTTTTTTCGCTGGTCACTGAGAAAACTCTACAGCCAGCTGCCTCTTACGAGAACAATACAGAAAGCGCAATCTGGGAGAAACAAATGTGAAAAAAAAAATGAAGACACGAACATTTCTTATGCAGTTCACGTTTAAAAATAGTTCCTTAAGACCAAAAGGATCGATCACCGCTGCCTGTTCTCGTTCTCCTCAGCGCCGGGCCCCTGAAATAAACACCATTCTCTGAAAGTTGGCTCATTGTGAATTCTGCACCGTGAAAAACCAAACTTGCCGGGAGTTGCTCACGTATCAACTTGTGCTGCAAGGGTAACTTCACTAAATGTTCAATTTATTCCGCTATACATAAAAATTCCATTAGCAAATAGACGTGGAAAGAAACATGTTAGCTGGTGAATCCCGCTTGCTTCATTATGCTTTCGTCGAGTAGCTTGCACGGCACAGAAGAATCGATAGCCCACGATTTTTAAAAAATGCGGACTCTGCGAATGACGCTAAGTATCTTAACTTCACTGAATAGGAGAGAGAATAAAAATGATAGACTCTGTACATAATCAGCTCTAGAGTGCCACTATTTCCTCAAAGCGCAGCCCTGTGTCTCCATAGCCACAATAGATTTGCCGTGTGTGTTGGCCCACTGGAATCGTCCTCACAATTCAGTGCAGTGCCTTCAGAGAAATACGACAGCTGATTCTCCACAGAGCGATGCCAAACCAGAGTGGAGAACCACGCGTCTAATTTCATTATGGTTGGTTGGTTTGGTTGGTTTGTGGGGTTTAACGTCCCAAAGCGACTAAGGCTATGAGAGACACCGTAGTGGAGGACTCCGGAAATTTCGACCATCTGGGATTCTTTAAGGTGCACTGACATCGCACAGCACACGAACGCCACTCCGTTTCGCCTCCATCGAAACGCAGCCACCGAGGTCGGGTTCGAACCCGGGTACTCCGGCACAGTAGTCGGGCGTCTTACCACTGCACCACCCCAGCGGGTAACTGTTTTAATGTCTCTGCCCGCTGCTAATCAAACATACAGCGTCGAAAAGGGTAGATTAACAACAATATTATTCCAGTCAGGTTAATGACAGCGCAACATAGCGATGGGCAGGATAACCATAACTGTGGTATAAGAGACAACGCGGCTTGGTTATATTCAACCCCGAATCAATAAAACGAAATGAGATGCTTTGATTTGGTTAGTGGGGTTCAACGTCCCAAAGTGACTCAACCTATGAGAGACGCCGTGGTGGAGGACTCCGAAAATTTCGACAACCCGCGGTTCTTTAACGTGCCCTGACATTGCACAGCACACGGGCGCCTTGCTTTTTGCCTCCATCAAAAAGCGGCCGTCACGGTCGGGATTCGATCTTGAAGTATACGAAACGCACTTTACATATAAAGCATAGAACAAGCAACGAACGCTAGTCAATTTTTGTGTAAGAATGAATCGCAAAGAAAGGAAAAGTATATATTGCCCACAGCCAGAGTGACGGAATTAGAAATACTTGCGGCAGTAATGCTGCTAGCCCGAAGCATGCAAGAACTATACGGTGAAATAACCGGTGGTCATTGGGTCAGAAGCAGAAACAGGGACTTTTAGAGAGCAACAGAAAAAAAACATTTTCCTTTTCCAGATGACAAAAAAAAAAAATGCGGTAGTATACATACCACAAAATACAGAAAAATATACTAAGTGCGCATTGCTGTGTCGACGTAGTCACACAGAAGGGGTTATTATTCGGAACGTACTTTGTAAGAGACCACATCTCCAGACAGATGTTCCTGTTGCTACGTAAACGTTTAACATTCTTGCTTATTTATCACTGCGTACGGCAGCTTACACGGCATCGCTTCCTCCGCAGCTTGTCACACATGTATCTACAGTTTTAGGCTTAATTGGAGGTAAACATAGTGCCGAAAATTATGGCTATCTTTTTTGAGGCTGCCCGAAATATTTGGAGCTATCGGCACTGCCTAAGAATATAAGACTCCCAGAGCTTCGCATTCATGTAACGCTCACAACAGAGAAAAAGGCATGATGCGCCTGGCTGGGTTCGACTGCTCAGAGTGGCATGATTGAAATAAATTACTTTTGCCGACCTCCATCGTAACGCTCTTTCACACTTCACTCAACGGCACACAATTATTGAAGCTGTGAAGGCGCCATACTGAAAAAGAGTGGCCGTTGGCTATTACTTGGCCGCTGCTGGCAGCGGTCGCATTTCTTTCCCGACAGACCTCGCAGGGGCGGCTCCGCAGCCAGCCTTCCATCCGTCATTCCGGCCTCAGCCGCCCTGAGTGGGATGTCTAAGAAAACTGAGACAGACAACTTTTTTATTTCCTTATTCTCTTTCGTTTTTATACTCTCCGGTTCCTTTTTCTTCTCAGCTCTTCACAAAAGCTCAAGTTGCTTCACCCCCAGACGTTACCCCCTCCCCTCCTTTACTTCCCCATTTTGTTTATCTTTCCTTCTGTTGTCTCGAAAGACCAAATAGCATTGTCCGGACAGTACTGAGTTAAAGTTAGAACCGGTAATTGCGCGCCATTTCAAACGATTCTTAAGATTTTTTTTCTGCACGCCGTACTGCAGTCAGCGAAAGGCATAAAACCCTAAACACGCCAAATATATCAAACGGGCAGCACAGCCGCCAGTATTCCTTAGCGTACTCCCTTTGAAACCTCGGTTGCCATTTCTTTGGCTAGACCTCTCCAATTATAGGCGGTAAACCAGGTAACTGTATCAAACCGGTCATCCTCTTATCCAATGCCCTTTCTCAGCGTTCGCCCCCCCCCCCCCTGCAACCTCTCAAAAAAAAAAGGAAGAAAGAACAAGACGCGAAAAACGAAGAACACAGTAAGGCCTTCAAAAATCCAATCTAAAGTTTGGCTGCGCGACACTAGCGCCGTATTCCTCCCCAAGCGGTAGAATTCTGCGGCAACGACCGGGCGTGACTCCGCCACAGCGCTTTCACTAGCCATGCACATAAGGTGCGCGCATGAGCTTCCTCTCTCTGCGTGCTGCTCACTCCCGCTTCGCCCTTATCCTCACTCGGTCGGTCGGTAAAAAAGTTCAGAAAATGTTGAGTACAACTCAAAAAAGAATCAAGAAATATACCTAGTATTTTGCTTCGGAAATTTCAGGTAGATACAAGGATTAAGACTACACACATATGTATATCAAGATATAGCGAAATAACATTGAACAAGGGTGGGGTGCCTCGGTTTGCAAGCTGAGACAACATTTAGACAAGTGGACTGGTCTTCGTCTGGGCCCAGACGAAGAATAGTCCACTTGTCGAAACGTTGGCTCGACTTGCGAACTGAGCCCCCCCCCCCTCTATCCTCGTTCAGTGCTGTTTCATACCATGCCCTCCATCCATCTTTATCTCTTTCTGCCCAAGATATAACAAAACGCTAAGACGCAAAGGAGTTTTTCATGACTTTTTGAAAACATACCTTTCATGTCCTTGTGAACGGTATATATGGATTTCAAGCCCTAAGAGCGAGAGCGCCCATTTCAACAGAAACAGAGAAGCAGCAGAAACATGCATTAGCGAATAAACACAAGTGCCTAAATCCATTTCTGAATGCCACCAACCAAAGTCCGTTGTGATTATAAACTTCGATATCAAGAGCGGCAGCAATGTCAGTAAGGACTCTTTCTTCACTGCCTCTCTGGAGAAAAGTCGACAATTCCACGGCGATTCTGTTTGATCTCCTGAACATCACTCATCTGCCATCCTGCACCAGCCCCATGACTGAAAGTATGTGTCGCGAAGGCCTGCTTGATCATCAACGCATTCCTCTATTAACCGCAGCTGACCAGCTCGTAATGGTTACGTTTTAGCGCTTTTGGCCCACTATCCTCACGAGCACGTACTCCCCCTTGCCTCCAATCCCGCCCATTGTCAGGGCAACTAGTATCCCAAAAGAAATAACTACATTTATGTGGTTGCATAGATGCGAAGTGGCTTACCGGCTCCACATGTATTACTCAGCCCGTTGAGATGGCTGCTATGCTCACCGTTGAAGTGAGAGACTAATGTGAAGCAGTTAACTGCGAATTCGAGATAGATACGAAGCTCCCGCGCACTCTCCAACATTCCAAAACGCAGGTGCTCCGGACGATTGCGAAAGGGTGCAAACCTTGTTTTAGGCCCGTCTATTTTTTTTTTTTAAGTGTCAAAGACTTACTCGCCGCCCCAAGTTGGTGCTTTAAGCTACCACTATTGCTTTCAAAGCGACTTGATAGTTGCAGTTAGACCCCTAATGACTTCCGCCGCAAGGAATCACCAGCTAATCTTCTGAGAAAACAGACTTCAACATCAGAGCAAATCGATGGCCTGCTAGGAGAGACAGAATCAAGCGGAGAGAATCGTAGTCCCCTGTCACTGATCAAGAGCCAAACTTACTTTGGCGAGCACAGAAGAAAGAGAAGCTTGGTTGGCGCATTACTTCCAGCTTGATCTGTTTATGCATGCAAAACTTCCATTACCGTGTGCACCGCTGGCCTCCCTTAGGAAAACAAAACACTTCACCACGAAAACCGGTTCACGCTTGAGATAACAGAAGATTTCCATATATAAACAAAACTTCGAATACACTCGTCCCCAGGCTCGTGTTTTCGTATAGTCTGAGTCGATTGAGTTCCTGATCGATGACAGATGGGGGCGCGCATCTGCGCTTGCTTAGCCTGGTGTTATCCTTTGGCTCCAGGAATACCTGTTGAATACATAATTTTTATTACTATTCCTTGTTCAATCCGTTTCCCGCTTCTTTACTATACTCACCGTTTTTCTTTTGGGCGACATGGCACCTCTCAGACATTTTTACGTCCAAAAAGTATAAATTCAGCTGCGAAAAAGCGAGCCAAGCCTTCAATTTTTTTTTTAGCGCACACAGACTACCACCGGAAGGAACGAAGTTGTCAGGACAAGGTGCGATCCTGTCAACTTCGCTCGTTCTTGTGTTTCTCTGTGGGCGCTCAAACCCAAGTCCTGCAATGCACCAACTAGCTGGCAAAAGCGTCCTAGCGGTCTTTATTTTTCGTTTCAGTTGCCGCCGACTTCACTGCTCTCTGTTCAACATCAATTTCTGTCATGCGTGCTTAGCACTTTCGCACTCTATACTCAACGCACCAAGAAAAGACTCAGATAGAACTAAACTCCGCCTCATAACATTCGCAATGTTGCCCACACATTCCTCCAGTGTGCCGCTCGGCATTTCTTTTCATATCGCATGTAAGTGAAGTCAAAGACGAATCACTAAGTGATGTTGTCCGTGGTTCCTATTAAGTAATTCGCAATCTGAATTATAGCGACTGAAGGGGGTGAGTCCTCGGTGTTATCACTGCTGCCTAACTAATGATCGATATTCTTTCATTCCCCACGGCTGAACGAAAATGCCATTATCATTATTATCACTACATGCGCCTGCTTTCTCAAACTGCGAGTCAAGTCGATGACAACCATGGCTCACAGCACCAATGGTGTGAATAGAAAATGGCTTCAGTTTGAGACAGCACTGGCGCCTCTATTAGTGAAGCGGCGAAATGAAGCGATGTTCCCCTCCTTGCTCATGCGCGGTGGTGGTGGTGAAAACGTTTAATAAAATTGCTCTGGAGTCAGGCTTAGTGCCCTTCCCCTCAAAAACACTAGGTGGAGTCCCTAGTACGGGACCCCAGTGGCTTCCGCTGCCGCCACTGCTCGTTTGACCAACGCCTTTTGGGCTTTCAGGTCGGAGCAGGCGAGTAGGGTCGCCTCCCAGTCCTCCGGGGTGGTGTTTTGGTTAGGTGCAAAGGCAGGGTTGCGCGACCACTCCCCGGAGAAGGCACTGTCAAAGTGTTTAAGTGACGCCGGGCACATCATGGTATTCGTAAGGAGGCGAAGAAACACGCGTTCCTCCGGGACTCTTGTTAACCTTTTACACGGGTGGGGGTAAATATAGTGTGTCTTTTGGTACAGCTGAGTAATTTCTCTGAAAGTGTAGGCTGGTGTGAATTCTTCTGAGGAGGAAGGAGACGAGGTTGCCCGGTTAGAAAGCGCGCGGGCGGCGGCATCTGCTGCCTCGTTTCCTCCTAGCCCAGAATGGGCCGAAGCCCAGACTATGAAGCGGCGGGCAGTTCATGCTCTAACCTACTTTTGTTGATTTGCGTATCGGGTTAATTCCATGCAAATGCGGCAAACACATTTCTACGCGCTGGTGATCCATCAATGAATATAACTTGTTGACCAGGACGTTGGCGTTTGTGCAATCCACCAAGAAGGCCAGTCAAGCCCCGGAGATCCACTGCTAGTCTCTTCTGAGTCTCCGCCGCTGAGCAGATGCGCAAAAACTACTTGACCTTCGTAAGCTGTCAAGGCTGGTACTTTGCTGACGGTGAAGCCCGCGACCTTTTCGATCAAGTTTGCCGCCACCTGCTGCGTCGTGGTCCCGTCATACCACCCCATCTCCTTAACAAGCATTCCATGTAAAGTTTTAGAACACATATTATATTCAGGCATTGCAAACTTCCTAGATTCCAATTCATTTTTTACAAATAGACAGCATGGTTTCCGTAAGCGGTTTTCTTGCGAAACACAGTATCATTCACGCATAAACTTCATGCCATCCTCGATCACCGCTCGTTAGACGACTGCGTCTTTCTCGACTTCGCAAAGGCGTTTGAAAAAGTACCCCATAAACTACTACTCCTCAAGCTAAGTAAACTTAGCCTGGGTCCAAATCGTTTCTCCTGGCTTGAGTATTTTCTTTGTAACCGCTCTCAGTTCGTAGCTACTAACAATACATATTCCCCATTAAGTCCCGTCGAATCTGGCGTACCCCAGGGTTCGGTATTAGGCCCTCTCCTCTGTCCAATTTATTTTAACAATGTCCTAATTGTGTATCTTCTAACGTTCACCTTTTTGCTGATGACTGCGTTATTTTTTATTAACGATTTATTGACATTAACGATTTCTGTGCTCTACAGGACGATCTCACTTCCATATCCGCGTGGTTTAAATTATGGCTAATGCAACTTAATTCTTCAAAATGGAAAGTTTTACGTGTTTCCCGCACATCACCTGATACTAATACATATCATCTCAGTAACACTATACTCGAGGCTGTTATATCATATCGATATCTTGGCGCCCATATAACTTCTCTCATTTGGTCACTCCACATTAACACCGTAAATAACAACGCTAACAGCATGTTAGGCTACCTGCGCCGCAACTTCTCCACCACTCCTACTTCATTAAAACTAACGCTGTATAAAACGCTTGTCCGCTCTAAACTCGAATACGCATCAGCAATTTGGGATCCAGGCTCCACTACCTTAATTCACTCGAGCTTGTGCAAACCAACTCTGCCCGGTTCATCCTGCCTAACTGCAATCGTACAGCAGGTGTCACCTCCATGAAAAACACGCTAAATCTTCCTACTTTAGCCTCCCGTCGAATTTTCTCACGGTTATACCTATTTCATAAACTATTCTACAATTTCCCCCTTCTACGAGATCAACTCATTTCAGTTCTGTATTTCATTTCATTCCGGCTTGATCATGCACATAAAGTCGGCATCACATCATACAAAACCAAAGCTTGTTCGCAGTCATTTATTCCCCGCACATCAGCAGATTAGAATCACCTTCCCGGATCGACAGCCAGCATTCAAGACAGCCTGCGATTCCGTGCCAACTTAGCTAACATTGTATACACAGGCCCTTAACAATTGTAGTCATTGCTGTTAAAATCACCAATGTTATTTTTGCCTTGCACTTACAACTATATTCTTACTATAGCAGCTAAAAATGTATAACCAGGAACATGACGCTTGTATTTTTCATTTTTGTTCTTTAACCTCTGTTCTACTATTTTTGTAACCACTCTCCTCTTAAATGCCCCTGGCCTTGAGGGTAATCATAAATAAATAAACTAGACTCACACCTCCAAGATGAGTTCGACATAATGGCGTGTCACCAGGATTATTTTTCTGATGTGCACGGAATAGAGCATCCAAGTGCGACCGATACACCACTCTCAGTCGTGGGCGGGAAAGACCGAGAAAGTACACTACAGCGGAAGTCGGTAGGGCAGCTATGATTGCCGCATATCGCAAGTGGTGTCGTGAATTAAGTGTGGACGATATGTGCTGCATTGATTGAAGTATGCACTGAGATAGTTAAGAAAATTTCTCAAGTAGCGCTCGGCGCGCATGCTTGAGTCTTGTGCGTACTTTCTCATTCTGATGAAGTTTCGTCACTTAAGTGAGGCGAGTGCACATAAACGAACGCATAAGTATAAAACTGGTTTGGTTTGGTTTGTGGGGTTTAACGTCCCAAAGCAACTCAGGCTATGAGAGACGTCGTAGTGGAGGACTCCAGAAATGTCGACCACCTGGGGTTCTTTAACGTGCACTGACATCGCACAGCACAGGGGCGCCTTTCTTTTCGCCTACATCGAAAAGCTGCCACCGAGGCCGAGATACAAGTATAAAACTATACCGCTCCGAAGATAGTTTCAATGTTTTACTTTTTCTTCTCCTCATGTTGCTGAAAGATGATTCTAACAGAGAGAAATTGAACATATTGAATGTAGCCCTTGTCGTCTCGGAATATTTGAGAATTATGCTCGAAAACTCAGCAAGCGCTGCATAATTAATGCAGAAGGTTTGGGCTGGTCTGGACTGGCCTGAACTGGTCTGAACTGGTCTGAACTGGTCTGGGAGTTTTGCCTAAACAATGAAACTCACTGCTGCCGCCAGTGCCGCCGCATGTCCACTGACGTCACGGGCTGACGCTTGTTTATACTTTAATTGCCCGCCTGGCATCCACAGCCCAGGTTCCAGCTCCAATTGCGACAAGTTTACTCCATTCAATTATTTCTATTTACTGAATACTCTCATTAAAGACCATCCTCCCTAATGTTGGTTCATTTCGATTCTCCACATATTCGATAGCATAGCTTGAACATGAGGTGTTTGAAATTCCCGCGCGTGATCGTGTCGTTGTCACGCCAAGACCCTGTCGACCAATCAGGAATTTTGCCCACAAGTTGCGACGATGGCTTCTTTAGCACACGTGCCCAATACGCTATCGCGTAAAACAATCCCCGCTGACGCTGTAGTCGTGCTCACTACAAAAAAAAACGTGCAATGTGTGTTTCATTCCAGTTACCGCTAGTACTAAACATATGTCTAATCAGCTGGCTGAAGGCAACACTTCACTACGAGTTGTTATTTGAAAATTCGTGCCTCTGTTCTAGATGTTAGCGCTGGTTGACGTAAGCGGTAAGCAACGAGGCAACACCAAGGCTTAAGTCAGCAGGCCTGCATTCCAATATTCGTGCTGCCAATGCCGACGCAGCATTTTAAATACCGAATCTCGCACTGCACGCTTGAGAAACTGCCGAGCAACCTTGCAGAGCTGGGGTAGAAAGTGCAGCCCAATTGGACAGACTTTTGTATGCGCGTTTGTCGGCTAAGTCATGGGCATCTTGGCATGACGCGCCACGTGGAGTTTCGCGCCTTTTCCAATGCGTGAACGCTGTTGCAGCAATTGTAGATGACACCATTGAATTCAATTCATGCAAGACGTTAGCCCTAGCTCATTCGCACTTTTGCCACATGCTTGCCCGAATCTACTGCAGCACTGAAGCGCATATTCATTTATATGACAAGCACAAAAGACCGCTGATGTAAACTACGTGAGCACTGTTCAGAAACGCAGCAATTATTGACCGAAAAGTTAAAGAGCAGCTGCATCACTTTTCGACAATTCTGAAATATTCAAGGATTCAAATCCATATAGGCTGCAGGTAAGGCACGCAAAATGTTTTTAAGCTAATGACATAATCAACTATTACAGTTCGAGCTTTTTCTCAAAGCACGGAATGACTGCGGAGAAGCTCAGTGATGACGACACGGACGGTAATATTATTTTCGTTGCCTTCAGCCTCATCCTACGAGGCCTTTTCTGATGCCGCCAAACAATGTTTCTAGGTCTTTCAGTACCGCTGTTTTTACTTCTTAAAACAAAGCTTACATAGCCGGGTAACGTACTGGTACCGTCAATGACGTCACCATTTGTTTCCCATCCGTTGCTGCGCTGTGCGGAGAAGCCCGATAGCCATCGTGGCTTTAATCGCTAATTGTTCAGTTGTTTGAAATGCTAGTGCCAAGATATTTCGCATACTTAAACTGCAAGCTGTAAGAATTCAACCGCTCGAAGCTCATCGAAATTTAAAACCGGTGCAATTTTCCTTTAAGGAAGCTATAATATCCTATATATATATCTTTTTTTTTATATTCATTGGATACTTAGAATGCGAACAGAGCAATAGAGAGAATTCTATAAGCTTCTCTTTTCGATTTCATTGGGCCGGACGTCAGCATGAGACGAAAGCAGCAGCGGCTAACCACTGAAAATGCGAGATAGCAGGTCCCGCCGTCGGTAATAGCACCGTCGACACTCGCCGCACCCACGGGTTAGTTAACCAATACCTGCGTCAGGCAGCTAATGCCGCGGTGTGGTCACTAAGAAGCCAATGGTTCAATCGCCTCCTACGGACGCTGAAAATCCGCGACTTCGTCATGCAGCAACAGTAGTTAATAAGAGAAGAGAAAACGAAGCTAAAATAAAGAAGGTAAAATCAAAGCATGTGTAATACATCCCTAGTGTGATTCAAATCGATCAGCCATATTCCGTTCACAAACCAGTCGAAACTATGAATATTTCTATACTCATACATTCTCTCACACGCCACGTATTCAACATTTGCGACAGCATCAGTGCAGTCCGCGTCAAAGTCTCAAATTGTCTGTTAGCGCAGGTATGGCTCAAAGAAGCAAAAGTGGATATCATAGCAGCAAATGACATGATTTGCCATTTAGCACAATCCGACAAAAAATGGTGAAACATACCACCGCTTCTCCGGAGATGGAACTCCTTAGGGCTTAATCGCATTTTTTACTTCAACAAATACGTTCCACAGTCACAATAAGTTGGTTGCTTCTAGAGAGTGATGGCTTACCGATGTAACGCTAATCATTCCGGTAAATGCACCAGTAAGCACGTATGATAATGTGTGAGAAGCACTGTAGTTCAACGTGACAGAAGCTGTTCTAGTCAATATCGTTTCCGTGTGGTTATCTCCATCCCGTCATGCAAGATACCTGCAATACACCCCCTTTTCCAGCTGTCTTTATTGGTCAAATACATTTATATAGATATTTGTACCTATACGCGCCTTTCGCAGCTCGAGCCCAAATATTCGCGTAAGGAAAACAAGCAGCCGAAAATAATTCATAGCTGTTTTCTAGTACTAGAGCAAAGAAAAGGAGGTAGGCGCATGTGAATAACGGGGCCAGTGTGCTGTGCGCTTTGTAATAAGAACTTCGACAACTAATCTCATCAATGCCTTGAAGACTGCTTTTTTTCTTTTGAAGTTCTGACCGGATGAACCTGTCGATTCAGTTCACCGTTAGAGCCGACTTGTATTATCGGCAGGTGCGAAAGTCAGGAAGCTGCGCATTCTTATTTCTTTGCTTAACCGTCGTGTCTACGTAAACGCATTTTTTTTTTCATTCTCCGCAGCTCATTTTGTGCTGCCAGACGCAACCGAAACGCACAGGATCTTTTTGCCTAATAGAGTCCACAGTAGTCAAGCCTCTACGGACACGTGAAGCTTTCGAAGGCCCCACGACTCATGAACTTCAAAACTTTAGGCCCTCATCAAGAAAGTAGCATCTCCTCTCAAGGACTCCGCAAGACAGTTTGGTTGGTTTGGTTTGTGGTGTTTAACGTCCCAAAGCGACTCAGGTTAAGAGACACGCCGTAGTGGAGGACTCCGGGAATTTCGACTGCCTGGAGTTCTTTAACGTGCACTGACATCGCACAGCACACAGACGCCTTGCTTTTCGCATCCATCGAAAAGCGCCCGCCGAAGCTGGGAGTCGATCCCGCATCCTTGGGCACAGTAGTCGAGCGCCGTAACCACTGCGACACCCCGGCGGGGCCACAAGACAATTGTCTGGCGTACACGAAAGATGGTATGTCTAGTGTTTTCATGTAATTCTGGTGATTCCAGACGCTCTTATGCACTCCAATTGGAGCTCAGCGGTTTTTATTCATTTTGGTTACATTGAGGATTTATCACGAGACCGTACTGCTGACAGCTCGCCTCAGTGCACAGTGGGTGGAAATATCTGCATGTCTATATGATAAAAATTATGGGACATACTTTGAACTTTCTCGCACCACGCAGTAAATATGGCACCAAGTGTACAGGGATAAGCAACTTTAGACTTCGTTTCAACCCCCGTTTAGAGTTAGCTGAAATATGGATCCTTTTTCTTGGACTTCACAGTCATCCTGGGCAAGGTAAACTTTTTTTCTTATGTGTAACAATATCACATACCCTGCAGCCTTCCTTTCTAGTCGTATGTTCGCGCTGAGTGGATACTGATAATTATTTTTTAAGTCGAACTGAACGTCAAAGCTCTCATGGTGCACAAATGATAGAGGCCTCTCAATAATTAAGGTAAGTAAAAGTATACTACCCAATCACACCCGTACCGTAGTTACTCTACCACCCGATGTCCATAGTAGCCAATTTGCTCTACTGCACACGAAGCCCAGCCTGCAGGCTCAGTTGTGACTTCGTGTTGGTCGGCTTACTGGCCACAGATGTGTTATCATGGAAGTTTTGAGCCACAGTTATTATTGCTGCACGGAAGTGGACACTGTCAAGAGCACGCCATCTGACATTTTGCGATCCAGTTAGCGAGATTGATAGGGATCGTTTTCTTATAGACCCTTTGCAAAACTCTGGAAGTCAGCTTCTCTACACAGCAAAAACCCCTGCACCATAGCGGCCAAATCTGTTTTGAGAGCCGAAGTAGAGTGCAGTGCAGGAGATGTCTATTGTGACAATAATATCCATGCCCATTTCCTACCCCCCTCTGCCCGTTGTTGCTGCCGCAATTATGGTATTAAGAGGTCATCGGGGAAGCCAGTTCCTAGTAAGTGCCATTCATATCGCCTCTCCTGCCGGTATGCTTCCTCCTCGTTTTCAAAAGCGAAGGAATTCTGCTCCCCAGGTTCATGCATCACATCAGGCTTGACCCAGAAGTATTCTGCGCTGCACCCGGCTTCTGCCCCCAAAACAGGTTTGGCCGCCATGGTGAAGGGGTTTTTGCTGTGCAGAGAAACTGACTTCAAGAGTTTTGCAAAGGGTGCTGTTTCTGTAGAACTTTCGATTCTTCGATTCTTGGCAGCGAAAAGAGATATGAAAGATTTTACTTGTATCTGCAGGCGTGCTCATTTTAGCGGCTAAAACGTGCAGCCCAGAAGAAGACGATGACACAGAGGCTCCGTTTCGTTTCATGTAATTACTTGCCGTCTGGTAGAATACCTTAACATCGACCCAACAAAGTCCCGTAGGCTGACGGTTCGACATTCATCCTATACCGGTGCTATTTCAATGAAGAAAGAGTTGCCCTTCAAATCCTTGATACTTTTTTTTTTGTTGTTGTTTACAGATTCTCTTAAAAAATCTGAGTCCAGGTGTCACTCTCGGTGTGCTTGTGAGAGATGCGCACAAGAGTACAGGATGCAATGCAGCAATGTCCAAGTCCACGCGAAACAATATTTTCCATCGCTTCGTTTATGAGATGACAGAGCACGCTTAGGCGCAGCCTAAAGTTACGTCAGTCATAGTCTAGGCCACAAAATTATCTCAGACATAGGTGTAAGCGACTGTCAGAATCGCTTTGGGACGTTAAACCCCACAAACCAACCAAACGACTGTCAGAACTAGACCTGAAACAGCCAGCTTCGACAACGTTAGGCATGAAACTATCATTTTATCGCGCTGTATACTTACGGCAAAGCCTGCTGCAACTTGACTGACGGGCTGCGTCAACGTAGCGAGCTCGAGCCTGCGGCCAGTGACGTCACAGAAAGTTTTGCTCGGGCCTACCTTTATGCTTATAATACATATCCCTATATAGGCTAGTTTAAAAAGCACCGACATGCTAACACCTCCTCGGGAGCACTGTGCAGATGATCCACTCGTTTGAATGCACATTTTTTATCTTTGAGACTGCCAACAGCCTCACTTATACATTCGACACCGTAGCTCCAATTGGTCGGTTTAGCGTCCTTTAATAAAAACACAATAGGTTGCCAATCCCGTGGTCGGGGCTCTATTAGTCCACACACCTCAGCGAGCGGCGACGTGAAAAACGACCTCCTGAACTCCTTCCCTTTCTATTGATTTTCGCTGTGACACAAGGAAATGGACGATACGGAGCCCGATACTGACGGTGGAGAGGCAGGCGAAACTTGGACTGGCTACGACTGTGGCGACCCAGCGAAGCAGCTTTGCGCAGCCTCGGCTATTTGAGGCGACGTTCCGCAAATTGACGTAGCACGGTTCGTGTGCGCGTAACGAGAAACCGGCAAACGGGGACACTGAGTTAAAATTGTGAGCAGCCGGGGCAAGACTGTAGAAGTTTGTTTTTTTCGACATTTTCAACGCTTTCATCGAAACGCAAGAACGCAGTTCTCTTCTTTCTGGTCTTGTCCTGTGTTTAAACAGACTCCGCTCAAAACCTAGCGAAAAGAGAGGGCGAGGGCGGCTGCGAAAGAGTGACAGACAATACTCAACTAGTGTGTGAACAGTTGCTTATATATTAACAGTTTAAATCCACAGTAGTGTTACATTTTTTATATTCCCAGCTCCAGTGTTTAACAGCCCAGACTCTAGCAGCCTGCTCTCACGAAATCTGGCCTCGGTCCTGGCTGTGCTGTGTCCGTTTATTTTGATGTATGAAAAACATTACACTGTTAATTTTTTACTTTCAGGAATGCGCACTCGTTTTGTCCGCTCCATCAACATCTGATGATTTTTTTTTTTTTGTGCGTCCCTTGTCTAGTGAGCCAGGACATAACAGATAATAGAACTTGTTTTTTTTTTTTTTTAAGAAAACGTGCACTACATGTATATCCATGTGAATATCTCATTTTGCATTTGTGGCGCGCCGTAGCTCCGAATCACAGCTGAGCATGGAAGAAGACAAAGAATTGATTCACGTAGTGGCGGAAGAAATCACTCGATAGAGTACACTAGCTTCTGTGGTAGCCCCATTTTATCTTAGTAATAATGAACGCCGAAGGTCGATTCCATGGACAGCAGGGCAGCAGCTGTGCGTTTGCTAATGTTGTACATCCGGCGATACCCGAACTCCTCTGGATGTTACGATGATATATGTGCAACCAGAAGACACCCTGCTGCCTGTACGAATAATAACTCGAATTTCATGCAATAGTGCGTAGTACCTCTTACGCTGAAAGCTTTTTTCTGGAAACTCTCCGTTTGATCGGATTCGTTTCAACGTGGGACCATGCCATCAATATTACCTCTTTTTATTTGTGATACAATCGATAGAACGCCAAGCACGTGATTATACCATTATTCGCTCAATCTTCATCGAATGTGAGTCTCGGTTTCCTTTTTCACAGCACCTGCAGCCCATCTACTGCTCGTAGATTGAGAGACGCGTCTTTGTCACATTAGCGCGATTTACTACACTTCCATTTCACCTTTTACACTGACTGCCTTACATTATTTATCTGCTCAAAAAAATTGATTCGTCTCCCATTTTGTGGGCTCAGAAGTATAAGCGATGATGGCTACGTGCGTGAAGCTCTCCGATAACTCCAGTACGCGGCGCACTCTACCGCAGCTCTTTTCACGCGGCCAGTCACCTCATTTGTTTAGGTCCCACTTCATATCGATGTTGCGTACCCAAAGCAGCCCGAAAGTAATTAAGCTCGTTCACGCTTTAATACGCATCGAGTAAGTTCCCGCTTTTTTCGACTGGCGCTACACGATCACATTGATATCGCACCTCCCTTAATTAATTGGTTCACTGGAAGGGAAAGGCGCGGTAACTGTCTCACTCGTTTTCTGTGGACACCTGAACCGCGCCGTGAGGGAAGGGAGGAAGGTGGGAGTGAAAGTGGAAACAGAGAAAGAGGAGCCGTAGTGGAGGGCTACCGAATAATTTCGACCACCTGGGGATCTTTAACGTGCGCTGACATCGCACAGCACACGGACGCCTCTTCGTTTCGCCTCCATCGAAACGCAGCCGCACACGGACCTCCCTTTTTCCTGCATCGAACTCGGGCAAAGTGTGAGTGGAACATCAGAGCATGCGCAGAGGGTGCCGCTTGGCCGCCACGTGTCGTTCTGAGAATGAGGTCTGACCCATCAAGCTCATGCCCGGAACAGAACGCGACAGCGAGTGAAAAATAGGACCCGACAGCGGTCCGCGCGCAACACGAGGGCCTCATTATTGGATCTGAGAGGCTTGTTTGTCCTTTTCTGGGATGGACGGGAGCGTTTTGTCTCTCAGCGTCAATTAGGTTAGCTCGGCGTCGGTAGGAGAGCCTGCTTTGGACGCCTGACGCAGTCGCAAATGGAAAGAAGCGACGCCATCTCCACAACTCGCAGACTCAGCCGGTGGAAAATTGGTCCGCAAACTACACGGGAGGCAGGAGCACTCGTCTATGGCGTTTACACGGTTGTTCGTGCTTACTGTGTCTTTTTTTTTTTTTTTGTAGCTGTTTCGGTGCTATTTACGATGTCTAGCTCCCGCTAGTAAGATTAATACTGAAATGCGCTTTAAGGCATCCGCGCCAAATTTTCTGTGCACCTGCTTGTGAGTTCTAAGTGGACAACTCCGGAGTTGGACAATAGGTATGTAACCATCCCTGGTGTTTAAATATATTTACACGGAAAGCAGCTATGTATTTAAAAGTTCTCGTCGTAAACAACGCCACATAAATAAGAGGATGGGTCATCCATGTCATCCGCGTGGAGATTGAAAGAGCATGAATAAAGGGAAATCCAGGAATGCAATCATGCTGTTGTAAAGCCCCGCAGTAGCGCTTCTTCAGTACTTTTAGCACATTTTCGGCTGCCGAGTGCTTTCAAGCAGATTGGGTCTGGTGCAGCTTGTCCTTTTCTGATAATCGTTTGGCACTCTTTGAGCCAGGATTCAAGGAGAGTTACTTATAAATTTTTTCAGATGTCCTCAAATTGCCTGCATTAAAACGCATCACTGTCTCAGCCACAGCAGCCTCAATTGTGAAAAGTGAAGCGCCGCGATGTTTTGGAGCCATTGACCATATGAGAGTATGCAGACAGCAGTCGAGTGCCCTATACCACTCAGCCACCTAGGAACTTTCTTGATAATTTCTTTCTAGCAGCAACAATTAGTATTATCCGCCAAGTTGGAATGGCAATCCACCCTCTGGGGTCCACTGTGATCTTTCTCACTGCAGTTGTATTTTTTTACAAGGTGACTAACCTCCCTGATGATGATGGGTCGATGAGTTGTTGGGTTATGTGTGAGTCCGGGGGCGGGGCGCTTACGGGTTCCAAGGCCCCTTCCCTTCTGACAACGATAACCGACGGGGCAGCGGGGTAGATTTGACCTTACTTTTATTTGACACGTGAAAGAAAAACATTTTAGTATTAGCGCACGATCAGAAACCTTTTACTTCACCCCTCCCCCTCCCCCCCTCCCCTCCTTGTTCACCCGCTTTTTCCTATATCGACGAAAAAGGGCATCGAAAAAACAACGCACAAAAATTCAGAACCATTAACGCACGTGGTGTATAGAACGCACGATGGCCTAGTTCTGCTAAAAAGGAGGAAGGCGAAGGAGGGGGGAGGGGGGGGGGGGGGCGAAGTGGGGCAAATAATTTCCTGCGAATGTACTAAAGCAAAAAAGTGTCTTCTTTTTTTTTTCTTCTTTAACGTCAGTTGGCGTTTAGCGCCCTGTCCAGTCAGTTGTCTTTTGCCACTGTCACTTGTCTTTGTCCACACTAGTTGCAGTGCTGCAGTTATTTATTCACGCGCACTCTAACTAGCCTAACTGTCTTTTTTGAGTATAACACCAGTGTCAGCGTCCGCGCATGCGTTATGCCACCATCTGCGGAGAGTTCAAAGTAAATAAGTATACCTCGTTGCCTAACACCTGCCGTACCTCTCGCACTGCCCGCGTTGTGACTCCCTGTGTTTGAACCCCGACTGCTTGACGAACATGAACAATCTCAGAAGTGTACTATCATGAATGTGCGCATTAGAAGGGGAGGGAAAGGAATAAGGGGGGGGGGGGGAGTACTATAGCCGAACCGTTATTTATGCCATCTAGGACGAATCACAGCGTCCTGAAGGCAGCAGCCTTTTGCCGCACGGCTGGGCGGAAGCGGAATAGAAGGAGAGCCGGTGGTCGATTGTTCCAACCGCTCACAGTCGCTGCAAATCTTGATTAGGACAACGAGGACAACCATACTTGGGCGCAATGTTAGGTTTCGCATAGTAAAGCTAGCGCAAAGCAACGGGCGAGTGCAGCGCGTAAGGCGCATATGTTGAACACCATTAATATTAAAAAATACACCAAGAAAGCCACCTTTCTAACTACTTGTTTGTTTTCAGTGAAATTTCACTCGTTCAGCTCAAAACATTGCGTGCCAAATATTATATTTCTCTATCAAACCTCCAGAAGGCTACGGTAACCTCAATATGAAAGACGTGAATGTGGCAACTTGAAAACCTATCGTTATGTGATAAATGCTATACCAGATGTGCTCAGGGCAGGGAGCTGTACCTTCGCCCTGCCACTTATCAGTATCTTTTACGGAAATAATGTTCTATAAACATGACGGATTGTTTTCTTGCTCGCATTTATGACTGAAATTTTCCTTTTTTTTTTTACTATCCTGAAAACTCACTTCCAAAAGTTCTGCACCTTTGGATGTGCACTATGAGATACACTTGCAGCTGGATATGCAAATGTTGTTCTCCTAAGAGTGCGAGTTCCTAAAAAAAAAAAGGAGAAAAATATATCCAATGTTTACAAAAGGACCAAGGTTGTTTATAGGCGCTGCAGTTCCAAACAAGCCACCGGGATTTTATATACCTTACATTCCTAGCTCACACGGCGTGTACATGCAGCAACGATATTCTCCTTCCTCTCCCTCTTGGCCGATTCCCACAACTGAAGTAGTTGCGCCGTCGATCATTGAGACAGGCATGGCTTGTAACTTCGCGCTAGCGATTGTTTGCGAACAACGTACAACTTTTCCAGCTTTATGCCAAATCCCTTCTGGCAAAGGTCATTTCAAGAAGCACCTAGGGCCGATGCTGCTTCCAACTCTTGTCTACTTTGTTCACATGTTCGGTCATGCAGCGGCAATAGCGCAACGCAAGCGACCATGACAAAAGAGCTTTCAATGCTCGTCTTTGTGAGCTATCAACTTGATGAACCGGTACTCGCTCGGCCGGCAACGAGGAGAAAGAGTAGTGGGCGGCGAAGCAGCTTTAGTGCATGCTCATGCGCGACCGTTCGCTTCTGCCGTATAGATCGAGTTTTATTTTTCCACCCTAAGAGGATTCACTGTTTCCATTTTGTCGTCGCCTACACCTAGTTATATTCCTGCAAAAGGAAATATGTGCCCCAGAAAGCGCGAATAACGACCTTTCCAACGAATTCGCGCACTACCCGATCGCCACAATATGCCCATTTTGTGTATCGTGTGTGCGCTTTGAAGATGGTGTACGTTCCCTGATACAAAGGGGCGTGCTCACGCTCGAATAAGGATAGACAGGTCGCTCTGTAAAGCAGCACTTCTTTTAGATGTGTTGTTTAAAAGCACCAGGATCAAGACATTACAAATAAAAGCAAAGCTGGAACTTTTCCCGAAGATCACTTTTTTAGCGTCACCTATTCCCTTTTGAGCAATGTCGATCGATTCACCGGTTTCTAACGCAATAATAGTTTGTGCAGAACAATACCTGCAAATTAAAACGCTACTGTCGCTAAATAACGTGCAAGTGCAGTAAAATAGTCGGGCCATCGGGAGAAATCGCAAAGCGACGTTTAACTCTGTCCAAAAAAAAATTTTGAGCAAAAAACAAGAACAAATACGTGAAAAACCAAGAGCTGCAGAATGCAGAACACATACACGCATTTATTTTGCATAGGCAAGCGAAACCAGGCCTAGCAGCCTTCGTGGCGCAAAGCTTTATTCGGTTGTTGGGAATGAATGCAAGTGTATTTTCTTGTCATATGACAACTGGACACTTGTACGAATCACATGACAGGTTCACTTGTCACGAGGCTCGTACAACTTTTCATCAAGCGGCAAGTATGAATGGCTAAACTTGAGCACGAGGCAAAGAGGAGAAGCGTTAATATGCACTCAGTTGAAAATATTGGCAACTGAAACGTCTAACTGATTACCCACTGTAGAGGCACCGTGATGGTAGTGCTCAAAGCTCAAATGCGTAGCATTACAGTCGGTCTGAAGCCCGAGTCGCAGTCAGATACGGATTGAAAATATATATACTGCAAGGAACGCCCCTACAGTGCTAGAATGGAGGCATCTTCGGCAGTAACATATAAGAGCAGAATCTCTTTTTCTTTTTTTGCTCGCGGCAAAATTAAGGTGCACCTTTGTCCAACTTCTGAAACGTTCAAGGGCGTTAGCAAAAACATTAAAAAACATATCCATAAAGCTTCACTTTGGGAGGATTGAGAGGGCTCTTCGACTTCCACTTGTGGCAGATTGTGTGGTGAGATAGGGTGCAGGCCAATTATGAAACAAAGGCATACCTTAATTGTTTTTAGCTTCCTTTCCTCATCTACCGCCGTCCTCTTTGTTGTTTCAAGCCAGAATTGTTGTCTCACGCTCAACTTATTTCCAGTTCGGTCCTCGTCGAACGCGGATAATAGGAAACCTTTTTCAGCGTTGCCAACGGGCTACCGCTGTTTTGAAAGTACGAAACCATGGTAGCCTTCTTCTTCAGCCCCCAGCGTCGGCCCAACGTCGGCCCAACGCCGGCTCGCAGCTGTAGCTGGCAGCTGCAATTGAAGCTCGAGCGCCAGTGCTCGCTCAGGCGTCCCAGTTTGGGGACCTCGCACCGCTGCGCGTGACGTTCGACGTTCACGTGTAATCAGGCGAGCAGCTCAAGCTATTGCAGCAAAGTTCAGCGTATGCCCTTCTAAACGTCTCCATCTCGTTAACCATCAAGCCCGGTGACATTTTTGTGGTTGTTTTTGTTACGCTGCCATATTTGTCGTTGTGCCCTCAAACTCAGGCGCCCCTAAACTCGGTGGCACGTGGTGCGGTGGCCCAGTCCCCATCAAGTTTTGATAAAGTTTCGGTCGTCGTTTCAAGGCTAAATTAAGAAAGCTAGGACTGATTTTTGCATAAGCACAAACCAAGACGCTGGCAACCGTATTACATTACAATGCACGAATCCTACTATAATCTCTGGACGAATTATAGACACACAACCTACGTCATAGATTCCCATTTGAAAGGATACCACAGTGAGATGGTTCGTTTCTTTTTTTTTTTTTAAGCTTAGTTATTAGTATGATAGAGTACGAACTAAAGGAAACGTTTACGCAGGCCTACTGGAATATCTTGTATTTCTGGCAGCACATAGATTTAACAAATCATTTTGAGTGCGTAATTTTTCTGCCGTCTTAACTGCATGTGAAGGGTGGGATAAGTGGAAACTCATTTCGTGCACTCTCTGAAACTATTATGAATTACCCTTATGTTCCGAGAAGTGCGTACTGATAGTAAAACAAAATATGTTATGTCGAGCCGTTAAAAACTCTTCATCCTGCCGCCTGCTGAGTAACAGCAGCGCTGATAAAAAGAAAAGGCCAGTAAGCTATTTTTCGGCTAAATTTTAGCACTGAAACAAAATATAAAATTGAAAACTTGCGCTTTATTTTCAAGACATATCTGTTATGTTGAAAGAGAGCGCATATAAGTCTAATGAAAAGATTGCAGGTCAAGTAAATGAAGCTGAGATTGAAGGCAACGCCGCATAGGACCGTTCCTGAGCAAGCTTCCTAGGAAAAAAGAAACCGCGAAAAGTGCAGATTTCCGCTGTTTGCACTAACGTCGGCCCGCTGTCACTGTAGCAAAAGGTTAACTAATAATTGTGTGCATTCTTGCGTCTATACAATTTGAAACAACCGCGTGAGCAAAGAAACCAAATTAAAGAAGCCATTGTGCCCCTGCATTACAGTACAAAAATAAATAGAAGAATGGGTCACAGTGGTGATCGTTTCGTCATATGCGGAGTACGAACCACGCAGACGTGTTCGAAGGATGCGTGTAGTGAATGCTTCAGTACAGTATAGCTCCTTGAAAATCATTTAATGCTTCGTATCTCTTGATGATGACCTCTGATTTCTAAACAATTCAGCACCCCCAACACTCCGCCCCCCCCCCCCCCCCCCCGCGGTATGTCAGCTAAAAATCCGCGAGAGGAAGTGACAGCAAAGCCCGCAAAGATATTAAACAAGGGATTTGTCTTTGCCTTTCAATCACACACAGCAGAAAAACGGTATTGCTAGTGCTAAGTTATTTGTTGAGGGCGACATCTGCTATATGGATATGTCTAAGGATTTGATGTCAAGCTCCCTGTTTGTGCAGAATATTCACTACTGCATATGCTAACTAACGTGCCAGAGCATTCTGGAGGCAAAACGAAGAGTGCCAAATTCACCTCAGGCAAATGAATCCCTAGTAGCTGTAGCACAAAGTGCACAAGCACCTTCAAACTCGTGACGAACACATTAGTGTGCATAGCACCTCAAAGGGATAACTTCTGTGTCATCTATAGGTTACGTGTTGCGTATCCGTGTATTGGGGTCTAAGTCATTACGCGTATGAATCGATTGGCTGTATTTCTACACCAGGGAAAAAAAGAGATCTTCGGAAATAAAACATTACTGCTTAGACATTGCTTTCAAACGTTTATCCAGCCAGCCTACAAAAGAAATGTTTCACCTGGAACCGCAAAAAAATATGTTGCTTTTATTCACATACCTAAACATTGCGCAACTGTGAAATGCTGAGTGTGTGTATATATATATATATATATATATATATATATATATATATATATATATATATATATATATATATATATATATATATATATATATATATATATATATATATATATATATATATATATATATATATATATATATATATATATATATATATATATATACTGTATATATACTGTGTATATATATACTGTACTGTGTATATATATATATATATATATATACAGTACAGCAGTACAGCGAGCAATATACGGCGACGCCCAGTGACCACTTATTGAGTGTATAGTAAAATTCAACCGAAATGCGCAATGACTGGCACATGACATCCGTACTTAACAAAAAAGCGCCCGATGTTAGAGCATTCCTTGTAATCTAATAACAAGAAGGAGCTAACCACCTTCCATAACATCCATAATCCATAACAAAAGCCCACGCCTATACAGACTCCTTAGCCGCCATAAAACAACTGAAGAAAGTGACAAATACGCTATGTGTAACCCAGGAAATCCACGCACTCAATAAAATAACAGATACGCATCCAGATACATCGGACATAAGACGATACTGAGAACGCTGAGCAGCAAAAAGTTGGCCACCTCACACACGAAGTTCCAAACACTAATGCGCCCCCCCCTCCAGGCTCCCTTCTGATGCCCACTCCGCTGTTCCCATCTTCATCATCATCATCATCATCATCAGCCTGACTATGCCCACTGCAGGGCAAAGGCCTCTCCCATATTTCTCCACTTCAAGGAAAAGTATACGTGCCCTCATTCCCCCGTGTACATTTCCCCTCCCTCGTAACTTAACGAGATAGGAGGAGGTTTCCCTTACGGCCTTGCCTTACGGCCCTGGGCGGTTCTTAGCCCGTCGGTAATATTCCGATGGGAATCTCAAACAGACATCGGACCAACCACATGCCCAAAGTGTTCCACACCAGCTGAAGAAGTCGATGTTCGCTACCTGTTGTAGACTTGTGCAGAGCCAAGGACATCAAGGACACAGATTCTGCGGAAAGTGGGACTAAACACAACGAGGGAAGAGGACTTCTCTAAATGGCTCACTGACAACGCTAAGAGCGGGAGCCTGCTCCGGTTCCTTACGGAAAATAATTTACATGAGTTTCTATAATATGCCTTATGGCAAGCTTGCATAAAAAAAATGCTAACCATCTAAGAAATTAGAACCTAAAGAGTTTTATTGCCTCTGGCGGTGCATGACAAAGCCAAACGTCCACGGAGTAATAGAAGACACCGAGGAACCAACAGCTGTTAATTAATGGGGACTCTTCGAACTCGCAATACTTGTATCGATAGTTAAAAGTCCTAATACAGCAAATATATCATTCTTCCTGACATAAGGGCTTGTAATAGCCAAAACATTACTTACATTGAAGGAAACATAGGAACTTCACTTGGAAGTCTAAGAAACTGCTCATCGGCGACGATTAGTTTAACTTTCACAAGGCAAGGGTATGTCGACAAGAAGTCGAATAGAAAGAAAGCAAAGCAACTCTACGACCTTTGCTGAGAAAGAACATGAAGCGTCAGTCATTGCGGCTGTCGCCGACATGGCTAGTGAAAATTCGCCATGCGGAGCAACTTTAAGGATCAGTAACACAATGTGTCTGGGTTTTGTTTCTCGAATTGGTTCTTATGACATGAGTATGCGATGATCATACTGTCAATGTAAATATTGTTACAGACCAGATGAATAACGAAGATGAGGAACTCGGGAGCATATAACGAGGGAGGAGAAGAAGAAAGAAGAATAATGAGAAGAAGAAGAATAATGAGAAGAAGAAGAATAATGAGAAGAAGAAGAAGAAGAAGAAGAATAATGAGAAGAAGAAGAAGAAGAAGAAGAAGAAGAAGAAGAAGAAGAAGAAGAAGAAGAAGAAGAAGAAGAAGAAGAAGAAGAAGAAGAAGAAGAAGAAGAAGAAGAAGAAGAAGAAGAAGAAAAAGAAGAAAAGAAGAAGAAGAAGAAGAAGAAGAAGAAGAAGAAGAAGAAGAAGAAGAAGAAGAGAAGAAGAAGAAGAGAAGAAGAAGAAGAAGAAGAAGAAGAAGAAGAAGAAGAAGAAGAAGAAGAAGAAGAAGAAGAAGAAGAAGAAGAAGAAGAAGAAGAAGAAGAAGAAGAAGAAGAAGAAGAAGAAGAAGAAGAAGAAGAAGAAGAAGAAGAAGAAGAAGAAGAAGAAGAAGAAGAAGAAGAAGAAGAAGAAGAAGAAGAAGAAGAAGAATGAGAAGAAGAATAATGAGAAGAAGAAGAAGAAGAATAATAAGAAGATAGCATCACCCCTTTCTCTCTTTCCGCTTTCACTCAGACCTTCCTCCCTTCCCTTACGGCGCGGTACAGGTGAATGAATGAATGAAAACTATTTCCACCGAAAAGGAGCCCTTCATCTCCCGCCCCCGGCACGCAGGTCGGGTAGCGGGTCAGGAGGGCCCCGCAGGCTGAGGTCAGGTGAGGTTACAAGCACTCTTCACGGCCTCAGCCGCCAGGCGGGTCGCGTGCCGCTGAACGGTGGGATCTCCGCTCCGCAGCCAAACCTCCCAGGCTTCTCTACTATCAATGTTAATGCCGGCGCCTGGGGAATCGGCGCATTGCCATATTATATGATCTAGCGTGCCTTTTTGTCCGCAATTTTTACATTTAGAATCTTCTTCCTCCCCGGTCTGTGTTAAGAAAACCCAGACAGGGCAGATGTAGTTATCGGCTTGTAATCGCCTCCAGATGCGTGCTTCATTGTTAGTGAGAGACCGATCTGGGGGAGGGTATACTTTTCAATCTAATTTGTAAGATTCTGTGATCTCATTGTATGTGATAGCGCAATCTTTAATTCCCTTGCATTCGGGCTGTTCTACCGCTGCCCGGTGGTAGAGATCTCGGGCCAGCAGGTGCGCAGCTTCGTTGCCAGGGACAGATTCGTGTGCTGGTATCCATATGATGGATATGGTTCTAGTAATGGGATTTGTGAGAAGAATCTTTTTGGCCTCCTCTGAGATCCGTCCTTTTGCAAAATTCCAGACAGCCGTTTTGCTGTCGCTGATTATAGTTTTGGCCTGTGTACCAGTGCATGCGAGCGCTATTGCGACCTCTTCAGCTGTACTAATGTCACGGGTGCGTGTTGAGGCCGCAATTTTAGGTGCACCTTCTCCATTTACTACTGCCGAGACAGCTGCTCCATGTCGTCCGCATGATGCGTCTACATAAGCAACTTCATCGACTGCTTTGCGTTTCATCCTTTTAGCGATGGCTTTGGCTCTGTGTTCTCTGCGTTCTTTGTTGTAGTCTGGGTGCATGTTTCGAGGTAAGGGTGGTACCAGTATGTGTTCCCTTATGTTGGGTGGGATAGATGTTTTCGTCTGTGGGCCTCTGTCTGATTGGAGTCCGACCCAGTCTAGGATGGCTCTGCCTGTCTCCGTCTGACTTAGTCTTTCCAGTTGAGAGATTCTGACAGCTTCAGTGAGCTCTTGCCATGTATTATGAATCCCCATTTTCTCCAGCTTCTCTGTTGATGTGGAGACAGGGAGGCCTAGTGCGCGTTTGACGCATTTTCGAATTATGACGTCGATTTTTTCACGTTCTGTCTTTTTGAGATTGAGAAAAGGTGTGGCATAACATATGCGACTGATAATGTAGGTCTGTGTCATTTTGAGTAGACTACGTTCCTTGAGATCGTGTCCTCTAAGCGCTACTCTTCTGAATATGCCCGTAACTTGGGCTGCGTAGTTCTCCAATTTTTTTATGGTGTTTGTGTTCTGCCCTTTTGCTTGGAGGATCATTCCTAGGATTCTAATTTCCTCTACTTGTGGAACCGGGTAGTTTTCAACATTTATCTTTATGTCTGCTTTATTCTTCTTATATTTGGGGTTGTAGATGAATAGTTCTGACTTTTGCGGCGAGCAGGATAGACCGCGTTTCGCAGCGTACTCAACCACCTTATTTGCGGCAGCCTGGAGTTTGCTCTCTATTTCTGCGTCGCTACCTTTATTTATCCAGAGATTTATGTCATCTGCGTACATGCTAAATTTTAAGTCCGGTATTTGCTTTAGTTGTGCTGGTAGCCCCCTCATAGCAATGTTAAATAGAAAGGAGACAAGACAGAGCCTTGTGGCGTTCCCTTGCTACCCAAGGTGATTGTGTGTTATTTGGCGCTTTGAAAGCTCATGGTGACCTCTCTGTTAGTGAGAAAATCTTTAATATAGTTATAGGTTCTGGTTCCAACCCCAACTTCTTGGAGACCTTCGAGCACTGCCTTATGCTTGACATTGTCGAAGGCTTTGGTTAGGTCAAGGCCGAGAATAGTCTTTGTATCTGAAGATTCATGTGTTATGATATCGTATCTAAGTCTGAGCATGACGTCCTGTGTGCTTAGCCCCGGCCTGAAGCCCACCATTTCGTGTGGCCAGAGGTTCTCTTGCTCCATGTATTTGGTAAGTCTCGTCTGAATAACGCGTTCCATTAGCTTTCCCACGCACGAGATCAGTGATATGGGTCTTAGGTTTTCTAGCTTTGGCGGCTTCCCCGGTTTGGGTATGAGGATTATACTGGCATTTTTCCATGCCTGCGGTAGTTGTCCAGTCTCCCATACCTTATTCATGTATCCTGTCAGGGCTGTGATTGAATCGTCGTCTAGATTTCTGATAATAGTGTTCGTCATACCGTCAGGTCCTGGGGCTGATCTTGTCTTTAATCCAATAATCTCAGCTCGGACTTCAGCCCTGGTAATGGGGACGTCTAAGTCTAGGTTAGGTTTCCCCTCATATGCTGGTAACGTTTCGGTTTCCGTTTGTCCAATGTAGATTTCGATTAATTTACTCATCAATTGTTCGTCCGAGCCTTCGAAGGCATGCTTAACTTTAGTTTGATTTACGTTGGCTTGTGCTTTAGATTTTTCCGGATCGAGCATGTGTCGTAGAATGTTCCATGTTTTGGAGAGGCTCATGCCTTGTTCCATTTCATCACATCTGCTACACCAGTTTTGTTCATTTAGTTTGATGGCGTATGTCTCCATCTCTTTATTATGTCGAGCTAGTGCTCTCCTAATATTACGGTTCCATCTTTGTGTTTTTAGGCTTTTCTCTAGGTCCTGTTTCTTGTTCCACATGTTTAGGAGTTTGCTATCGGTACTCGGAGGTGCATCTTCGTCTTCTAGAGTGACTGTTGCTTCCTCCACATGTTTCTTTAGCGTTTGTGACCACTTATCGATATCGTCGATTTTCTCAATTCCCTCGGTCTCTCGTATTTGCCTAAATCTTTCCCATTCCGTGATTTTGGGTTGTTTGGGTTTTCTAATTTTTATTCCTTTTCCTAATGTGAGTGCAATAATGAAGTGGTCACTACCTAGGTTTTGCTCGGTGTTTTTCCAGTCCGCTGTACTTACATTCTTGCTTAAGGTGAGGTCGGGGGTGGTGTCCCTGCTGACGCTATTACCCGTGCGTGTGGGTGCATTTGGATCAGTGTGCAGGGTGAGTCCTAGTGTTTGCATGTCTTCCCATAATTGTCTGCCCTTAGAATCCTGCCGATTGTACCCCCATTCCTGATGGGCTGCATTAAAGTCACCGGCTATGATAAGCGGGTTATTTCCTGCGATCTTTAGGGCTTTTCGGAATAGGGCTTGAAACCTAACTTTCTTTTGCTTCGGAGTGCTGTATATGTTCAAGAGAAAGATACTCTTTCGGTCTTTTTTTCCGGTGATGATTTCAGTTAAAACTGCTTCTATATCCCGAGATGTGATCTCGTGATTAGTAGCGGCTATGTTTCTCTGGATAAAAGTCGTGACTTTGGATTTTTCGCCCCTATCGCTGCTGTGGCTTTGATATCCAAACAATTTGGTTGGGTTTTTCCCAGTCTCCTGTATCATGAAAGCTATGGGTTTGTCGGCAGTTTGTTCTATGTATTGTTGCAATAGCGCTCGCTTTCTCTGGTACCCTCGGCAGTTCCACTGCCAGATCGTGGAGTTGTCTTTCTGATTATGGCTTTTGCCCATGATTGTTACCCATTGTTTCTTCTAGTTTTGCGATCCTGTTACTGGATTCAGAGAAGGCTAGTGATGCTTCCTGCATTTGTTTAGTGAGATTTTGAATCTGCACTTGCATCTGTCCCTGAGCCCCTAGAAGTTGCTGGATTAGCGTGTTAATATTCTCGAGTTGCTTATCAAATTTGTCATTACGTTGTTCAAATTTTCTATTAAGGGTTATAAATGGATCGGTCTCTCCCCCTTTACGCTTCTGGGGTGGCGGCCGGGTGAATTCCAAGTTCATACAGTTTGATTCCTCTGAAGTAGAATTAGTAGTAATTGAATTTGTGGTTTTTGGTACCTCATGTGATTGATTTGCAGGCGGGCTGTTAGCCGTGGGCTTTTCGGTGAATTTAGATTTAAGTTCTTGAATTTCGCGACTCATTTGTTTGATCATCTCTCTAAGTTCTGCGTTTTCCCCTCTGAGTTTTTCCATCTCTCTATTTTCAGCCTGGGAGGTTTTGCTAACGAAGCTTACCGTCTTGTTGTCTGCTGACTTGAGTTGGCCCCATGGATTCTTAGGATCTCTGGGAGGCAGGCCAGGTCCTCGTCCCTGGCTCGTGTCCCGGGATTTCGAGGTCTCTCTGGTTCTCGAGCTTGATCTTGATCTCGATCTGGTCCCCGACCGTGAGTCCGTGTTTGCCCGGTTCCTTCCTCGGGGTTCTCGTCCCCGGTGCTCTTGTTCCGAAGAGTAGAGGATGGATCCCTGGCTTCCTGAAGTTGATTGCAGTTGTTGTTTTTCTAGCCTTTTCTCCCACATTTTCTTCTTTGAGAGGTAGGGCATCCTGTATATTTCGCGGCATTTGTTGTCTCCTAGGACATGGTCTTTGCCGCAAGTTGACACTTAGGTTCACATGTGTGTCCAGCGCCTGGATGTTCCAAGCCACAGCCGCGACACTTCACGTTGGTTGGGTCTGGGCATACATCGGCTCTGTGTCCCAGCCTGCCGCATGTTGTGCAGACTTCGTACTTCTTCTTGTATACAAGTAGCACCTCATATTGATTCCCTGGAAATTGAGCCATTTCGGCACAAACCAGTCTTCGAAAAGTATCAGAATGGTTTTGGATCCCGCTCCCAATCTTCTAATACCGGAGATTTGCGGATTAGTCCCACTCCATTCTATCATTTCTTTAATTTCCTCCGTTGAATATTCGAGTGGTACGTCGTGAACGATGCCTTTGCCTCCGTCTTCCGGCATGGCGATGTATGACTTGGCTTCAATTATGTTGGGTCCAATCATCAGAGCTTGAATTGCTGCGTACTTGTATGTTCTCTCGGTATCTGTGGTAGCGACCAGTATTGATTGCTGAGTATAGTTTGGGGAGATGATGTCACCCTTCGTGGTCGTCAGATCCAGGCCGGCGGCTTGGATGATAACTCGCGACAAGTTCAATCTTCCTACAATGTTCATAATACTGTTAATTCCGCCTCTGGGGCGAATGGTGATCTTGTTAGCGGTGCTGGGAATTCGCTCCTGCTGTCGCTCAATCGATTTTTCGGCCAGCTTCCTCCCTTGAGGGGGCTTGGGCTTGGGTAGGCTCGGCGTTCCAACGTTATCGGCTTGGGCGTTGTTGACTGCCACGTTTCGGCTTCTCTTTCTGACGAACCATTGTCCGTTCAAAATATCGCTGGCGGAAGCGTCTCTTCCCTCCACGGTTTCCATCATCTTGCTCGTCTCAAGTCGCGACGCTGCTCCCAGCCTCTTCGGGGAACGCCTAGCGCCCAGCGAGGCTTCGGAGTCGAGCTAGGCCTAGGCCTCGGTCAGAAATTTTTAAAGACTCATAAAATCCAGAAAATTGGGCCTACCGTCGAAAGTCCGGTGTCGCCGTGGTGTTTCAAGGTTCAGGCATCCGTTGGTAACACAAGATAGAAGGTGAGAAGTCAAATACCGCATTCGCAGATGAACTTTTGCGGAGCGAAACAAAGTGGCGTCCGTCTCCTCCAGCAGCGTTCGCGACCGGCCGAAAGACGCGTGATTCTACAACCCGTGAGGGTGCACGGCGAAACGTCAGGCGCGGTACAGGTGTCTACAGAGCAAGTGTGACATATACTGCGCCTTGCGTTTTCTCTGAACCAGTTATTTTAATTAATTACTTAGCCAATTTATTGGCCTAAATATTTTTTTCGGACACAACATTGCACCCTCTATCGATTGGTTTGGTTTGGTTTGTGGGGTTTAACGTCCAATAGCCACTCAGGCTATGAGAGACGCCGTAGTGGAGAACGGAAATTTCGACCACCTGGGGTTCTTTAACGTGCACTGACATCGTACAGCACACGGGCGCCTTACTTTTCGCCTCCAGCGAAAAGCGGCCGCCGAGGCCGGGATTCGATCCCGCATCCTTGGGAACAGTAGTCGAGCGCCGTAACCACTGCGCCACCCCGGCGGGGTGCCAACCAACCAACCAACCTTGGCGTACGACTAGAAAACGTTTCTTTAACAAAGAGAAACCTTCGTGGCATTTGGCTTTCACCGATAATTATTACGACGCGGGATTTGTAAAGGTCAATTTTACTAGGCATAATCTAACTGTACAGCACTGCCATTGTACTGGACATAAGCTACAAAACGTCTCCTGCGATCTGCGTTTCGGTGACGGCGTCCGGGTGCTGTACGTTGTCAGTGCACGTTAAAGATTCCGAAGTGGTCGAAATTACCGCGTTGCCCTCCACTGCGGCTCCTCTTCCTCTGTCTACTTTCAAACCCACCTTCCTTAGTTTATAACCTAGTTCAGGCGTGTACGGAAATGTGTGATAGATTCTGCGCCTACCCTTTCCTATGAACCAATGTAGATTTATTTACTTCAAAAGTGAACCTGAAACCTCCGTGGGGCTCTGTATTGTGTTCGGAACTTAATGACTAAAGTGCGGATGCGGTCTCCGTGTGTCCTGCATGTGGGGCTTCGCTTGCTAGGGTGTAAATACCTGACCTTGCAGATAATCGTAAAGTACAACAAAACCTTCATTGAGTATATCAACAGAACGTACATCTGGGCTTTCGTTTTCATATTTTTAGAAAGTTCTAAGTATCCCTCGTAATCCTTTTTTGTACTGGTGGCATCTTCTTATAGACATTTTAGCTGAGCTAGCAAGTCTCTTCGTAACTCGTAACTCGTCGCGGTGGCTGAGTGGTCAAGACGCTCGGCCACTGACTGATCCGGAGTATCGGGTTCGAACCCGACTGTGGCGGCTGCGTTTCGATGGAGGAGAAATGCAAAGACGTTCGTGTGCTGTGCGATGTCAGTGCACGCTAAATATCCCCAGGTGGCCGATATTACTTTGTAGCCCTTCACAATGGCACCCTGTCCTCTCTCTTCCTACTTCTCTCGCACCTTCCTTTTTTATTTCGGCGCGGTTCAGGTGCCCACCCAGATTGGGGCAAATACAGCACCTTTTCTCTACTGTAGATTGATTTATTGAATGTCATTTTATTACGAAAGCAATACTACTTGCACTTTCAAGCCTTTGCCGTACCGTGGCGGTGCCACCATTCACCTTTCGCGTGACCTCTGTGTGACGTCCCGCCGAAGAGCTGGGCGACCATCTCGCGCCGTCTGCGAGCAGTTGGCGGTGCCACCACCGGCGGCCTAACTCCTGCGCTGTCCGCCAGGAGCGCAACAGGTGTTGTGACGTCACGCCTAAGAGCTGGGCGACCATCTCGCGCCGTCTGCGAGTAGTGGCGGTGCCACCACTGGCGGCCTAACTCCCGCGCTGTCCGCCAGGAGCGCAACAGGTGTTGTGACGTCACGCCTAAGAGCTGAGCGACCATCTCGCGCCGTCTGCGAGTAGTTGCGGTGCCTCCGCCGGCGGTTTAAAATCTGCTTCGACGATACCACCTACCGCTAGGGAAACTCGTCGCAATGAGCGTAACAGACAGCAGCGAGCTACAGAGATAAAGAAACAGCGTATCCATGTCATATCCAAAGTGAATCATTGTATAACCACCACAGTCTAACCATAACAAGCATATCCATAAGCACCACCACCAGCCGAACATTAGCTGAACCTGGGCGTAGCCATGGGTATTGCTTTCGCAATCTACCGGTCTTAACCAAGCTAAGCCTCTGCCATTTTATTGTATGGGAAGGCTCATGGCCATGGTAGACGAGTTTCCAATTTCGCTAATAAACATACAGTCCGCGACAGTTTACTACAGTGATCATAATAGTGTGTTCGTAATCACTGCAGCGTGAAAGAAGTCAGTAACATTAAAATTCAGACTATTACTGTGGCCTTATATCAATAGAGTTATTTCCCCACATTCCTGAAACAGCAATGAACACTAGTTTTTTAAGCGATAAATTTTTTAATTCTCTAGCTTCTTGTGCAAAACATAATAAAAGGTCATATTATGATATGCCTAGTGGTTTGTTATGTTTTTTTTTTTTTTCACAGCATCGTCGTACATTTACAAGACGTATACAACTTAAAGGTCCCATTAGACCTGGAAGAAAAATACGGACAGCATGATTAGGATGGCTTCTTCACAACTTTCCGCCTTCCTAAAAAAATAATTTTGGTTTTGGCTGGGAGTTCGCGGTGGCGCCAACACACCGACACCAACGGCGGCTAACCGAAGTGCTCCTGCGATGTGCCTTTCCATTCGACATCGAAACGGACCGTGCTCTGCTCGGATACCCACGGTGGCGCAAATCACCGAACAGCGGGGGCGGACCACTCTGCTGCTCCTGTGGGGGCGTGTCCACAGCCTGAACCCCTAAAGGCCCAACTGCTTGCTTTCCCGCGACGGCTCCCTGGCGGCAGAGAACCGACGCGGAAAGGGGCACTGACCGCCGCCTGACGGCAAAGCTCTGATGGCTAGTGGGCAAAGCACGGTGGCGTTGCTGACGGTCGTAGCACCCCCTGTTTGGCTCGGTATCCCCACGGTGGCGCCACTCACCGACATCCGCTGCGTACAGCTACGATGGCCTGTGGAGTGGGCCCCCCGGGGCTCAGGTTGGAGACGCGCGGGCGCACTGGCCAACGTTTGCTAGCCAACGAAGCTCTGGCGCCGCTTCGGAGTCCGCGGTGTCGCCACGCACCGACACCCAAGGGCCTGCTAAGGTGCTCCTGCGGGGTCCTGTTTCGACGGATAAATGGAAAGCACTTGGCTCGGAAACCCACAGTGTCGCCACTCACCGACACGCCACGTAATGGGCGTGCTCCTGTGGGAGGATGCTACTGCAAGTAGTGGCCCAAGCAGCTTTGGCCAACCTGGGCTACCACAGTCACCTGCTCGTGTTTATACACATGCATCCTTCTATACTCGCTAGAGTAATCGCCACCGACAAGTTATGTGATGACGATGATAGAAGAGTTATGCAGTCGCTAATAAACCAGTAGCGATCCTTGTAGTGAGGAAAATGCATGGGCGCTTCTGTTACTGGCTGTGCCAACAGGAGGTGTAAAGCCGGACTAACGCTCGTTAGAATAGATTGAAACGTACGCTTTGACAGCTGTATTATTATTTCACAGCTTGTCTGTGATGTCTTCGCTTTGGTAAAAATAACCGAGTATATCTTTGAGCGTAGTGTGGTAGCATAAAACAGCATTTGGAGGCATTGTACTTAAATACACGTGATACGCCCGTGTGGGAGTCGCCGATATAGGGTGCACAAGAAGCAAGCACGGCCCATGCTATGCCAAGCAAGTAACAAGACCCGAAATAAGTTTGGTTTGGTTCATAGAGCTTAACTTCTCAAAGCGATTCAGGCTATGAGAGACGTCGTAGTGGAGAGATCCGGAATTTTCGACAACTTTGGGTTCTTTAGCGTGCAGTGACTTCAAATAGTACACTGTCGCCAATTGCTTTTCGCCTCCTTCGAAATGAGGCTGCCACGGCCGGGATTTAGTCACGCGTCCTTGGGATCAGCAGTCCCGCGTCTTAACCACCAAGCCACCACGACGGGGCCTGATCTGCAATATGTCTTTTGCAGTTTCAAAGTGTCCCAATGGGAGCTGATGTTCGTTAACGGATGGATTTTCTCGGCTTTCTCAAATTGAAACTGGCCCGAGTCCACATTTTGACCCCAATACTTCTAGTTCACTGTAGCCGAAGTAATCACCGTCTCTAATTCGAATAATCGTTCATATCATGAGTCATTCTTTCGTGGATAAAAGAAGAAGAAGAAGAAGGAAAAGAAGAAGGAAAAGAAAAAGAAAAAGAAAGAGAGAAAGGAAAAGAAGAAGAAAAAGAAGAAGAAGAAGAAGAAGAAGAAGAAGAAGAAGAAGAAGAAGAAGAAGAAGAAGAAGAAGAAGAAGAAGAAGAAGAAGAAGAAGAAGAAGAAGAAGAAGAAGAAGAAGAAGAAGAAGGAAAAGAAGAAGAAAAAGAAAAAGAAGAAGAAAAAGAAAAAGGAAAAGAAAAAGAAAAAGAAAGAGAGAAAGGAAAAGAAAGAGAGAAAGGAAAAGAAAGAGAGAAAGGAAAAGAAAGAGAGAAAGGAAAAGAAGAAGAAGAAGAAGAAGAAGAAGAAGAAGAAGAAGAAGAAGAAGAAGAAGAGAAGAAGAAGAAGAAGAAGAAGAAGAAGAAGAAGAAGAAGAAGAAGAAGAAGAAGAAGAAGAAGAAGAAGAAGAAGAAGAAGAAGAAGAAGAAGAAGAAGAAGAAGAAGAAGAAGAAGAAGAAGAAGAAGGAAAAGAAGAAGAAGAAGAAGAAGAAGAAGAAGAAGAAGAAAAAGCAGAAGAAGAAGGAAAAGGAGGAGAAGGAGGAGAAGAATAAGCAGAAGAAGAAGAAGAAGAAGGAGGAGGAAAAGAAGAAGAAGCAGAAGAAGAAGAAGAAGAAAAAGAAGAAAAAGAAGAAGAAAAAGAAGAAGAAAAAGAAGAAGAAGGAAAAGAAGGAAAAGAAGAAGAAGAAGAAGAAGAAGAAGAAGAAGAAGAAGAAGAAGAAGAAGAAGAAGAAGAAGAAGAAGAAGAAGAAGAAGAAGAAGAAGAAGAAGAAGAAGAAGAAGAAGAAGAAGAAGAAGAAGAAGAAGAAGAAGAAGAAGAAGAAGAAGAAGAAGAAGAAGAGAAAGAAAAAGAGAAAGAAAAAGAGAAAGAAAAAGGAAAAGAAGAAGAAGAAAAAGAAAAAGAAAAAGAAGAAGAAGAAGAAAAAGGAGGAGAAGGGGGAGAATGAGAAGAATAAAAAGGAGAATGAGAAGAATGAGAAGGAGAATGAGAAGAATGAGAAGCAGGAGGAGAAGTAGAAGTAGAATGAGGAAAAGAATGAGAAGGAGAAGAATGAGAAGAAGAAGAGAAGAAAAAGAAGAAGAAGGAAAAGAAGAAAGAGAAAAAGGAGAAGAAAAAGAAAAAGAAGGAGAAGAAGAAGCGAATGTGAGAAGCAACCGTATTTATTTGGTCATATCACGACCATTTCGGTTTCAACGGCTGCGCGGCGCCTACGATGTTCTAGCTGAGTTAAAAACGCATTGAGATTGCGTGAGAGATACGAAAACTATGATAAAATAGTTGCTTTCGTGCATTTAATTCACTCGAACTATTACACCATCTCATCTCAAAGGCTGGTTGGACTACCAATGAACAAACAGCTATTACAAGCCTATTTTTGTTTGCTGAAGTGACCACAAACTTCATCCTACTCGTTAGTGGAGTCATAGCCATCACTCTGCTGCCTAAATGAAAACAGAAACATGAGGAAAAATATTTAATCACAACTTGCTTACCATCACTTCGCCGATTTCTACGTGTCCATCCATATTTTTGTTTCCTTTGGTATTTTTCTTCAGAATCTCTATATTGTCACGTACACGGTGACTAAGGATACCAATGATAGCAGGGGGTAGCCCAGACACAAGAACACAGCAGCACAGACGCAAACGTGTAAGCGACACTTTGTCGTCCTCTTCAACTTCGTCCTCCTTTTCCACCTCAGTCATGCGCCACCTGGCAACGCTAGGTGGCATTACCCCCTCCCTCCGGAAAAAAATGAGAAGGGCCGGTAAAAATGGTGTGAAAAGCAAGAGAGTGGTCACAGCGGGTGGCCATACGCTATCGGTGGTAGTACGGCTTCAGCCGCACAATGTGCACAATGTCCGAGCTGTGCTTTCGACGTTTTGGTTGTGTGGCACCATCTGGGATAACTTCATAACTAAGGTCACTCACACGGCGCAACACTTTGTACGGCCCGAAGTAGCGGGAAAGGAGTTTCTCTGACAAGCCTGGACGGCGAACTGGTGTCCATACCCAGACTTGATCTCCAGGCTTGTAGTCAACCTGGCGGTGCCGGAGGTTGTAACGGTGCGCGTCAGTGGTCTGCTGCTGCCCAATGTGCACACGGGCGAGCTGGCGGGCTTCCTCAGCGCGGATGGCATATTGCTGGGCATCTGAGGATAGCTGGTCATCATCTGGGCACGGGAGCATGGAATCGAGCATGCTCTGAACTTCGCGTCCGTAAACAAGTCGAAATGGTGTGAAGCGCGTTGTCTCTTGTAAGGCTGTATTATACGCAAATGTAACGTACGGCAGCACCTCGTCCCAGGTCTTGTGCTGCACATCGACGTACATTGCCAACATGTCCGCAATCGTCTTGTTCAATCTTTCTGTAAGGCCATTGCTTTGTGGATGGTACGCTGTGGTTTTGCGATGGGTCGTGCAACTCAGCTCAAATATGCGGTCGATCAGCTGTGATGTGAAAGCTGTCCCTCTGTCGGTAATGACGTAGGAAGGGGCGCCATGCCGCAAGACTATGTTGTGCATGAAAAACTCTGCTACTTCGGAAGCTGTGGCATGAGGGATTGCCTTTGTCTCAGCGTATCGAGTCAGGTAGTCAGTAGCGACTACTATCCATTTGTTTCCGGCCTGCGACAAAGGGAAAGGGCCAAGGAGATCCATTCCAATTTGGTCGAACGGAATGCGGGGTACTTTAACGGGCTTGAGAAATCCGGCAATATAAGCAGTCATTCGGTGCTCTAACAAACCGCTACCTCCCTCATTAAGCATACGTACATTCAGCACCTAAACGCATGTAACCTGCCTCTTTCACTTCACTGCCATGCAGGCTTCACACAATTGGCGGTCAAGAGGGATCATTCGATATACCATGCTCATCTCTGCGTGGCGATTGATAAGTTGAACGACAAACAAAATCCGAACAAATGCAGTCGAATGGATCGGGCGCCTGGAGATTGCATGGAGTGAAGGACCTTTGGAATGAATGGATGGAATATAGGAGCGTCCCCTTTGAAACGGGGTGGAAGCAGTAGCTGTCATGTTCATTTCTCTCCCTATATCTTAATTATTGGTTTAGATTGGTTAACACCATCATTCTATTTCTTGAATTTCTGTTTCTACATTACTAACATTATGTCGCATTTCTGCTTTTAAGCCACCAATCTTCCAGTCGTTTTTGCTAGCTTCCACCGCCGGTTTATTCACCCGACCACTGGTATCTCTAAACTCCAGAGCTTCAGGGAGAAAGACTGCGCCTGCATCGACTTCCGGATGGATACCATTACATTCGAGTATAATATGGCCGGTTGTTTCACTGGAGTTACCACATACAGCACATGCGTCATCTTTGTTAAATTTCTTTTTATGGCTGCGTGTTCTAAGGCACCGTGATCTAGCTTCAAAAAGTAGGGCACTGCCTCTTGAGTTAGAAATCTTCCTTCCTGATCTGCATTTTCCACTTTCGGTATAATTCCACGCTCTGTTTCTTTTCCATCGAATTTATCCAATTTTTACCTTCTGTGTTTTTCACCTGTTGTTTAACGCTCTTTATTCCTTCGTCCTTGTGACCAGCATCCGTACTAGTTAGTTTCCTTGTTCTTTTCCTCTATTAAGAGTCAACGCTTTTTAGGAATAGGTATTTAAATACTTTAGCTGTCCATCTGCTACTGTCCAATTTCCTCAGGCGTTCCTCATATCGCCACCTGGTGTCTCTGATGTTCTTAGGTGGCGCCTGGAAGAAAAGGACGCCGAAGTTGGCTCGCGTGCTGTGCGCGGAACTTTTGCCTGCTGGTTCAGCTTCGTCCCGTCGTTTTAGTCGCGTATAGCCCTGTTGTCCGTGAGATATTTTGGTGTCGGCGCTATGTTTTGATCCCAGTACATGTCCCGTACACCACCGCATGCCCAGGACTCAACTCCAGTTCCAGGCGACCTTCGTGCCGATATCATTTTTGCTTGCCATGATGAGCCCACCTCTGGCCACTTGGGCTTTGCACGCACACTCGCCCGAGTTTGTCAAGCCTATTATTGGCCTAAGCTTGCTGACGCCGTTCATCGCTACGTCAGAGGCTGTCGTGAGTGAAAACGTCGAAAGGCGCCGCCTCTCAAGCCAGCGGGTTTGCTCCAACCTATTGCGCCTCCCCGAACACCGTTTGGCCAAATCGGCATCGACCTTCTGGGCCCATTTCTGCTGACATCGGTCGGTAACAAATGAATTATAGTCGCGACCGACTATCTCACACGGTATGCGGAAACCAAGGCGGTGAAGCGTGGCACGTCATCTGAGATCGCCCAGTTTTTTATGCAGTAAATCGTGTTGCGCCATGGCGCGCCGTCCCAAGTAACCGATCGAGGCACGGCGCTTACGGCACAACTTATGCACGACGTATTTGAGCTGAGTCACACGAGCCATCGCAAAACCACTGCCTATCACCCACAGACGAATGGTCTCACGGAGAGACTCAATAAAACGATCGCCGACGTGATTGCAATGTATATAGACACCCAGCACAAGACCTGGGACGAGATTCTCCCCTACGTTCCATATGCCTACAACACTGCCATCCAAGAGACGACGCGTTTTACGCCATTTCGACTGCTCTATGGACGCGACGTTCAAACGATGTTGGATGCCATGCTTCCGTGCTGTACTGATAATCCTCTCATCCCAGACGCTGAACAGTTTGCTCAGCGCGCCGAGGAAGCACGTCAACTTGCCCGCATTCACATTCAGCAACAGCAGGGAAAGGATACGCGTCGCTACAACTTCCGTCATCGACACGTCACATACCAACCAGGAGAGCAAGTTTGGGTGTGGACACCAGTGCGCCGGCCCGACTTGTCTGAAAAACTGACGTCGCGTTACTTTGGACATTACAAGGTTCTGCGCCGTGTCAAAGAAGTGACATACGAAGTCCTTCCAGCGGGTACTGTGCAGACCTCGCGTCGGCAACCACGCTCCGAGGTGGTGCACGTTGTCCGCATGAAACCATATTTCACGCGGTAATGTACAGTGTACTATGCACTCGTTCAGTTGTTTAGGGCACCGCCTCCGTTTTATATTCGGTTTCTGTACTGACTTGCATCGCCCATCGCTCGCGCCCAGTCTGTGCTTTCGTTTTTTTTTTTTAGGAGGGGGAGTAATGTCACCTGGTGTCCCTGATGTTCTTAGGTGGCGCCTGGAAGAAAAGGACGCAGAAGTTGGCTCGCGTGCTGTGCGCGAAACTTTGCCTGCTGGTTCAGCTTCGTCCCGTCGTTTTGGTCACGTCTAGCCCTGTTGTCCGTGACAACATAATATTTTACTCTGAGCTTCCCGTACTTCGAAAGATGCCCAGCCCATATCTCCCTGTACCGCCTCATTTATAGTTTTGCTGTGGGCACCTAGTGCTAATCGTCCGACGGCTCTCTGATTTATTTCTAATGTCGACTGTACCTCTGCTTTTAGGCACAAAACCGCATTTCCGAAAGTAAACCCGAGCACCATAATTCCTTTCTAATTACCCCTCAAAACCTCATACCTGTTGTATCCCCACAATGCCCTATGCTTCATCATCCCGGCATTTCTTCGCCCTTTGGCCTTAAGTGATTGCTCATGCTTTCCAATGTATGCCAATCCTTCGTTTACCCATACCCCGAGATATTTATATTTTGCTACTCAGTGTATTTCATGGTCTTGTATTTTATGATCCTGATCAGTTGAGCCGTTGAAAATCATCAGACCCGACTTAACTGCGCTGAAACTGAAGCCTAGAGCGTCCCCTTCGTCTCCGCAATATTTAACTAGAGTTTGCAATTCTTCCAGACTCAGCTAGCAGCACTATCGTCTGCATACATCAAACCGGGGAGGCGCTGCTCTACCGCCTTTCCACCTAATCTATATGACAGGTAAAACCTAGGTTATTTCCTTGTATCCTCCGTTCCAGGTTTATCATACAAAGCATGAACGTGATAGAGGACAACCTTGTCTTAATCCTTTGCATACCTTGACAGCTTCCGTACTTCTTATCCCTTCCCATGTAATTTCTACTTTCTTATCCCGCAATGTTTCCTGTAGGAACTCTGTTATCTCATAACCGATACCTTATTTTAATATGTTCCACAGCAGTTCCCTGTTACGTTGTCGTACGCCCCTCGTTTATGTCCAGGAAGTCCAAATAGAAAGGTCTATTTTCCACTCTAGATATTTCGATGCATTGGGTAAGCACGAACAGGCTATCATCTAAGTGCCTACCATTTCTAAAGCCGTTCTGAAGTTCTCCGAGTATCTTGTTACTTTCTACCCATGCTTCTACCTTCAATTTCACCGCCTGCATGGCCAACCTGTACATAACACGTTGGGAGAGCGCCCCTAGCGGCGGCCGCCGAATCACAACTGGTGTTCCAAGTGGTTCGCGTGGCGCCGTCAGTTCGGTGTTTCGTGGGTGGGTGAACGGATGTTGAAGATTTCGTGCTTTTCCGAACGTTCCGACTATAGTGTTTCATTATGTCTTTGCTTTAAGTACTGCGAACATTTTCTTTCTGTGTAGTTGACAATGTTTGCACTGCCAGATTTCGCGCAATTTTTGTACGAGAGTAAGCAGCGGACCAGCAACCTGACTTCTGTGCCGCAGATCAGTGACAGCTCGATTGACGTGCACGTCGGAACATCAAACCGGCAACTGCGGAAAAATGCATTCGCCGCATTGAATGTTGCATTTATCAGCACACGCCCGAGTGCAAACTGGTGATACTGCGAAGCATATATATCTGTGCTCAGTGAAGCCTGGGCACTACGGACAGGTCGCAGCAATACGCAATGACGGACATACAAACGTAGCGCAAGCATATTATGACTGCGTTGCTAGGCTAGTACACATTCTGTTAACTAATGAAAGGTCCGCTCATATATACTGCCGTACCTTTCGCTTAGTCTTGAATCGCTCTGTCAAAACGGCGATATAACCGGGGGTGTGATGCATGAGGTTGTTTGTTCTCGTGGAGCACCGCACTGTTATTTTTTTGTTCCTTTTCTGAGTCATAAATGGCATCTTCAGTGACACCATCCTCGGCCATAGCATGCATCTGATTGCTGTCGTGGGCTCAGTGAAGATGCCCCATCACTCAGAGCCCAACTCGCGGCTACTGTTTTCTTTTCTTCGACCTTTCAAACCGGGCGAAACCCCCGACGCCGTTAGCGTTCTTGTGTTTGAAGATCGATAGCACGTAATCTAGGTGGTACACACAACGGCAAAGCATCTCTACAAAAAAAAAATAGAACATATTGCCCCCTAGCGTTACCAGGTGGCGCATGACTGAGTGAAGGAGGACGAAGTTAAAAAGGACGACGAAGTGTCGCTTGCGAGTTTGCTTCTGTGCTGCTCGCTGCTGTTGTGTCGGAGCTAACCCCTTGCTATTCTTGGTATCCTCAATCACCTTGTACGTGACAATATATGTATACGAGAAATGCACGTCAATCTGACCCTTTTAGGAACCGTGCACTGATGCTGCTCTAACCACTGCAGTTTTAGGGGTAATTAAAGAGAAGCAGATGTATTCGAAAGCCCGATCGGGGTGCCTAATCGAGTGTGCTCGTAGTTTGATAAGGCTGCGGCACAGCTGTTAATAGAGAGATTTAGCTTACAGTGATCCGCCACCGCGCGTTCCACTGCGCATGCCCAGATCCCCTTGACGCCGATAGATGGCGCCACATACTGGATGTCGGTAAAGCCCCTCTATCTCTGGAAAGTAGCGAAATTGTAAGATCTTTGCCGCCGTTTCCCTCTCCCGGCGCTTTCCTCCTCGCTCATCTACGCTCCCCTCTCCAAAGAGAGAGTGAGGGCGGGTTTTCTGGTTTGTCGTTGGCTGCCGGGCCCCCTGACGTGAAAAACACGTCACCATACGTCATCAGCGCGCGCAAAATCTTGTTTTGCTTGTTTTTTATTTTCTCGCTGCCGCCATTAAACTGCCTCGTCGTACCGTTCTTGTGGCTTGCGCGCGTGCAGTTTCGTGCACGCGATGCTGTGCTGCTGCGCGTTTCAGTGTTTAAGTAGAACAGAAACAGAACATAGAATAGTAGAACAGAACGACTGCCGTGCTTCGCTGATTACCAACACGGCACTGGCAAGGTTAATTGAGTTGAAGAACTTTTCACAGTCTCACATGTCACTGACGAACCCATCGCCAGCCGTAATCGAAACTGTAAAAATTGCTGAGAACTTTTTCCGCAGTAACAGAGAGGGTCTCCTCAAAAATTCAATCAGCACTGCACAACTGCAGGCCCGGATAAAAGATAGCATTTCATTAGTATCTTGCTTCCCAGCCTGCCACGATGTTGTAAAAGAGATTGTGAGTGTTTTCGTGAAAGTACGGATCCAGATTTTTGTCCGAGATGAAGCCTCCAAAATATCTCCAGTGACTAGTAGTAAATGCGGTAGCAAAAGCGTAGGCATGCGGGTCGCTGTAGCTCAGATTCGGTGACAGTATGCATTCGTAATTTCATGTTTTATTAATTTGAAACATTTGTGAAAGTTGTGGCTTGAAAATCTGCATACAATTGATATTTTTCCTGTCGCCTGAATGAATCTGTAAATTGTTCAAAATTTCTGGTAACTGCTTGCATTTTTTAAAGATATTCTCGTGCATATCTGAAGCTTATAATCATCGAAATTAAAATTGGATTGTAGCGTGTGTGAAAAATGTTTCTACGAAAATTATTTGCTTGCACTTCGTTTTCATAGCTTTTCATTTCGTTAAGGTTTCTCAGCATCTTCCAATTGTCTAACAGCGTTTTTCTGTGCATTTATTTTTATTTGAAAATGTATGTTTTCAATTAATGTGCCTGCGCCAGTCTTAGGACCCTTTTCAAAGCGACCTGTGCTGTGTCAGTAAAATCAAAGATGCTACTTGGTTCCAATGTGCAACAGTGTTTATCGCTACATTTCTTCTGTATTTGGAACTGTGTATTTTGTATACGCCACATCTTACGACCTTTAAAGCAAACCAGTATTGTGACAATAAAATAAGACCCTATTTTTTTACACCTACACTACCTCTGATTAGCAGCTGTAGGAACACTGCTTCATCGTTTTCTTACAGATGTGATTTGAAAATGAAAGCATACAACAATCGACGCTTTTGCTTATAGGTTAGCCAGAAGCGATCGATGTTAGAATTCGCCGGTTTGCCGCTCACGCGCAAAGATGCAGAAGATTTCTGAAGGGGCTATTGGCTCTCATTCAGGGTCATCTATCTGTCACCCAACACAGATGACACCATAATTGTCTGCTCAGTTTATTTCCCGTTCTTGATGCTTCAGAGTACCCGAGCGCGATGCTGAGTGCAAACATTTCTTGCCGTTTTGAGCGTGTCTTCTCCTTCCTTCTTTGTTATTGCGAACAATATGTGCCGCTAAAACCAAACAAAACATTTTCAAATTGATTAGTAGTTACCTGTGCAAAGCAGATTTAAAAGAACGCTTTAAAAGGCAGCACAAAAAGCCCCCGCCATTCACTATCATTGACCCTTCCGCTCTTCCGCGGCGCCCCTCGAGCGCAGGCAGGTTCAGCGTGCCGTGCGCAGTGGTCCCGCCGGTGGGAGAGTGAAATCAGAGGAGAATTGAGGAGGAAAGCAGCCGATGGGAGGAGAGTTTCGCTACTTTCCAGATAGAGGGGCTTTAGATGTCGGCACATAAACCTGCCGTGTCGGGACCAATCGGCTTGCACGCCCCGCCCACGCACGGTGGAGGGTCACGGTGGCCCAACAACTGGTATTAGAGAGATTTAGCACACTGTGATCCGCGATCCGCTACCGTGAACCGTCACCGCGCGTTCCATTGCGCATGCCCAGATCACTTTCATGACGATAGATGGCGCCACATACTTGATGTCGGCACATTGACCTGGCGCATCGGAACCAATCAGCTTGTACGCCCCGCCCACGAGCGGTATAGTGTCACGGTGGCGGATCGCGAATCACGGTGAGCTAAATCTCTCTAATGAGGCCCACGATCTCGCAACCTGATACCGCGCTGTGGAGGCACCGAGCTCGAGGCGTTTGTCGGCTGGCTAGAGAACGCACGAGAGTTTCGCTGAGGAAGCTGTCCGCTAGTATATAGTCTACTATACTACGATGTCCTGAAATGGGCACAATCCACTGCAGAAAAAGTGGTCCAGGCGACTGCTTTCGCAGGTGAGTTGATCCTAAGCATGAAGGTATCCGGTGTTCTGGATCGCTATCGCCACCGTTTCGGCGAGCACGGTGGCCGCGGCACACGCACAATACCGCGGGCGTACATTCCTTCCAGTTTATCTTTCACCCTATCTTTTAGGCTCCCTTCTATTCGCATGCGGCGGTGATAATTTAGAGGCAAGGAAAGAGCAGCGCGAGCCTCGGAGACACGGACGGCGAAGATCAAACAAAAACACAGCGTTTTTATTCTTCTTCGCCCTCCGTGCCTCATTCCCGCTGTTTGCGTCTGTTGAACCAACTAGCCCAAGTTTCCCATCTCCATGGTGCTAGGAGACAGGTCCGAGTAGTTTCTCTAGTGAAAAACATCATATGAGTCACAATAACCTCATACAGACTTCTCATACTAAATTCATACAAATCTCATTTTCTCATATATTTCTCATATGATGAATGAGTTCAGTATGAGATCATATGAGGTTATATGAGATTTGTATGAGATTAGTAGGAGTTTTGTATGAGAATTTGTATGAGAATTTGTATGAGGTTATTGCGACTCATACGGTTTTTCACCGCTTATTTCTTCATACAGCAACTTCTGCTACACATCAGCAAATGGACAACAGAGGAGTCGCACCCTGTTTCGCACTACAGGCTCTCGGAAGTGCAAGAAAGCCGAAAAGACGTTCTTACTTGTCACAAAGTGGTCGCTGCAGACACGCGAGTTGCCTGCCACGAAGCTCCGTCAACATTTACACGGCACATTGCCTGCACCCACTTTGCCCTTTTAGATGCGTGCCGTGATGCCACGGGGAATCTAAAAAATCACACATTTCCTGACTTTTTTGCTAGAATTAAAGCACCCCACGGCGGCGCATCGCTAAGGCATCTCGCCAGTAATTTCAGCAGGCACGCAGAGCGCAGGGGTGACGATAACAGCGCAGCAGCGAAGTGATGAACGAAGCAACCGGCCGCACAGCTCCAAACGCCGCACTGCCGGCGAACCACCAAAAAACATTGCGGTCGCGAACTTTCCGCAATGCATTGCGCACGCATGCGCAGAGTGCCACCACGAAAAAGGTCCATTACATGAACGAAGCCGATGTGGAAAAATAAATATTCGCGAGTGAAATTAAAAGTTATTAAGCGCCAAAGCGGATTGGATATGCAAAACCATTCAGGATTCTGCCTTAGCATTTTATAGTGGGGAAAGTTTCTCGATGTGGGACTCGTGCTTTTTGAAATGAGTGTACTGGGGCCCCTTTTCAGTAGTGAAAATAAATTATTGTGACATTCCGTGGTGCGGGAGGTTAAGATTGTGTCCAAAAGTTCCCGATAAGGAAACACCACCTCAAGTGAAGCAGCCTCGCGACAACCTTCTGCAAAGATTTCGCAGCAGCCCGCAGCGCTTGACTTCTATCCGGGAGAATTTCTCAGTGGAAGTTTGCCCCTTGGAGGTCGACTTTAAAGAGGACATTTTGGATTTCTTCCATCGCAGAAACCGGAATGCTGCTATTCTACATTAAGTAATGGCATTCACAAGAGAAATCTTCAGCAATCTGCTACATCGGAAATTATGGGCAGAGAGCTACATGGAACTAATCATATAGCATCGCCTTAACATTGTGTCCGCACGAACTCAACTGCTCCCTAATTAGAGGCCAGCCAGGTAAGAACGAGTGACACTTTTCAGGATGCCCCGTGTTTTGGTAAACTCGGCATCTCCGCGAGCTCTAGGGACGCATCAGATGAATGAACAAATGCTATCCCCAAAACACAAAAATTCAACCTTCGGAACACATCTAATTCAGTTTATCTGCACTCACTGTGGAGTTATCATTTATATCGGCTTCGTGGGCAGTTGAGAAAGTACGACTCACACGTTCACACCCTTGGGGCATTCTTTGAATTGTTTATCGATCGTTTCCCTGAGAGCACTACTCGCACAAGTAAGTTGCAGAAGAAATAATTTTAGGGCATTTCTTATTACGCGTTTTACAATACTTTACAAGCTTTTTAAAGAGTACGAGATGTGCGCTGAATACCTTTTGAAACGATTTGTAAATTATTACGTTCTGTTTTATGCTGTGATTGAACGTTAAGCTCGCGCAATCCGTTGAGGGAGTTTTTATTTCACGAAAAACTCTCACGCGGGACGGAGGCTCCCCTTACCACGTAGCCTTGGCAAACTGAGAGCATTCACGACAGGGAATAAACAACGTCTTCCGCGCGTAGCGAGTCTGGTGGAGTCAAGTGGAGTCTGGACTTTGAAATGTGGAAAAGAGTGCATAGGAAAGACCGGCAGATACACTAACGAAAGACTGAAAGAACATAAAATTAACGTCGATCAAGCATGCAGGCATATTGGAATACATGCGACAGATTGCCCATCCAAACCTTGCATGGCTGAGTATGCACGATGATCGAGAAAGACGCCCAGCAGCAAGTTTGCGAGATAACTGAAGCAGCCGAGATAGCAAAACTGAGATGATTGTATCAGCAAACAATCTGTACTTTTAACAAAAAAAAAAGAACTGGAGCTGTTCGATGTACAATTATGCTCGTGGAAGCGATGACTCAAGTTAGCGTGTCATCCAAAGCTTCTAACTCAAGCACCGAGCGTGGCGTGTAAAAGTTATGTACAATTATGCTCGTGGAAGCGATGATTCAAGTTAGCGTGTCATCCAAAGCTTCTAACTCACGCACCGAGCGTGGCGTGTAAAAGTTATGCGCGTTCGTGATACGGCTGGGTTACGCCCAACATTCTTGCAGGCTTCAGCAAACCCATGCTCTCGGGCACCAGCATTGTCGGCCGTGGGAACTTAACAGGCGCTAAAAATATCACCGCCAATGCATATGAGCACCATCGCTGCTGTAGCTGGTTTGTTACCTAGGACTGCGAAGGCACAACATCGTTGTAGCCTACTTTGTGACCGTATGGGCCTGGTGCGCTGCAGCTTTGGCCGAACATGTGGCGCCGCCGAAAAATGCGGCTAGGATCCGCAACCGTGGGTAGCGCCGACACTGTGTTATAGCTGTGTTCCGATTTCTTCCTGGTCTCCCGTAAGAATAAAAAGATAAACGCCGACTGAAACAAGAGCCTCTACTTACTGTTGTCATTTCAAACCTCATATCACGCTCATTTCTTTTCGTTTCCGCTACGCATTTTCCATGTTTTTTTTTTCTTTTTTTGTTCAGTACTGCACGCTAGGTTTCTTTCAAGCATGCACGAGCCATCGCTTGTTTGTATCGAGCGCGCGGCAGGCGAAAAACCGAAAAATAAAACGGGGTAGGTTTTCTTTTCTCCCTTCTGGACCCAGCTCGAGCTCTAAGAGTTGTAATATGCATGCATGCTTGGAACCAGCGCTCGGCAGGTCTTCAGACACGGCCTGTGTTGTAGAGATCGCGGAGCCTCCCTTTCCAGTGGGAGTTCTTTTTTTTTTTTTTAACGACTTTCTAATAATAGTTTCCAGCTGTTCTCAGCGCTCACTTTTGGGAAGATCAGCCTGACGTAGACGCACGACATCGAGATCGAAGCACATCGCAGGAGTGCGCGCTTTCTGACCTGCCACGCATTCATGGCTCTCCTCAAAGCGAAAACTTCCTTTTAAACTAACAGCTCGATTTACTGCTACGTTTATGGGTGCCATAATAGTCATAAAAATAGCGCCGGGAAGCAACTGATAATCAAGTTCTTTTCTTTTCTGTTCCCTTGGAAATCATACGAGAGCGATGTGACTGATCGTTAACAGTGACACCCGGCCTTGCAGATGCAACTGGCATCCGCGTTGTTGCGTGGGTTTACTAACAGCTACATCCTAAAAGAAAAAGTTTTACACACGTAGTGAAGAGACACCGAAAAGGCTGAATAAAACTCACCTTCAAGCTGACATCGTAGAAGGCACTTTTCATTTCGGCAACGCATTTTCTGAAGATATCGGAGGGCCCCTCTGCACTGTGAAGTTCCTCGCACACTCCATACACGTGCTGGCTTCGTACAGTTTCTCACCGCGTACCAAACAGTTATTCTTAAATTAAGTCTCGACATTTTCGATCGTCCGAAATTCACAGAACAGCACGCGCTGCGGAGCTTGCTCAGCCATGCCTGTCTTGCCGCGCAATGCACTGTCACAAGGATCACCAATCGTTTCGACGCACCGAGAAGGAAGTGTAAAGTACGGCAGAACTGCCGAGCGCTGAAAAAGCACGCATGGCCCGCCGTTCGTCCCGTTCTGCGTAAAACTTTTTTTTTTTTTTTTAAGAGCCTTTCCATTGGCCGACGGAGCCCAGCTGTACTCGGCTCGCGCTTCCGGGGATCTAGCGTGCCGTCGACACATACTGCCACCGAGGGAAAAAGCCAGTGCTGCGCGTTGCACAGTGGCTTAGATTTTATTTTATTTATCTCCTTGCTTTCAAAGTTCCATATTACTCGGGTTCCGATTTCATACTTCAAAGAAAAAAGAAAAGAAAAAAAAACGAAGAGCCGCCAGCAGAAGCGCTCGCGTCACTGCAGAGGCTACAGAGGCGAAAACACTAGGGGCGACGTTGACCAAACGGTGATATCGAGAGCGCGTAATTCCCGAAAAGAAAGATGTCGCATCTGTCAGTGTGCATGGTCGTCCTATCAAATTTGTTAAGTCCGGCAAAAAGCTGTAGTTGCCGCCTGTTTATTTATCTCTATTGCAGCACCGGTGGATGCAGCGTTCCATTACCGAGGAAGTTGAAGGGTTTGTTTGGTGCAACCTGTTACATGAGCAAATCCACTTTATTGTAAAAACTTTTGTGAACTTAGTAGTGCACGCAAAAGCGTTCATAAGCAAGTATGGGGACTGAACTCCTCCTCTCTTCACTTTCAGCGTGAGCGCATTGTTTGATTAGAAGTGTTTTTATTATTATTATTATTATTATTATTATTATTATTATTATTATTATTATTATTATTATTATTATTATTATTATTATTATTATTATTATTATTATTATTATTATTATTATTATTATTATTATTATTATTATTATTATTAAGCACTTATCGCCGAGCACGTATCGCTTAAGAACTAATCCGCTGTTTCGTGCCGCCAGTTCAAGAATATTTTACATCTCCAGTCGACCATGACACGCTGTTGGTTTATCGCAGCGAACTAGAAGTCAAGCGAAGAAAGTCGGCAGATAGCAGGCGCCGAAATTGTTTCCGGCGACGTTTCACCGTGTAAGATTCCTCATTTGCTTGGCCAGTTTGACTTGGCTGCTTGCATTGTGAGGTCTTCTGGCACCACTCGCGGCAGAAAGTGCAAACTTTTTTTCGTCGTTCGGCTCACGCGTCGTTTCATCAAAGCTTGCTTTCAATGAATACTGAAAACGCTTAATTACCTAGATAAAATAATCGTAATATTATGTTACCATTTAACGTGTTCCAAAGAAGGGCGGGAGAAGAACGAGTGAGATTAATGAATGGCTTGTGCACTGTTTGCCTTCCACTGTAGATAGATAAGACCTAAAAATGTGACAAGCCCTTAACGCACCCCAACACGGGCGAGCCAATCTGCTTCCAGCTACTGTGGAGACAGATAGTGGATAACTTATGATACTGTAATTTTCAAAGTTTCATTGATAACAATGAGCGGCGCCGGCGGGCCATGTTGGAAACGAGGAAATAGGCGCGCTTAGGATAAACTCGCGTAGGTTTATCCGAGCATAATTTTTTTTTCTTTTTTGTCTACTGCTTTCTTGCTTTCCACGTTACCTGCTTTCACTGACTGGCCTTCCGCAAACTCGGATAACATTCGAGCGAGCGCAGCAATCGGAGCATCCTACGTATAGCGCCTCACTTAGAATGTATACAATTATTTCATGCTAAACGCGCCCGGCTTTGAGCTTGACCGTCCCGATTGCTGCTAGGATTTTGGTATATATGTTTAGTTCTTTAAATCATCCCCAATAGCGTAAGTTTTTACCCTTTTTATCAAACGTGCGAGGCGTTCGGGAGCCACAGAAAATGATTAATCGGCTGTCTGGGACATTTACAACTTGGCGAAAATATTTCTATTGGAGTAGGGCCGAATAGTTAGGTTAGTGAAAAAATACGCCCTTTAAAAAAAAAAAGTGCCGTTTCTAGTCTCTTATAATATATTGAGGTATTTCAAGTAAAGGAAAAAAATACAGCTCATATCGCATAGCTAATGCGCGACTGTGATTGTACTGAGTGGTCTTGAACTTGCATTTCTTTCGTCTTCTTTTTTTTCTCTTTTTAGGAAAGGAAGCCAATTCGGGAAGTTGAATTCCAGTCCCACAAGTTCTTGTTGCCCGTAATGTATCTCCACTTACAGCACGGCGGTGGAGCTTCTCAAAATCAGAATATGCCGTTCACTCTCACGTCCAGGTTTTTATGCCTTCATACGTTGACCGAAGTTGATACTATTTCGTACGTGCCGTTGTTTGTCTAATAGTGACGCGAGCGGTAAAATTGTCTTGGGCGTCCGTAGCCGCGCGAAGCGTGAGAGCGACTTAGAGCGACTAAAAGAGCGTACGACCGGAGTCGCCATCTCTCGGAGCAGCAGCGAACCCTTCCTCTTGTTTGCGCGGGAGCGTGAGCCATTTTAAAACGAGTGACATTCACCTTTGGTAACACACGTGCAGTGTCACACGACTAAGGTGCTGTAAGGCTGTCAGTCTGAAAGAAATAGATGGTTATGTTAGTAGGAAGAGACTCATGTATACGTTATAGAGCCGAGCTAATATCTTCCTTGTGCCTCGCCGGCATGCACGGCAATATTATACTTTTGAAAAGAAATTAAATACATTATCAATTAATTTGTTTTAGATCGCAAAAGTGTAATTAAATTACATTACTGCCCTAAAAAGTAATGACGTTACATTACAATGACTTCTGCAGAGTAATGCGATTACTCATAAATACTTTCCAGTTTGCATTCTAGAAAACATAAGTAAACGTAGGAATAAAAACCTCCTGAATAGACGCACATGTTCTTCCGGCTTCCTTCCAGATCCTGTCCAAGACACCTATTCCCTCCCCATTTTCCTAGCAAGCACTATTACGAATATTTGACAACGAGAACAAACTAATAAAACCAGAAACGTGGTCGAACGATCCTTTCTCTCATTACGCTCAAGACAGAAACGAGAGGCAGGCCAGCGTCGTGCTGGCCCAGCGCTGTCTCCACCGTTTGAAGCCCTGATGCAGGTTTTGATTGCTTCCGTGGTTCCAGAAATTGACTTCAGTACGTTGTGCTCAATAATCATGTCATGTATCCCTCCTCCTCTCCCCTCCCCTTCCCTCTCCCCATGGCGACGAGTTTAACAAGTCACTACTGTGTCCTAACCAATGCAACAGGCACAGTCCCTGCGCAGTGCTCCCAACTAGGCGAACTCCGGCCGTCTTCCACCTTTAGTAGTACTATTACTACTACCACGTCTTTCCCTTCAGCGGACAGGCGTTCCAAAGGGTCATGATAAAGAAATTATTTATCAGCACCCTTTGGAATGCCTATCCCATTTCAAGAAAGGTGTGCCGGCATCGATTCTGCTTTGGGTGCGGACTCATCATCCACCCCACATTGTAGTTGTTCCTGCTGCTGCCGCTTTTTATTTTCATTTTCAGGCCACTGGGTCACCGGTTCTAGGCTCAGAAATACATACCGAAGGAAGGTCCTTTCACTCCTTGCCCTACTTATTTCTCCACCCCCTCCTTGCTCCACCTACCTAGTTTTTTCTTCTTCTGAAGAAAATGCTTAATTAAACACCCACCAGTGATGATTGATTGATTGATTGATTGATTGATTGATTGATTGATTGATTGATTGATTGATTGATTGATTGATTGATTGATTGATTGATTGATTGATTGATTGATTGATTGATTGATTGATTGATTGATTGATTGATTGATTGAAACTTTAATTTCATCTCGCCGCCCTGACGTAGACAAGTCCACTTGTTGAAACGTTGGCTCGACTGGCAAACTGGCGTTCCCCTTCAAACCTTGTTCAGTGCTCTTTCATACTGTGTATAGCCACCTTCTTTCTCTCGTTCAATCCTGAATCCTCTCCATATTCGTGCGTATGAAGTAAAGGAGAATAGTTCCAGAAACCGGCACCATGCGCCAGCCTGTTTGTCTGCAAATTTGGAAGAAAAAAAAAGCCATTACTAAAGATTGCTAATAATTTTTATACCAACAGTTCGCTGCCTCCGTTCCAACTTCCAAAGATTTATACTTTGAACGTATAATCAAAGGCATAAAGCATTCGCTGTACATATTTAACACGTTTATGAATGGCCTTTTCACCTACTCCATGGACCCTTTCAGTGCAGCCGCGATATACCACCTTTTGGAATCATGCCACTGAAATCCATATTTTTCATAAACCTGTGTGTTCTGCTAGCAAGCAGGTAAAAGGAATACCAGCCGGATCCTCGATCTCTGTTGTCACGGCAAATCTAACCGTGAAACACGTCGAAGAATGAGCTCCCACCGCGTTCGAGCCACGGACAAAGACTTTCCTCAGATAGTCGCCGGCTGTTTTCTAAACCAGATTAAATCCTGACCCCAAAGTTTACCCTCATTTAAGATCAATAAAACGGGACATTTAGTTCACCCTAGAGGTGGAAAACAAGAACTTCCTGCCATTTTTTAACTCATCCTCGAGCGGCAACAGAGAGCTCTGTATACCGCAAACATACGTCCGAACAAAGCGATACCTTCCCTTCAATCCACCTGAGAGTCCGTAACAAATCAGTCGTGAAGGCTTTACGATGAGTCGGAACACACTAAAACTTGCAACTCGACAAAGAAAAAAAAAAAAACACGGTATTCATGGACTTCACCAAGAACAGCTACAAAAAAAAAGTTGTGTTTGAAAAGAAATTCACCTCCAAAAGTGCGACATGATCAGAGAAGTCAACCGAGAACATCCATCTGCACCACATAAATACCTGCATTTCCCTTATCTTCGAGAGACGCCAATGAAACCATCGCCCGTATCTCGAAGAAAGAAAACCTCCAAACGGCGCAACGAACCTACGAATACTTTAGGACTCTCCTTGCCAGTTTCGGAAAGCTGCAGCCACCGAAAATAAGAGCCAAGTGCCGCGCATAAAAAATTCCATGTACTGACTGCGCATCAGAGAAACCTTAAGAAAACTTTCGTCAACATGAGAACAAAGTCCCCATCTTCGCAAGAGAACGCAACACTATAGCCGAACATTCTCAAGACGAAGACCATCGCATCAATGGAGAAACCACCGTCCTCAGAACCAAAACTGTTTTATATCTACGTAAAAAAGACTCTTGCTCGCATCTTGCTGCATCTGCAGTCAGTTACAACTCAGAAAGAAAGTAGCTCCCCCCCCCCCCTCCTGGAACCCCTCCTGGAAGCCCCTTTCATGCAGCTAATGCCGTGGACCCCCATGAAACCGATGGCGTAAACCAGTTCTAGTAAACAATCCCCTTGGACCCCTTAGCGGGGCCAAACAGGGTGTGGCAGATGAAAGGAGGTTCAAGACACCTTAACTGTATTTACAGCCGCGTCCTGGGGAATGGTGGACGCCATTGTCTGAAGGGCCTTCTCTGAGAGGCATGTGCCGCTTTTTTTTTCTTTTTTTTAGTTTATCTGAGGGGTGCCTCGATACCCTAGTCCGCCTGGTCGCATCCGAACCAAAGTTAACAATGCCAACCACACAAATACAAACGCTGTGCCGTCTATGCGCATTACAAGGACCTCGCTCCTCCCTTCGCCGTTCGCTAAGAAAAGACTCCAGCGGTCACCCTCACCACCGTGACTCCGGACCGCAATCCTCAAGTTGATTCTACTCCCGCTCACCCTTTTTCCCTTTCCATCCTCCCGTGCCCAAAGGTGCAGGCGAAATGACCCTCTGTCCCATATGAAGAGATTGAACCGGCTCCGAGACTTTGGAATTTCGAATATAAAAGTTTTGGTTGGAGATTTCTTTAGGTTTGTTACATAATCGAGCCCAAAAAGACACGTAGTTTTGCCGTAATGTTTAGTTTTTAACCTTATTGGGAGGCTCGCGCCGTAAAAACACTGGGAAAACACTGAACTTAACTCTGAGCTCTAATATAAGCTTCATCGCTTGGGAAGATTGCCAGAAAATCTAATAGCCATAGCTTTTATTAGGCAAATTCCGAAAACCAATCTAAATTCACTCCGCAGCTTAAGTGCAGTGCAATTTGCTAAACAACCCATTCTCTTCGTACCGACTTCATTGAACTCACTCCAGTCGGATCAAACATCTCACATTGTAGACAAACAATGAGTGTGAATTGACAATTCCTGCACAATATCAGCGTGCACTTTGCTTTGCCGGAAATAGCAAGACGCGTATAGGCCTGTAAAACCTTCGGTTTACACCGCTTATTGAGCTTAATAACGATGCCTGCCAACCACTCAATAATGCGATAGAATTCACCTATGTTACTAGCATGTACTATTGGCAAGGAACCCTCCTAATTCTCGTCTCTCCGGTAAACCTCGATAACACAATACATGCCGGCCCTTTAGTACAGTATGTGCCTCATTTGGCCTCCTAACCTCACTGAGCCCCATTCATCTGCGCTAGTTCCTCGAACAGTCCCGTTAAACTAGCCTCACTTCCTAGGCTTCTAGCGTTAAACACTGAATTATTGACCACCACTGTGGTAATTTGCTCCGCACCCACTCGGACCAAAAAGCCCGGGGTTTATTGGACTGTTCATAGGAGGCTGTGGCCAATAACTATAGGTGGCGAAATTCTCTTCTGGTGATCCCTAACGATATACCATTAATGCATGGCATAAATCATTACTGCTCACATGTAAGCAGTGGCGTACATCGCAGTCAAAAATAGCAAAAACCAAAATATTCGTGTTGTCTTACGGCAACATGATAAATAAGGAGCTAGTCCTAAGAGTCACCACGTCAAGCGTTAAGCTCTAAAGCTGTACAAACAACTACGCAAAAGACGATGTCGGACTGACCACTGAAGCCTCAACACATACGCAAAAGGATGACGTGTATACTTTTACTGATCTTGCTAATCGGCAGCTAGTTATCTTATACAAAAACGCCGACAGACATGCGAAGTTTTTTTGACAGACCAGAAGACCATGCAAAAAAAAAAAAGAAAAAAAAAGGAACGAGAGAAAATCCACATTCTTGTGATCAGCGCGATATCCCTAGCCGTTCAAATGCACTATCTAAAAGAGCGACAGCCACAATGCTGCCATATCGTCTTTATTCGATAAAATGCGAGCTTCCCCGCTTTGCTGCACCACCTCCCTAGCTAGTGCAGAAACTGAAAGACGAATGATTGAATCGGGCGTGACTAGGACTCCCGCAAGAGAAAACTGCCAACATTGCGGCTGAGGCTCTCGCGGATAGGGAATTGGATGACTGACTAGTGTTATCGCAGGAAAAATGGTGTTTTTTTTTTTTTTTGTTTGCTTGCTTGTTTCGTACAGGGTATCTTTATTTGGCGGTGAAACCTCCTTTCGATATCATATCTACGTTTCTACACAGCAAGAACTGTTTTCAGATTGATAAACTCAGTTGATGATATACCCGCCTCTTTTATCTGCCGTTGGTCTATGCTTGTAGTCGTTTTTGATGGACCAGTCAGGCGCGGTTTTGTACGCGCTGAACATCCAACTGACCCACGTTACGGATCTGCTCAAAATAACTAACAAAATCCGTACATTTGGCCTTCATCGCTCTGCCCTGTTAACGGTTGTAGTATAGGTACAGAGCGACACTGCATGCTTATTATGTCGTCTAAAATCAGTTTGATTGTACTTTCGGTATTTGGCGTACGTCTTTGATTAGACCGAGGTATGTAAAACTCCGACTATGCCTAACCAATAACGAAAATGTAAGAATACAGTCATCACTCGCCGATAGAACAGTATGCGGTGAACACTGTTCAAGAAACTTCGCCGCAGCTCATTTCCATTTGTGATATTCGCTAACAATTACTTTCACTATTCGATATATTTCTTGCCGTCATAGGTCTCCCTATACGTGGCGTGCAGACGGCTCCGCCCTAGTAGGATACATCGGGAGCATAAAGTTCCAACCGTACACGTTCCCTCCCATAGCGTTCCCCTTAAAACTCGACAAGTGTCTCAAATACAGCAGAAATACAAAATACACAATACACGCACGACCATCATCTTGATGTATTTTCCATTTTGTTGTCTCAGAATTATCAGAAACAACACCCCAAAAGTTTGCAGCCTAACTTTATTTTTATATAATACCATCGATTCTTCGTTCCTTTAAGCCTGCACTGTAGGGTGTAGTTTCGTTTAAAAAGAGTCATCTCGCTCAGACCAAAACAGGCAGAGGTGTGTAAAAGGCTGAGTAAACCGTCTTACGCAGCGGAGGCGGCAAACCTTCTCTAATATATACACAGCAGAAACCATTGGCACATCAGGTGCTCAAACGTCCACCACAATGCACTCATACTCATTGCACTTCCTCAGATATATACACAGTAGAAATCGTCGGTACATAGGGCACGCAAACGTCCACCACAATGCACTCGCACTTTGCAGTTCCTCAGATATATCGGCATATCAGATGCGCAAACGTCCACCACAATGCACTCATACTCATTGCACTTACTCAGATATATACACAGTAGAAATCGTCGGCACATATGGTGCACAAACGTCCACCACAATGCACTCACACTTTGCACTTCATCAGATATATCGGCATATCAGATGCGCAAACGTCCACCACAATGCACTCATACTCATTGCACTTACTCAGATATATACACAGTAGAAATCGTCGGCACATTAGGTGCACAAACGTCCACCACAATGCACTCACACTTTGCACTTCCTCAGATATATCGGCACATCAGGTGCGCAAACGTCCACCACAATGCACTCATACTCATTGCACTTCCTCAGATATATACACAGTAGAAATCGTCGGCACATAAGGCGCGCAAACGTCCGCCATAATGCACTCACACTTTGCACTTCCTCAGATATATCGGCACATTAGGTGCGCAAACGTCCACTACAATGCACTCACACTCAGTGCACCGGATTTGTTCCTACTACAGTCTAATCGCGTAGGTCACAACTGTTCCCAGTTTGCTCATTAGCAACAGAAAAAGGAAGAAAAATATTTATTCATTGCTGCCAAAAGTCCTGCACAGGCCAGGCTGCTGCCGAGTGACATTCACTCCCCGGAGGGTCGAAACCAGAGAATTGAGGCGCTGTATTAGTGGCCTGTGGAGCAGTTGGTTCGGTCAACGATGGAGCCGGTGCTCCAGTAAGCCACCCATTTGCCAATGCAGGCCCTGCATTGCGTCCTGGACCTTGCGTGTTTTTATATTCCTCCTGAGCTCGAACCGATGTCTGTTGTACGTAAATGGAAAGTGGTTCGCTGAAATGACGCTCTTTTCTGTGAGAAGGTACCCAGGAACTCATCTGATGAAACTGGGGAGGCGACACATTCGATGGAAAAGCAACAATCCTCTTTTCCTGCGGTTCTAGTCGCTCCTCTATACTAGTGGACACAGGTGATGATCGCTTCCTTTGCAAAGGCTGCCGATACTCAGCTGCCGTGGGCGTGGTGCTTTGCGCTTGTGGCTGTGAGGTTGCGGCCTGCTCAGCTCTCTGTTCTTGCACACTTTGCGTCGGATATACGTGGTCCGGGTGCTCTGATAACCATTGCGAGTTAAAGACCCCACTTCCGTGCTCTAGGTCAACCGGTAAAGCTGGGACTTGATTTTCGGCGACTCGTAATATTTCGTGTGTCGCCGCTGGATGCTGGGCAGCAGTTGCTGTTTGATTAACCGGAGGCACCGTCGGCTCAGTAAAGCTTTCGCCAAACTGTGCTGACACCCAGCTCCGCACTTCCTCAACAAGCTTTCTTCCGTAGCTGTCTGTCTCGGGAACCGGAATTGGGATTTCTTGTGGCACGCTTAACGGCATGGTAGGAGGTCTGCTCACACATTGAGCATTAGCCGATTGCTTTAGGAACTGAGGCTGCCGTTCGAACGGTGCGTCGAGACGAGATTGGGAGTTCTGCCGCTGATCAAGACCTGCTGCGAGCTGCTGTTGTGATAGCGCTTGATGGATACCTATCGCTTGCAACTGCCTGAGTACAGACTCAGGTATTGTTAGCTCCTCTTGAGTGGATGGTTTTTCCAGCATGCACGCAGGTTTCGCAAGAGTCAAGTTTCTCGGAGGAAATGCAGCATTCTCAAGTTCTGTTGGAGGACGCACACTACGCAGTGGATAGGATGCATGCATTGTTGGGGCCATCGGTCTCACAACTCGATTTCTATCCTGCACACACGGTGTCCACGAACTAAGCGGCGTGTTCAGGGTTTGTTGAGTGAGAGGGTGGTTTTGGAGCTGCCCATTTTGCATGTGAGAAAACCCTTGGACCTGGCTCGGACTTAGATTAGCAGGAAACATTGCCGATTGGTAAGGCATTTGATTAGAGAGCACATTCTCTGATCCGGGCTGGGCCGCTAAATTATTATTTTCCGTTTGGTACTGAGCCGGCATTAGGGGCCTAACGGTCCCTTCCTCTACCATTCCTACCGGCTGTTGTTCCCCCCTGTTAACCATCGGCGCAGAATAACTTACTTGACGTTGGCCCGCCGTCCACGACTGAGCGGCCACGTACTGCGGCTCTTGGTAGAAAGGGGGGTGGGTTGATGCTGACGCTGGTGGCGCTCCGAGTGAGGCGCTCGCTTTTGAACGACGCCACATAGACGCAGAAGCAATCGCGTTCCTGCCCGGCTTTCCGGCAGCTCCAAGTTGTCCTTGGCACCACTGTACGTGGGGCGCTGCATGGCACAGCTGAAGTGATGCGCGTTCATTTACAGAGGGCTGTTTGTGTTGCAGAGGCCTCGATGTCGACCTTCCTCGGTACGCCAAAGCTGCTAACCGGCGCGGTTGCAGGAGTAGATTGTCTGGAATTGAAAGGATAGCATCTATGTCCACCTCTGCTTGGCTCTTGGCCAGCGGTGGCTGCTGCAGCAGTCCTTTCAATACCGGGAAAGAGGATGACGAGAATTCTTCTTTCTTCTCATGGTCGTCGCAATCCTTTCTTTCGTGTTTCGCCTGAGCACGCTGATCGCCCAAGAGCGTCCCGAGTCCCTCAGCAAAAGATAACGCTGCCTCAGCTTCAGAAGCTGCTTGCTTACCTTGTGAAGGCAATGGTCTTTGGGACGCACTGCAGTGTTGCGGACTAAATAGTTGCGGAGTTGCAGGAGCTGCTGCATTTTCTGTAGTTTGAACTTCGCTCGTTGGGACGCTCTCAAGGATCTCTAACAGCACGCTAAAAGCGAGAATTTCTTCTAGGTTTCGGCGCAGATTTTTGTCTGCGTGTGTGCTGCTCCCCGAAGCTCTGCTGGCGAGGACATCAGGAGAGGTCATCGTAGTTGAGCTGATGGAGCTTGTGCCGAGTGTAGTGCTTCCATGCACCACGGCCCTACCCGGCTGAGACACTGATGACTGCTGATGGTCTTTAGGAACACGGGACGTCGAGGAATACAGTCCCTTCCCAGCACCCAAGTATGAACCCCCTTCACAAACGCTCTGAGGAAACACACATCCGGCCACCTGCGCCGGCGGAGCAGATTCAGAGCTCCCAACGAGCACATTTTCAGCAGTTGTTTCCATAGCATCCACTTCAGGCGAAGCCCTTTCGAAAAGTCCGAGGGCATTGTTGTCTCGAAAACTGCACGCTGCTGGCGACATGGTTGACTCGGAAACCCACTCGAAAGCGTGGTCATCGGGAGAAGTTGCTTCTTGCGAACCGATTCCGCCAGTCTTGACACCGCCATATTCGGCACGGCGTTCTTCACTGTTGGTGTCTGCAAGGTCACAGACGCCTTGCCACGTTCCGCTCGATGCTTCGGACGGCTTTCTGGTGTGCACAGTGTTGTCTCGTTGCTGTTCATCGTGTGTTACATTCCTTCCGAAGAGCTCCAAATCCTCGTCATTCGTCCATCTCCCTGTGCCGTAGTCCTTCCACACTACCTCGTCGTAGCTGTTGCACTGACCGGAAGCACTCTGCATCGGGCGAGACTGGTAGCTGCTTGCGAAAGGTATCCCCTGGTTTCGGTCCCGAAGATTTTCATCGTTTCCATTCAACGGCCGTAACTGGCGCTGCTCGGAGCTCTGCTGCGGCTGAACATGATGCAACTCCAAAGAGATCAAGTCTTCGAATCCGCTTCCATCTAGCATGATGACGCGTCACATATATGATAAAGCACTGGTAACAACAATAAGCTATTTCTGACTCCTTCGCCGACACCTTACAACGTTCGGTGTGAACATGCCTACCGTTTGCGCGATGACATCGCAGTGGCAGAATGATTTGCGGAGACGAAGCTCACTTCAACTGCTCTGTGGTTTGAGTCCATCTACTTTGCGTTCAGTCTACTTCAAAACTAGCACAGATTGCAGTAACCGCGATACGCACGACTGCCTTATACCGTCACCAGGAATGTGTTAAGGCACACAGCCGCCTTTTCTCCGCTACCAGATAAAGATTGTCCCCGGAACCGGCGCCGTTTTTGACAGTGCAATCTCTACTAGTGAGGAGGAGTAATCGCGGATCATATCATCGCTGAGACATCAGACACAATGGCTCCCAAAAGAAAAAAAAAAACAGATTATGGTTGCAGGAGTTGAGGCGGTTTCTACATCTGCCTAGTGACCCCTTCTCCGTCTTTCTTAAGACATGGCGCACCCACAACGCGTACGTGTCCGCCGAGGCACCGCAAGCAAGCTGCTATGTACAGTTGCCCAAACATTTAACTGACGCGCGTGGCGGCCGAAATTTCTGTGATTCTGAGCGCTATAGAGCCTGCTAAATGCCCAATTATAAGCAAAGGCGCATCAAGTCCTTGCCTAATCTTGACTTAACCTCCCTGTCTTTCTATTCCATTTTTTCTCTCTCTTCGGCATGTTTTATCCGCCCTGAGGTTAAGGAGCACAGAAAATGCGGCCGTCACGCACGCCAGTTAAAGATTTGGACGACTGTACGTGCAGCAGCTTTGACTTTCTTCGAACGAAACCCTTTCGTTTCCTTCCAGTATCTGATTGTATTGATTACTCACAAGACGTTATCACAAAAGGAATATTTCTGGTTTCGAACTGACTCTCTACTGCAACTCTACATTTGGGAATAGTTTCTTGTAGAGTAAATAAAAGCACCGAAACTCTTACGCGCTATCATAATATCAACCAATTGAGCCACGAATAGAATGGTTCCACCTCCAGCAAACAATGCACCACTGTTCAGGCAATAGCATGCGTTAACCTTCACACTGCGCCCGCCTTTGTTATTTTAACCTGAATGGTAAGAGGAAGACCCTTCATTACAATCGTAGTTCATGCGTGTAAATAATCATAATTGTTCTGGGATCTATATTGAACGAATGGCACCTAAACGAGCCCCCCATCCCCTCTCCTTCTCTTCTATGCCCGACAGAAATAAACTAAAGGTGCCAGGCGGTACTAAGTGTCTGCTGAATTATTTTTTGTATCTTTTCCCGTTCAGAAATGCCTTTACAGTGCGTTTGACATTAATTTGCGAATATTTTTACACTAAAATACCTGTACTAGGAGTTCTCTACAGTATTAGCGACGTGCACCTCAGCGTAATGCGTCGTAAGTAATCACTTCTTCCAAAAAATCAACCTAAGTGCATGAAACAAAATTAAGGGGGCGCTCAAGCTACCCTTAAGTGTAGATGCGATTCGCTTTTAATACAATATTTTCATTCCGCTAATGGGTTTGTGTATTCTTTTCAATCAGTTTTTTTCTTCTTTAAGTTGGTTTTTGAGGAGAGTATGGCGCAGGTCACTCTCACTTCTCAGTGAATACCTACGCTTATCTGAGACGCACGTGTATACCTGTCGCAAACTATACCTTCCAAGTTGACTACATGGATGCTATTTAGGAAACGAAAGGTTATGACGTCACTCTTAACGCTGCGTAAAGAGTTCTTGCGTCACAAATTGGATACAAAATCACGGGTGTATTTTCTTCAACACCGTTTTTTGTTTTGTTTGGATTATGGGCGATGGCTTATCGACCGACCAGCAAACTTCGCTTCAGATAAAGCACGCATGATGTGCACTGTCTCACGAATACAGGGAAGCCTAGATGAGAAGACTCTGCCCAATGTGAAGGCCCGTGGTGTGCATTACCGATCACGAACGATTTCCACCGACCGAATGGGCCCTGCCATTGTGGGCTCAGGAAAAGCGGCGTTTGAATGCATTCGAGACAGCTTAGCTTGCAAACGCAGGGGTCCCACGACTCATAGGGTTTCTCAAAAATGTTTCCTGTCCCCACCGCGGCCCAGTTGGCCTTATCCGCGAAGTACATGTGGGCTGGAAAATACCAGTAAACATGACACTGGTTGTTGAAGGGGGGAAACAGGCAGACCGCAACAAGATATCTCGTTATCACGAACCTCTGACAGCAATGCGTATAACGCGGACGCGCCAAGCCGGCGCGCTGTGATTGGATCCTTTTAGGAAGATGCGCTATTTTGCGGGAATTTCGTTTCGAAAAATATTTACTGTGGCTCTACCTTTGTCTTCAGTCATTTCGCATTGTTACTAGTGGAAGGAGCATGTACAGACGTCATGATTTTTAATAATATAGCGCGAGCGTCGACCAAACTGACTAAACTGCTGATCCGCGCCCCATAACGGCTGTAAGCGTGCAACACTGCTAGAGTTCGCGTACGCGCACGAAGAGAGAGCGTCGTCTGCTATCCTGTTCCGATCGCGAGGACTCACGCCCTGCCACAATACCTGCTCGCGAAAATCCGACTGGCAGCTCAGCGCATGCGGATGAATAATATGTGAGATGTGGCAGACGTGATTTTCCAGTTTTTTTTTTTTCTTGCTATGGGAGTCCGCGCTGGCGAAACAGATTTAAGGCAAAAGAATAAAAGAAAGGAAATGCAGCAGCACATGGAACGCATTGCCTGGAATGCAAACCTGATTTAAGCAGCCCTCTGTGAGATTGCAATAAGATAAAAGAGGCACCATGCAAAGCGCGTGTGCTCGACTGGCCGGCGTTTTCTTTTCTTTTGTTCTTCTTTTCTTTTCTTTTTTTTTTTTCGAACAGATATTGCGGCAGGGAGTGTGTACTGGTGATAGGAAAAGCTTAGCAGACGACGCTCCCTTTTCGTGCGCGTGCGCGAACTCTCGCCGCGTTGCACGCTTATTGCTGTTATGAGGCACTGACCAGAAGTTTGGCCGACGCTCGAGCTGCAGTTATAAAAATCATGACGGATGCGCCTTCTGTATCTTCATAAATATTTCAGGGCGCATGGCTCGGGTTATTGTACCGCCATAAATGTTTTCCCTATACCCAATGTTCCGTAAACTTTTTTTGCAGCCGATAGCACACATGAGGAGTAACAAAGTAGATTTAAAAATCTGTGAACTGCCTTTACAAATGACAACGAAGGGGGCTAGCTGAGCCTCACTGTGTTTTACATTATCACAGTCCTGTAATTCAAGCATTACTCAGAAATCTGATCAGAGTCCAGCAGGCAGTACGAGGCTGGGGGTGAGGAAAATGGTTGGGGTTGCCATTTGTGGCGAAACGTTGGGTAAGAGAGCAACCGCCATCATATCATGCCTGCTCCGAAGTTTATCGTAGATGATAATAATGTACGAATTTTTTTAAACCTTTTCCCTCACCATACCTCTCTTCGCTGCTTTGTAAAGAGTTCAATAAAATGCGGTTCAAGAAGCTTAACTTTTATACCGGTGAACGCAAAGGTCCGTAGATAAGGAAGCTCAAACACGCGCCTGTATTGATCATTAATATAGAATATACATATGTCCTCAATAGCGTCTCTTAATAGACCGTCTCGGGAAATCAAGAAAATTACTCCCTTTTAAAACTGAACTATGGCGCTTCCGACGATCGGGCAAATTTTCCGACTTGGTGGTCGCGCCAAGTTTCACAATAAATGCCGCGCCGATTTCGTCCAACCGAACGAACGTCGTGAATATTCGGAGGGGAACGACAGCAAACGAGTGGTCAAAAGCACGAAACAGTGCCCACATTTTTGGCTGCCAGACAGCTGTTCTTGCAAAGTAGCCGCCATGAGTGCATCTAACGGCAAGCGCCGTCCTGCGAAGGCGGAGAACTGTTAATTAACGCAGTTATCATTTTCGGGTATTTCGGGGTAGAGAACTAAATCAGGCATATGTGGAAAAAAAATTAATTATACAGCTTTATCGGGGCTGCGGATTAATTGTCGACTGCCTGAATGTGATTAACGTATACGCCGGAGCCCCGAACTAGTTGCCTAACGGACATCTTCGCATCGGGCATCTCTAGAACCCGGGATCCGGTAAAAACGTCCCCGGAAAAAAAGTCCCCTTGATAAATGTCCCCAGAAAAGAATGGCCCCGAAAGAAACGTCCTCGGGAAAAATGTCCCTATTTGCGAAGTAGGAAAAAAATGTCCCCGAACGGGGACTGAAGTCTTGCGCTATAGGACGTAGACTGCGTTTATTAGAAAAGAAAAAAAGTGATGGCAGCGGCAATACAGTGACCGCGTCTTGTCTTCGCTTAGTTTGCCGGGAAAAGCTGAGCTGGCTTTACGGGACCAGAAGCTCGGAGAGATAGTTAAGGGTGGCTGTGGTGCAACATGACCCGTGAAGCCTCGTCCTGCTTGCAACATCATCATCGTTATCACCATTCTACACCATCCTCAGAAGAACCGTTTAACCTCGTCACCAGAAGGTCTGGCAGGTAAATCTGGTGACATTTTCTCTTTTTGGCGGTTTCCCGAGACTACAACACGCCGATTAGCTTGTAACGTTCTCCGTGGGCAGTATTACCAAACTGATTATACCTGTCCCATGATCGCTTAACGAGCTGCGGAGCTCGGAACCACGCAACGTATAAACAGCCAGATGACTCTTTCACTATGCTTTTACGCAGTTCTTGTAGACATCTCGGTCAACCAGAGGACGCACGTTCCCAATGATGATTACATTCAACTCAAGACCAAGAAAGAATGACATAAAATGCGCATGTTTTTTATTTGAGTTCCGAAAGAAATCATTTTTAGGGCCAGTTTTTGCCTTAGGGATGTTTTTGCCTAGTTGCCGCTTCTTCAGGGGTCGTTTTTTCCGGGGACGTTTTTTTTTCCGGGGCCGTATTTTCCGGGGACCTTTTTTCCGGGGACATTTTTACCTACACCCCTAGAACTCACGCCTAAAGTTCAGCACCAGAATGTCGCGATCCTGGGCCCTTTCAAGCGCTGTAGTTAGTGTCTTTGCCAAAAGTAACCAGGCTGTGTCTTGCGCTTCTCAGTCCGGTAGTAGAGAATTCGTACCACTTCCGAAGCTGTAAATCTGTGCAAAGTAAAGGCGAGCTCATGTCCTTACATCTTAACAAGTTGTGATACCTTGGGAATCCATGTCGGTTTTAGAACACAAGCGACAAGCAAAACGTGCAGCATTGTTATTTCTGGCAAAGACGGTACAAGGTTGTGTACAGTGAACTTGCAGCTTACTCTGACAGGCTTGATTTGCAGACTATAACAACTACAGCAGCGATTACTTTGTTTCAAACGATGTTACCATCTGTCATATATGTGGCAAAACGATGTTTTCTTCTATCTATAAAACGCTGCAGTATTACGTCTCAAACCATCCAAACACTCAGTTTCACCGAACATTGTCCGCCATTTTTATGCAGACCGCCAATATTAATATTTTTTTATAACTTTCCGCCGTCTTGTGCATCTTCGAAAAGAAAAGGTATTGCATGATTATTCATGCGTTCATTTTAGGAATCCTGGTGTAGTCTTAGTGCACCAGTGCGATATGGTAATCCTAGCATCATAACGGTGTAAAATATTTAGCCGCCCCCCTCCGCCTTCTTTACTACACTTAAGTGCGATATTGTCTTCCCCCTGAAGAATAGTGATTCCGACTTTTAAGACCTCCATACATACATATACCATTTATGCTGAAAAGTCTCGTTCCATTCGAAATAACCAGTGTATAGTCAATCGACTATATCAGGTGTGAGAGCGTGCGACCGCAAAGGAAAGGAAATGATCGAGAGCGAAGCTGCTTATCGCAGGACGTGTCAAGGCGCTGATAAACTGCATGCCATCCGGGATACGATGTGCACACCCTTTCCCTCTTTCCCCACTGCCTGCTTGGCGGCAGACAGAGCTGCGACAGCTGATATCTGTACTCGTGCTTCAGAAGCTATTTGCAGCGATACAAAAGGCTTGGGCCAATCTTGGATGACTGACACAACATGTGGTTGTGTTCCTATCACACTGTCACACCGGAGTCGACGGGCGTATAGGAACGCGATTGTCATCCTGATTCGCAGTTCACGCTTGGCTTTTGCAGCACCTCGAACCGCTTGCGAAACAGAGTAGAACGGCGAGTGCCAGAAAAATGACACAGCAGAGAGGAGGAGCAGTGAACTCATGTGCGCACGCGCGTGCATCCTCGTCCCTTTTTTTCGCAACGCTTATCTAATAAATGTTTGCCACCCCCGCCACCTTGCAAGATGATTAACATAGGAATGCATTTATGTTTGCATCTTCGCGTCTCTGTTTAGTCTATCCGTTTGTCTGTCCACCTACAGCGTGTTGCACAATTAGAGGCGCGATGAAGAATGCTTCTACCAGCTAAACTGTGGAATCCTCGCAGTTCAAATTTTGCACAGAAATTGCATTTTGTCGCTAGTATTTTTTAATACCAAGCTTGTTTGGGGAACTTGCCTGATTCGATCAAAAGAAGTCAGATGTTCCCATCTTGGGGATGGGAACATGCTACCACAAGCTCTTAATTCCTCTGTTAAAAAGTCCAGCTAATCTATACAACAGTATATGTCCTTAAATCAAAATATTGTTAACACATGCAGTTCTGTACCACCCAATATTAGTCCTATCCTCTAAATGTACTTTGTAATATATAAAGCCGTCGTTATGTTTATAATGGCTTTTTCTTGTTTTGTTGCGTTTTGTCCGCTGCTGTATTGCACTGTAAGCCATTGTCAAGCCATCGCAGGCTTCTTGCTAGCACCCTGCAGCATCACGAGTACTGTATAATCAGTGTTGATGCTAAATAAAAATATTTGTATTTGTATCTTATGCGGCGGCGACGACGCCAGACGAGCCGCTGCCCCAGCGATGGTACTGGTGGCGCCACCTCATGCTGCTTACAACTACTCTGTAACAGGAAAAGAGGGGGCGAACGTTTTGGCAGAAGGTTTGAGTTGTTAGGAACATCTGACGTCTTTTGATCGAATCAGGCAAGTACACCAAACAAATTTAGTATTAAAAATACTAGCAAAAAAATACTATTTTTGTGCAAAATTTGAACTGCGAGGATTCCGCGGTTTAGGTGGGAGAAGCATATGTTAAAAAAAAAAAACGGCCAACCTTCAGAAACACTTTTTTTTGTTTTGTTTTTGTTTTTAGGAAGGTATGGAAGTCTGGAAAGTAGTCGAACGGCTGTTGACAAACTGGTGAACACCAAGTGAATAAATGCGGGGCTGCATCAAAGATAACAAATGAAAGTGCGCAACTCTAAGCCTCATGCTTCTCTATTTAGCCATAACATCGCTGCGTCTTAGTCCATGGGAGAGAGTTGAACGAATGCTTCACGGAGTACTGGCGAGCTGCATTCTCGTTTTGCACATTCTGCTTCATGTTATGAGCTCTACAACATGATGTATCAGTGGTGGTGGTAATAGTAAATGGCTCGTTTATTACAAATAATAACAAAAACGAAGTATACTAAGATACTACCCGGCCTTGGTATCTGCTATCGCAAGTTGCGGAAGCACCTGGACTGGGGCGGCGGAAATAAAGGCATAGTAAGAAGACAGGGAAAGATACAGGACAGAGAAAATCAAAACGGTTGGTGGCAGAAAAAAAAAAAAAAGACGCGGCAGAACAATGCACAAATTGAATAAAAAGCGCAATATTCATGAGCTTCATTCCCGTTTGCGGTTGTTGGATGCGACCCGTCGTATTTCAGCAGCCGGCCATCTGCTCTCCCGCACAAAGATAATACTTGATATCAGAAGTTGCGTTTTCTATTCTGCATATAAGAACGCTGCAACACGAAGTGGAAATTTTAAAGCCTGTTTTTAAGCCTCTGGTGTACCCTCGGTACCACTTATCTAAGCATGAAAAAACACGCAACACTAAAAACAAAGACTCACAGTCATTTGTGGGTCTGTAAACATTACGGCACTTCTGTTCTTTAGTTTTGAACAGCAGCATAGCCTCCCATTGCCATACAAAGCAATGATACAGAAAAGTGCTTTTAAATAACAATTAGCTCCACTGTAAAAGTGAACTCGAGTTGCATGCGAATCGTTTATTTAGAGGGTTGGTAAAAAAAAAGTTACTAAGCCACATGACCTGCGTACATCCTAACACTCAAGATGTAAAGCTATCAAAGCTCTCTTGACAGAGAATTAAAGCTCTCCTACAATCTACAAAGGTTCTGACAGCTTGGAGTTTAGTAATTATCTGATAACGTTGCTCAAAAATCGTCCCTGTGGTTGGGAACTTTTAACACACTAGTAAAAATCACAGGTTCTCCTTCTTCTTCTTCTTCTTCTTTATATCTTCCGCACCTCTGCAAGGTAGGTGCTCCTCGATTCGGCAGGCGACGTGCAGTTCACACGCAAACACACTGAGACGAAGGCCGACGAACTTGTAGTAACAAAACGAACATTAACTTTATGCAACAAGAACACGAAGCACAGGGTACATAAAACTTAGTTACACGAGACAGAAAGGCGACACACTTTACAAAGGAGACTGAGCTAAAAACCAACAGCAAAACGAGCGCATCACTCTTTTTAACGACTCCTCAGTCGGGGCCTGCCTGCTACGCTATCTCCATCAACGACTAGCCTCAGCACAAAAGCCAGAACCGTCAGTAACTGCGCGGCGCGCTCTTAAATAGCCAGCGCCGAACCTTCTAGAAGCGGGGGAGGAACGGAAAAACAGCTTAGCGCTGCCAAAGCTATGCCTTCCCCCCTTGGCCTTCTGGAGAAGCCTCGAACTTTCTCGAACGTGGTCAACACGGGCGGCCCTCCCGCGAGAAGCGAGGAGGAGGGCCGGGACCGTGCGGGGGGATGCACGCTTGACTCCGCGCATGGCGACGAGGGCGAGGAGGCGCTGCACGGCGGCCGAGATGACGCAATCGGTCGCGTCGATTTCTCGTAGTTTGGGGAAGCTTCCCTCGCCGTCTTCTGCGGCGCGCGCGCCGAAACATTAAAAAAAGGGCCACCGCGGCCTTACAACACTCATTTTGACTTCTCATCCCCCTGCGTCATGATGACTCATTTACACAAAAACAATTTCACGGGCGCAGCATTGCTTGGTTTAACAAGGGACTGTATGCTTATGATCACCCATGGGCCCCTTTGTTGTTCGCATTGTCTTCAGCTATATAAGGAACTGTTGCTCATTGCCAAGCCTTCCAATATTTCAAATTACTACATGTAATAATAATAATAATTGGTTCACAGGAAGGGAAAGGCGCAGTAACTGTCACACTTGTTTCTGTGGACACCTGAACCGCGCCGTAAGGGAGGGAGGGAGGGAGGAAGGAAGGAAGGCGGGAGTTAAAGTGGAAAGAGAGAAAGAGGAGCCGTAGTGGAGGGCTGCGGAGTAATTTCGACCACTTGGGGATCTTTAACGTGCGCTGACATCGCACAACACACGGACGCCTCTTCGTTCTCCGGCACAGTAGTCGGGCGTCTTACCACTGCACCACCCCGGCGGGGCAATTACTACATGTACTATCCTGTTTTCTGTGATCATCTATTTTAATGGCAGAGTTGAGAACTCGCCTCTGCGTGAAAACAGCTTTCTTCGCGTGGAGTGTGGTCCCGCATCAGGTGGCTGGCGAGCATATATATATATATATATATATATATATATATATATATATATATATATATATATATATATATATATATATATATATATATATATATATATATATATATGCCCAAAGTGAAGGGCTATATTCTTCTTGTTTCATCTCCCTGTCTTATTCAACCTGCACGAGTCGTCCCGTTAGCAAGCGCTTTGAAGATGGCTCCGGGCAGCACAAACCACGGGTCTAATATGTTCCAATATTGCAATACGTTGGTAATGTACTGGTCCAATGTAGGACTGGAGATTGCCAACACAGTCGCAATATTGAGTAGATGTTTTGTGTTGCCCGGGGCGCTATTGGAATCCTCCTAAGCTCCTGGCTGGTATCGATTCTAAACAAATGCTGCTCCAGTGGTGATTACTGCTTGTGGCGTGGCGGCTCACCAAACATGGCCCGGAACATTGGTCGCTCGACATATTGTTCTGCTTAGACGTGTTGACTGGCATATTTGACACCTTCTTGTTATCCTTAGCACTGGCAGCTTCCGGGAGCCACAACTGCATTGGGTTGGCTCCTGAAGTAAGCGTATAAATCCTTGGATCATCGCCTTGTACAGACTGAGCAGCTGATCTAATGAAAAGTGGTGCTTCTCGCCCATGCAGCTTTGTCCTGAATGCGAATTCATTGCCTCTCCACTTCATGGCTGAATGCAGAAAAACGTATCACCCACCGTTGCTACATGCAAGAAAAACTGCCTTCTTTGCGGTATTCTTGCTCAGAGCATTTTTCGACTGTTTCCAACCTTTCTGACGAACATCTATTTCTTTCTGACCCTAATAACACCAACAACTTTTACACCTCTACCATCCCCGCCGCTACAAAACTCGCACATGTAAATGCACCTTCCAATGCGTTAAAGTCTGTACTCCTTAAGTGTGCACAAGGAGGTTGATTGATTGATTGATTGATTGATTGATTGATTGATTGATTGATTGATTGATTGAACGTCCTTTATTTAATAGGAAGGCTCATGGCCATGGATGGGGGTAGAGGGACACGAGTAGGCAGAATCTTCATTGTTTGCACAAGTCGTCACTAAAATCATATTGTTCTGACCAGGCCACTAAGAGAGCCATATTCGCCAAATATAATTTGTGTTAACATCAGTTCCTAGAAGGGAACGGTAGTTCAGGCGGTAGGGTTCAATCTCGGAGCGTCCAGTAGAAAAAGCAGGACAATCCCAGAGTAGATGGAGGAGTTTTTCGCTGGCGCTTACAGCCTCTCGCCTATATCTGTTAGCTCCCCGCAACTTTTCTCAATCGTATTCGACTTACCCACGAAACTGCCTAGTCAGATGACGCTCCAAATTCCTTTCAAAATTGTTAGTCGTCTTTGCCATATTCCATTGCGATTTACGAGTTCTCCCAGTGCACATTAATTTCTTTACAGTCAAATATAGCATTTTAATCATAGCCTAGTATTGTTTTTGCACTGCGCTACTTAATAGATTAATAGCATTGCTAAAAGCGAATAAGCTCTTAATGTGGGCCACGTTACATGCTCGGCACTGAACGGATAGGCACGTTAACTTCTCTCACCGTACGAACCCTCTCTGTGCAGGTATTCATGTCCTAATCAAAACCGCACGATACAGACATGGCTGGTGTGGTAGTAAAAATATTTGGCTGCTGAAAACGTGGAACCATACATGGCAAAATTACTTTTGAAAAGGAATTAAATTACATTACTAATTACTCTGCTGAAAATTGCAGAAAAGTAATTAAATTACATTACTCATTACTGCATCAAGAAAGTGATGAAATTACATTACAATTACTTCTACTGAGTAATTCATTTACTTTTAAATTACTTCCTAGTTTCCATCCATGCAAAAACTAAGTAAAGCTAGTAAACAAAACAGCAACCTGTTCTCCAGACGCGAAGCACACACATTATTTGGTTTTCCCGCCATATTCCATTCAGAGAGCTATTCCCTTCCTCTTTCCTACCGCACTTGCCATTACAAAAACAAGACAACAGCAAAAAAAAAAAGCAGAAGCATGGTCGAACGATCGTGAAATGATCGGCGAACCCAGCCTCTTGCTTGCCTGAAGATGTATTCGCCATTTGAAGAGTCATTTTATTTATTCATGCTGCGTGCCACGTAGAGGCCACGAAGCCATAATTGTGGTTGCATAGCGTAATGACCCACTGGTGACCCATTCTGCAGTGAACTTGTTAACAATGAAGGCGAGACAAGGTATTCTTGAGCTGCCTATATTTGGACACAATGCAAGAATGTAGGAGCAGATGTCTTTCATAGAAAGCCTTCCACCCAAGAGCATTAGCCAATTTTCTTTATGTCATGGTTAATGCAATTAAGCCATGGTTCATCCTTTTTGTCTACCACATCCACTGATGCCACACCAACAAATCCTAGGGATTAACCACAATTCGTGAACACCATTAGATGAAGGGTCTCTTTTGAAGAGCATTCCCTGTTTCATTATTGAGTTCTATCTGACTATAGTTACAGTGCTCATACAGTGGAACACCTCTATAGCGAAGTCACTGGGACCAGCAAAAATTTTTATTAAAGCAGTTGATGGTGATGGCATGGTTCTAAATATGTTGTCTAGTAGTTGACTACTTGCTAAGCATGACACACTCAGAAATACCTTCAATTCATATCTCACCATCCTTTTTATGTAATAATTATTTGCATTCTTAGCAGGCATAACGGCGTTCACGGGCAGCCACCAACTACAGCCTGGCCATCCACACTCATAACATCTGGCAATGAGGATAGAATGATCTTGGCCATCAGCATCTTTGCGAGCCAGAACTGCACCTATGCCATACAGCGATGCGTCGCAGCTGAAGCATACGGGCCTATCAGGGCAGAAATATGTAAGAACAGGACTTGAAGTTACCAGGCGCTTGCATGCAGTGAATGCATCTTTTTGTTCCTGTCTCCATTCCTATTTCCTTCCATCACAAAGCGGACGGAGAAGTGCAGAAAGACTGCGTAAGAAACGCCCGTAGAAATTGACAAGACCCAAGAAGCTTTCAAGTTAGTATATGACATTTTGTGGGAGAGGAGCATATAAAATGGCAGCAAACTTGCCGAAGTTCGGGGAAAAGCCCTCTTTGCCGATGATGTGACCTGGGTATTCAACTTGCATCACGAAGAAATGGCACTTTTCGAGCTTCAACTTCAGGCTGGATGGATGCTTTTAGTTTGTCAAGTACGGAATGAAGGTTGTATAGATGCTCAGCATCATTCACATCAGTAACAAGAATATCGTCAAAGTAGACAGCTACATGGGGCAGTTCCCTGAACAAGCTCTCCATTTTGCGCTGAAATACTGAAAGAGCAAACGAGACATCGAAAGGCAAGCGAGTGTACTGAAATAACCCCATATGCGTCAAAATCGTAACATACGCTCTAGAGTCCTCATTAAAGGCAACCTGCTGGCACGCGTCGCGTAAGTCCAACTTCGTGAACTTCTCACCTCCAGCAAGTGTCATACTGCTCAACTGTTGCTACAGGATTCATGGTGACATCAAAGTCTCCAGATTCTGGGCACCCATTCTTTTTCATCACAGGGACAATGGGTGCAGCCCGCTTTGCTGTCTTCACTGGAACAAGAAAAGAATCTGTTACTAGTTTGAATTTCTTGTGTGACTCCCTCTGTCAAGGCATACGGCAGTGGGCGTGGCTGGAAAAAATATGGTGGCACATCTGTAAGGAACATAAAATGAAGCTTTAGCACCCTTGAACAAATCCAGACCTTCTTCAAACACTTCAATGTAGTCTTGGACTAGGTGTTTGATGTCAAAAAAAGCATGAATATTCATTTCAACGTTGGAGGTGCTGATATCCAGTTCATGCATCCTAGTTGAGTCCTAGGAGAGTGGGTGATTCATGTTCGGTGAGAAATGAAGGAAAGTTAGCTTCCTTGCCATGACGCTTGACACGAACTTCAAGTTTGCCTTGAATTTTTCCCAGTTCTCTGGAATAGCTTCGCAGAAGCACTTGCGATGGCTGCACTGAAACTGAGGGCAAAATGTGTTGAAAATGTGACTTTGCAATGACAGGGACACCTGTCCTGGTGTCCACTTCAATGTGGAGCGGCTTGCCGCAAATGTCAACAGCAACAGTGAAAGGTGGAGGCGGAATAGGGTCACCAACTTGCCAGATGTCAAAAACATTAGAAGAAGAAGTTGTAGTAGCATCTTCACCACAGACAGCATCCACACAGTGATGGTTGGTCGACAATTTTTGTGTTTCGTGATGAGAACGGACTTGGCTAGGAAGGATTGTTGCTTCGGGCTTGGCTGTCCTTTCGTCTCCTATTGCAAACTTTCGCCAAGTCACCTTGCTTGTCACAGTAACTATACAAATGGTCTTCTTGTGCTTGTATTCAGATGCAAGGTGTCCATCCCTGAAGTGGTAGCAGATAATGGCCTCCCCGAGCCTGAAGAGACACGGAGAGTTGAGAAAGAGATGTTTGTGGTAGCTTGAGCTATCTCTCCAGCCTTCTTTTGTGTTGATTTCATCGCTAGGGCGGCTTGCACGGCATTTTTGAAAGTGACGTCCGCTTTCTCCAGCAGTCTGGCTTGAATGTCCATGTTTTTTAACCCACACACGATGCGGTCGTGGAGCATGTTTACAAGTTAAGCACTGAAGTTTCAGTGCTCCCAAAGGCTTTTCAGTGCTGTGATGAAGTTACTAACGAATTTCCCCACTGCGCGAACACGCAAGTTGAAGTGGAAACGCTGCATGACTGCAGGCGGCTTCGGGCAGTAAAGATTTCTAAAGACCACAAGAATCTCGTCTAGCATCTTATCACTGGGCGAGTCTCATTTGGCCAAGTTGTGGAGAAATGCATATTTTCTGCCCACAGCAGCTGATAAAGATGGACGTTCATTCTGCTTCGGCAAAGACGTTCACCACAAAGAATGCTTTAAACCTGTTCACATAACACAGCCAGTCACCATCTTCCCTCTCTAACGGCTTGAGGTTGCTGAAGTTTGGCATGTTTACGGATGAAGGAGTTGGGTGGTACATCACATGAAAATTCCTTTCGTCCTCGTTGCCAGATGTTATGAGTGTGGATGGCTGGGCTGTAGTAGGTAGACAATCCCTTGTTTTTGCCTCGAGAAACTTTTCATAAGCAGAAAATTACAGTTAGCTTGACAAGGAGGCACTGGCATTAATGTTTGGTGTGGATCGGTTCCACCAGCACTTGTGGGGCTTATTGTTTTAGGTACACACTGACTACAAGCCACTTCTTGAACCGTTGGGCATCAACAAGCCTATTCCAGTGCAAGCTTCACATCGAGTGGTTAGGTGGACCCTGAAGCTCTCCGCTTACAAGTAAAACTTTGTGTACAAGCCTGGCAAAGAACTCGGTCATGCTAATGTCTTAGTAGACTGTGGCTACCCAATGACAGCACTACACTGCCTCGCCCTGCTGAGATCTTCTTGCTTGAGGAGACATATCCGTGGCTCCTGTGACCTGCTGTTGTGGCACGAATCACAAGAAACGATCCAGTTCTGGGTCATGTTGCTCTTTCTGTTTTGAGAGGAGAAAGCCTCCCAGTGGAACCAGAGCGGAACCCTTTCAATGCCCGAAGCACTGAGCTCAGCCTCCATGAGGGTTGTCAGCTATGGGGATCAAGAGTCGTGGTTCCACGATCACTACAAGCCAAAGTATTTGGTTTGCTACATGCCAGCCAGCCTGGTACTGAGAAGAGCAAGACGATTGCCAGGAGCTACGTCTGGTGATCAGGAATTAACAATGAGATTGCCAATAGTGTGAAGAGCTGCACTACGTGCCAGGCTCAACATCAAGCTGCACAGCCAGTCCAGCAGACACCCCGGCCCTTCCAGCAGCAACTCTAGTCAATGCTTCACAATGATTTCGGGGGACCATTTCTAGGACGTACGCTCTTGGTTATTGCTGATGCTTTCTCAGAAAGGATTGAAGTCTTCCCTGTATCGTCCACTTCTGCAGAAGCTGCCATTTCCGCCCTGAGAAGTGCATTCGCTCAGCGTGGCCTCCCCATCATAATCATTTCAGAAAACAGTCCTGCTTTTACCAGTGCCCAGTACCTCGAGTTCTTAACTCGAAATGGAATATGTCACATGCTAGTACTACCCTATCATCCTGCTTCAAACGATGCCACAGAGCAAGTGGTACAGACCGTAAAGAAGAAACTTAAGAATTCTGGTTCTGGGGTTTGCAAACAGAGCTCTCCAGGATTTCATTCTACAGCAGGACCACATTGCACCATGCGAGTTCTTAAAAGGGAGAATCTTAAAAACTCCGTTAGATGTCCTGCGGCCAAACCTGCAGACATCGATGCTTCTAAAGCAATTGAAGCAGATATTGTATGCCGACAGAGGGTCCCGGCAGGCTCCATCACTGCAACCTGGAGCTGAAGTAAACACGCGGAACTTCCATGGGAGCACACCATGGGCACCTGCCAGTGTTCTGGACATGAGTCCCTCATCAGCCAATGTCCACTTTGAAGATGGCACTACAGGGAACTGACACGGTGACTACTTGCGCCTTGTGCATACAAGAGCCCCTTCGACTCCAACTGAAAGGGACTCATCTCATCCTGCAAGTACTGCAGCTCCATCAAAAGTACAGCAGCAGCCCCTTCATGTGGCAGCCTCAAGAGGAACTGCCTTCTGCCACGGGCAGTGATGTGACTGCAGTCAACAGTGGTGTGTGTGTGAACAGTGGCTGTCATGACTATCAAGTCAAGTCAAGTCATCTTTATTTCAACATCACAAGGATGCTAGGGGCACAGCCAAAAAGCCTATTAACGGCTTGACGAGGGGCTGCGCCCCTTACAAAAACTTGGTAACTTCAGCGTATGAGTTGACTATGCAACGAAATATAATTTTAACAGAAACAACAGGCTTAGCACACCAACGTTGCGACGTAGCACAACGACTAGGAAGCCAGTAGTGTGGCACTCCCCATAATTATATTTTAAAAGGAGAGAAGCATCACAATGTCGGCTTGTGCACAGCGCCCCCATGCTGCGCTAATAGTTTTGTGTTGTGCTGGCTACACCTGGCTGCCGAGCAAGCGAAGCGCGTGGAAATAAAAAGCAGTTCGTTTTTGGGTTCTCGGCTTGGCGCGTCGTCGTCCTTTGCGGGCATAATGTCTTTCACGGCTAGCCATCAACTACAACCCTGCCATCCACACTCATAGCAGCTGTGTGTCTCCATCTTAAGAATAGCTGGTGCCGAGGAGCCACATTACAGGTCTTTCAGTATACAGCAGGGAATCGGTGTAGGGGCATTATTATGCCATCCCTGGGCGATGATAATGTGTTCTGATGCCATGTCAACTGAAAATGCAGACCTGGAGTTATTAAGACACAAATCAATGAGTGGGCACATTTAGCACATACGGCCTTTGTCTTAAGTGTAGAGCCCAGAGGGTTTGCTTTTCAGCCGTACAGTGGTGCTGATTTAGCATTAGTGGAGGTTGTTCCCACTGGAGAGGAAAGGACAAAAAATCTTCTTACCATCATGAGATTGGGAACACTGGAATTGCATTACAAGCTGCACAAAGTGGCTCAGAAGCAGACCCCTTCGGCTCTACACTTCTGACAAAGACTGTACCTATGCATACCTGCCAACTTGGTGAGATAAAAAATAGCAGTTTTTACCCATGCCAACAAGAAAGAGGGGGGGGATTTAAGGAAGTGCCCAATGAGTCTTAATCGAAAAATCCTAAACATATACACAAGCTGCAACAGCAAAATGTGAGTCCTAGAGGTGTACGCCGCCCCCAAATGCTCTCACTTATCGGCATAGCAGCATCGCCGTTTTCTCTTGTCGCTATCAGCGTACCGTTCTAGTTTCTTAACGTGAAACCACTATTAGCCTTCTTAACACAATTTAGTCCGTAACTGCTGTTGGCCCCAATGATTCCGAAAGTTGAGCTATCATGTCATTGTCGAGCATAGCGCACCTCGGTAACACGAGGCATGCGGCCGAGCATACAGGAGGGTCACATGGCATGATGCTTGGGCAAAGCCATGACAACAACCCTTCAAAGTCATGCACGCTGAAAGGCTGCCCTTTAGTCAAGATGCAAAGTGAGCAAAGCTTCTACATCTACTGAGGCTGCACCGGACGCACACCGCCACCAGCTGTTGCCACCTACAAAAAGCGACCACCGCCATCAGTCTATAAACCGGCATAGCATTCTTAAACGAGGAGAGGCCACTTATCAGGAACTTTAGGGCAGTGACAGTACAATCCTAAAGTTCGGTAAAACACTGGATCTTCCGGGCAAACTGAAACGGTTGGCAGGTATGCATGTACATCTTTTTGTCTGTGAGAGGCAACTAGCGGCAGTTGATGCACACGATGCCGAGAACTGCCATCAAAGATCTCTGCCAGTGCAGAACAATGGTGCTTTGCATCTTTTATGCCAGCAAGAAAGCTCTGCCCCAAGAACGCATGCTCCCACAGGGTAGCTTCTGTATAGTTCTCAGTGTTGACGTGCAAAAGCCATCTTGTCGTGATATGTTTTTCCTGCGCAGAAGCATTTTGCATATCTTTTTTTCCCTGACATTGCCACACAGATGCCCAATGAGTGCCACTGCACAAAGTCACTGTGACCCACGGTAACTGCAAAAGTTTCTTAACCGGAAGAAACACAAAACAGTTCATCTTAAGCAGATTTCTTTTACATCGCGTCTTATGGCGACACAACCAATGGTCTCACACTACTTATTTTATCTGAGAATTCATCTTAACTGAGCTCACCTTAGCAGCAATCTACTGTCATCACATGTAATTCTTAAACAGAGGCTAAACTGCAGCCAGGCCCGGCTCAAGAACGGGAGCCCAAATGCTTTTATATTTTGATTGAACTAAATCTATAGTTAAGTATAAACTAACCAGACCAACAGTGCAATACACTGCTGCTGCATGTATACTAAATTCAAGTGGAATACAACCTGCAGAAAGGACCTTTAAGTGCCATTAAGAAAGGTCAGTTTATGACTTTAGCAAAAATCACTTTTTTTCGCAATCATACTCTTATATTTTCCAACCAGAGGTTGAGGTTTAATTTCTACTACATCAGTATATGGATGTCAGTCCATGTGAAGTATTAACAGTGAATGTTTTCTTTTCCACTCTGCAGTGAAGGATTAGAGCCTTGCTAGAGAGAAAAAGACTGATGTAGTTCCTAGTGCCTTAATTTGTCTTTTGACACTTTCATGGCATGCTACAGCAGTCAAGTACGCAAAAAAATATAGAACTGTGCAGCATTTTACAGCCATAATCACATGCGATGTACTGAATGTTAGTCTGGCTTTTTTATTTCCTTCAATATGAGGTTTGTACCCCCTGTGACAGCTATGCAATAAAATTAACACAAAACAGCAATATATTTTACCCTAATTCCATCCAAGCATAGCATATCACAGGAGCAATGTTAAAAACATGGTAGCCGACAGCTATATGGTTCACAAAAATTATGTTGCTAAGCAATAAATTAACTTGAGGTGCGCACATGACATCTTGCACTGCCAAAAAGGTAAACACTGTCAACTGCTGTGTGGATATACGGAATGTAACAATAGCCAAGGTATGCACTCATATGCACAGGTCTGTTGTCAAAGAGCATGTGTGTCAGCTGTGACATGCTCTTTAGTGTGAATGCCAGTGCTATCACAGACATATGCCTTCCTTCCTCCAGCCAGAGGTCCATAAGCTGTGAATTGGGAGATTCTGCTACCTCTTCTTCCAAATATTTGGCAGTTGGGTTGTTTTAGTTCAGGTGGTCAAATGACCTGAAAGCAAATTATTAGTTACATGATCAACTTGATGCTTGTTCTTGCATGTCAACACAAATGCAGGGATATGTTCACAGACCAACCGAAAAATACAGCAAAAATGAATTATTTTCTTATGCAATGCAACATGTTTTTCACTATGCTAAGCATTTCGCGATAAGTTCAGAGTCGATCAATTAGGCGGGCAAATTAGGTCAAAGCTTAACCAAGCTGCATTGTTAGGGGGAACAAACTTGTGTCGATTCAGCTTGTACGAGATTGTGACAGTGCTAGAACGTAAGTATATTATAAGTAAATGCCAGTGCCTGTTGTAGAATTCCACTTTCCTTCATCCGCACAGAACTGCTGGAGTGCTCTAGACAAGTGTGATCGAATTTGTAAATTTATATAATGGCATATATATTGCTATGTGCTGTGCACGTAACCAGGCTTTTATTCTCAGCTGGCGAAACCAAGAGCCCTAAGCTCACCAGCTCAGCTTCTTCTTTTCTTCCAGGCCTTTCTCCTCTCCTTCACTTTCGAGCCTTAGCACGTTACACTATTACAAAATGCAAGCAAGACCCAAGTTCTGTTTAAAATTTTTACATTATTATTGTTCATTGCCGGCATTAACCTTAAAAAAGGTATATTCTCAACGTCTCCAAAGCACAAGCTTTGTGGTGTCTTCCCTGAGGTGGCAGTTAATTCGGGAAGGGGGGGACCACACCGTGTGCAGTGCTCGGAAGTGTGCAGTTAAGCCCAGCGCTCAGTTTCAGGGTACGCCCAACATGCTCTCTGAAATGCAATCGAAAAACAGGCTCGAGGTACGATCCATTATGTCAAATAAAAAAGGGAGTTATTGATGCGACAACCTTGGGAGCGGAGAAGGGAGGGTGCGCACCACTTCACCAGGTGCCGCTGATTTTAGTGATGCCACTGTAAGGCGATTCCTCTAGATATTAACCTTTCTACAGGTACTGTACCATCACTTCAATCCTTGTATAAAGGAGCCAAAACAAAGTTCTCTGAATACTAGATCAATACAGAAGTAATACAACAGCAGCTTCAAGCATACTGTCTCTCACGGCAGCAGCAATGTGAATTAGACTCGGCCCATGCATTTGATATACTACTGCCTCACCGGGACCCCTTACAGGCTTACTGCTCAGGGCTCATTGCCTTACCATCATTTTATTAGCAGTATATTAGCACTATTTCTGGCTCAAGCATGTGCCAACAATCCATTAATACCAAAAAGCTAGGTAGTTACAAAGCTGGTTGAAAGTAGTTTTTCCAAACAAAGTGAAAGATGAAACAAAGTGAAGAGCGACTGTGCAAAACACTGAAGCATAGGTGGCAATGCTACGTCAATGCTATGATATCAATGCCTGATACTATCACTTATGGAGAGAAGTGGTGCTGTTAGCTACTAGTCAAGTCATGACCACAATGCTCATTTGAGTGGCTTATGCAGCCTGCATGACATATCTTTTTGAGATTTTTCCTCAGCTTGTGCTCAAGAAAATGTTGATTTCACATCGCTCTAGAAACCCTTATCTTGAACTGCTATCCCTGGCACATCATTCCTGCACACACCACTGATTTTGTGTCTGTGGTGTGCACGGGAACACTGCTGCTTTCTCACTGTGCCCTTCCACAGTGCCTTGTGGCACATTTCCAAATTCATGAACCTGTCTTTCTGCTTCTTCTGAAAGCAAATTATTCTCTATTGTCTGTTCAATCACATTTTCTAATAAAGATCTAGTTGGCATAATGGGTAAATTTGGCATGATGATTTTCATTGGGTATTCATACTTTCTCTCAGTTGATTTTCCTGGTCTCCTGGGTATCCTCTATGACTGTACGTTGCCGAATTGTGGGAAATTTCCCATTTCATGGGAAAAGTAACCTACAAAGGGAAATTTATTTTCAACCCATCGAAAATATGGGAAATTTTTGATGCCGGTGGAAACTGCTGTATTGTGTATATAGAGAAAAAATGTACAGAGACGCCATGAAAACACCGAGCTGACCCGTTTTGGGGGCCGAAATTCGGCCCGTCTTGTTCCCGTTCCTGCTTAGCTTTGGTTGCAGTGTCAAAGATTTGTGCACGTGGCACATTACATACGCAACCTGGGTATGGCATTCCAGATTAACCTTTAGGAAGGTGGGAAGAGGGCAGCTTAATTTTATCATAGTCATGTGTGTTATATTTCTTCATGTGCACACTGATTATTGGAATGCATTCCGATACGCTATGCAACCTTTCTAGGCAGGAAAAAAGAGATTGTTGTCACACGCTCAGGCATCGATCAGTAGAGCAGAGTACTGCAGTAAGTTGGAGAGAAGGTGTAGGTGGCTATAGAGGGGGGGGTAGCGCAGGCCAAGCCATAGTGCTGTGAGAAGATGCACAGAATTTTCTTGCCGATCTTCATTATGCATGGACTATTTTGCTACTTATTCCCATGAATTTGCTTAGATGTGATCACTTTAAAATTAAGAAACCTTGTGCCAAAAAAAAAAAAATTTTAAGTTCGGACCTAAGAAAATCCAGCTGGCCAATGTGGCAATGGTGCACGCCTTACTGGTGAACCTTGGGTGCTGGTTGAAGCCTGTTTTGCTGCTGGCAGAGATGTTTCAGCCTCAGGTTGATCTGCTGAACATAATGATGCTGTGTCTTCTCGCTGCGGGGCCATTCTAGCAGGTGTACTGGACTGCGATACATTCTGTGAGAAAGAGAGTCACTGATCCGTGAGCGTACATACTGTTTTTAAAAAAAAATTTCTTTTTCAGTTCGCATGTTAAACTTTCTGTTTATGTGTTATTGTCATAGTTAAATTTAATCTCAATTATAAGACTCAATTATAAGACACTGAATATTACCTCAGGCCAGGAAGTTACATTAAACTACAGCGTCATGGTCCTTCATCTCTGTAAAATATCTGCCAAATGCACTCAATTCATTTAAATGCTATTTTTGTATCAATCATCAATACCAGATGCTGTGAGGCACTGTATGTCACATGTTCTGAACAGCCCTGTTTCTGCATGGCAGCATTTTAGCTGTAGCGGATAAATTTTATCTTTCACTGTTTGCCAAGATAGGAACTTGCATATCTAAAATTTTGTCACTTCTATGAATCTATATGTTGTGTGTTTGCGTGTCTGCCTACAGGAGACACGTGCACAGGCCAAGATTTCGAGCCTGAGCCCAACCTAGGCCTTATGCTAAAGACTTCAGCCCGACAATGTAAGGGCCTGAGCCCGGCCCAGCGCTCAGACTTACGGCCCGGACCCACCTCGCCCGACATGCAATTGTAGATGATACAGAAATTACTTCAGGATGATAAGTTTATTTAAGATCTTCAAATAAGTTCTCGCATTTAGGATGACAGATTTATAGAACATGTAAAGGCACAGCACATGCATAGAATTATCATTCTAACTTATGCAAAAACAACAAGTTACACAATGATGAAGGCTAGAGGCATTTGCAGTGCTTCTGAATAATGAATCCAGTAGCCCTCAGTTTCTTTCCGTGCTCTAGCTTATGGCTGGAATGGCTAATGGTCCTTAGCAAGGAAAACGTTTTGGGTAACAGCTTCTTTGCTTTTTCATAAGCGCGCTAGCACTGAATATAAGCACGGCGCTGATTCTGTGGCCAAGTACTTGGTGGGCTTGTCTGCTTTACCGTATGCTTTTCACGGCGCCATCACTGCGCTGCTTGCGCCAAGAAACGAGGAAACTCAAGCACCACTGAGGCTTTGCGCATTGTACCGCTTCAACAGAGGCCATGTCGAGGCAGAAGCGAGCCACAACACAGACGCCTAATAGGCGACAGCATGGCGCAAATCTCGAAATGGATACCTGAACTTCTGAGCCAGTGTTACCCAAGTGGAGATGCGAAACTCAAAAATCAATAGCCCACAAGCAGCCCTTCTGCTAGATCACATCTATTCACGGCGAGGGGGCATGGAGAAAAGGCAGGTCGACACTGGGAAAAAAATCAGCTCTCGCGTGGGGAGGACATGGGAAAACGCAGTGAGACACCTATAGAACCATATTTGTACTTTAACAAACGTTGCATGTGCTCGGGATCGAGGTGTCTGGCCTGGCCAGCGCACTACAAATATACCTAGGACTGAGCCTGGCCTAAGCCCGAGCCAGAAGGCTTCCACCCAACCTAAGCACGGCCCACAAGTCGGGGATACAGGCTTTCAAGCTGGCCCGAGCCCGTGAAGAGCTCTAGCCTCCACCACTATTTTCAAAGTTCAGTAGCAGATGTTACAGGAGCCCAGCTATAAAGTCATTGAACTTGAAGTGAGCTGAGCATAGTATGTTGTGTCTGCTGGCCCTGAAGTCCAGTTTCCTTATTGCTTGTAGCCATTTGCAAAGCAAGCTAGGTTTGTCCAGTGAGAACCAGTGCAGAATTGAAAAATAGGAAAACAATTCCTGAAATTTAACAACCGTGTACTGTGAGTATTGTTTACAGCTTGTTAATGACCCTTACAAACAATTTTAAAAACACTCGGTGGTGTTTTTTCAAAAAGAAAAAAAATTATTTACCATGCGATCCTATGTAGCGCATGTGGGTCAATGTCATTTTGTGGAAAGTCATTGCGACGGCCAGATACACTTTACTCTAACCGATTTTTACCAAAAGTGTCTTTACTATAATGAGGGAAAATGTACAGTCTATGAAAGAAGAACTGGGACTTCAATTTCACTTCATTATATCAGAGCTTTTACTATCCGGGTTTAGTACAGCAGGGTTCTACTGTATTGAGAAATTCTGCTCTTAGGGTATGAAAGGGTATGTACATTAGGGGACATGTATACCCAGAACAAAAGCAAACAGTGCATTTAGCACACTGTGCCAACGGCATTTATCCCTGTTACATTACAAACTAACTGGGAAAAGTTCAATAGCAAACACGTCAGTGAGATAGTCATAGCAGCAGACAAAAGCCTAGTAAATTCTTTCTGGTTATGCATCAGCACAGTCAACCTGTTTTGTATATTCCAACCCTTAAAGCACATGTAGAACTAGTGCGACCCAACTCAAGAATGAAACTACAGTCGTGTCTCGTTAATATGGACACTTTGGTTTCAGACCAAAACTGTCCACAAAATGAGTCATCCATAATAACGAGTCATAAATAAAAACAAAGGATTTTATTTAGAAAAGAGAATTGTAATTAACGACTGCTTTTGTACATAACGGTGTGCACTGAACTAAAAATTTCACACAACACGGGCAATTTTGAGTGCATTATCCTTGTCATTGTTGTCGTCAAAAAATTGTAGTGCAGTCTGAAGCGACTCGCTTACCATGACATCCGTGATGTTGGGCTTTGTGTTGATCGAACTTTCAAGCACGAACTCCTCACTGACCGATGAATCAGCGTCTGATTCTCTACTCACCGCCACTTCCAAAATGGCCTCTTCACTGAGCAAAGTAGCCGCTAAGTAGCTGCTTGAGATTCTCCTGAGGCGAGGAAACAGCTGAGCTGTCGATACTAGTCCCTTGCAGCTTGGATTGACTGAGATGGCTTTTGCCACTTGTATTCACAGATTTCTTCGCGCCTACGTTCAGCTCTGTTCTTTTGTGTTTAACTCCCGCCATGCCAAAAGCCAGACTGAAGTTGAGGGTTACAGGCTCCTGATGCTGTGCACTTTTTTGCCTAGTTAACCTTTCTGCCTTCCCGTTCTTCTGATTCTTTCTTTTTTTGCCTTGTACTATTTCTGTAAAGAAGCAAGGAAGTCAAGTTGGCAGCTGCTATGCAGAGGGCTATCGAACATCCCATCTTCTTGGTGCCGTTTTTATGCGTTCCCATAAAACAAACACTGCAAGCTGAAGTACAGTTTAGAACGACGGCTAGCCGACTACGAAGAGCTCAGACCTTGTCAAGGCCGCATCGTTGACTCAAAGCGAAGCCGACATACGGACCGCCTAGTGTGCAAAGTTTGACAGTTCGGCAGCGCAACAGGGACAAAAACCAGGAGCATGAGAGGGAAGTGCATCCAGGACAGGAAGCCCGGTTCCGGTTGTGTGTTCGTACGTCGCCTTTCTTTTGTCGCTCTACTTTGCGAGTGTGTCTTAACTCTGACTGAAAAGCATTAACGGCTTCATGGAACCCACATTGTGCTTTGCGAAAGGAAACTTCAGTTCCCACCGCCACTGTAGGCACTTGTCTTTCTTCCTGTCATTTTTTTTACGCTTTTACAGGCCTCTCTGTTCACGTTCAGCAGAATTTATTGCAACCACATGTTGCTGTTTTCTCGACTGCGGCGGCACTTTTGCTGCACCCAGAAATCTCCTGATTCTGCCCTTTCGAGGTCTTTCTTATGCTGATCCTCGGTTTGCTGTGTACGTTCTTCTCCGCTCTTGCGCTCCCCCCCCTTCCCTTAGAACGGCGACATGCCCGCTTTGGTTCTTTCCAACCCCACACAGGACTCGTTCAGGCATCCCGCTGTATCGGCTGTCGCGTAGGTTCGCCGGCGGCGTGCCCTTCTTTAACTTGCGTTCAGACTCCTCTGCTTTTTTTCAAGCACTGTCCATAGTAACAAGACAAAAATACATGGGCCCAAGTGGGGCGCGTGCATTCTTCCCCTGTCCATTGTCCGGACAGCGAGTTTCCATATTAATGAGGCATAAATACATTGAAAAGGTTTCGTCCCCAGAGAGAGGGTGAAAAAATGCCTCTATGCAAAATTTCGTTGATGTTGAGTAATTAATTAGAACCAAAACTGATGTCGAAATAGCCATGGACGTCGATATAGCATGCAGACGTCAAAACAGCCACGGACTCCGAAGTTGTGCAAAAAATATGCAAAAAAATTGCAAAGTTTTATTGTCAGGCATTGTCATTGCGTTACAACATTGAAACAGTCAATAGTAAAAGTGGAGTAAGTAGTAAAAAAGAACAAAAGAAGAAAAAACAATAAAAAAAGAGAAAAATTGAAACAGAAAAAAAAAAAAGAGAAAAAGAAGCGAAAGAGAAAAACAACCAAATGAGTGGAAAAGCAGCACATTAGTGCAGACTCGCAGGAAAGGCTTTCACCTTATCGCACTTAAGAAACACCTCAATGCCTCCAATGAATTGTTACACTTTGTTACGCTTTGGTTTGCTTTGCTATTAAAGGTTGTCATGCAAATGATTTGGCTCTCTGTATATGGTTCATCAGCACAGTACCAGACGGCCAAGTTTCATCCATAGGGACAGTCATCAAAAGCAAGGCACAGCCGCATCCTGAGCTCTCTTTACACGATCTGCAGTGGTTCTTATCACCAAGCGGCTCGCTGATGTCGATGAAGCACCATGCATACACGTCTGCTGCCAGTAAAGGCCGAGGAGCTACTAACGCTAGGGGACAGAGTCCGTATTTGAAAGTGTGCGAGCGACACGCAGCTACTGAGTCTGGAGTAGCACGCGCTTGTACAGCATTGCCCGATGACGACCGCGACGGCCACAACTGTGACACGCGCCACTCTCTCATTCGATGCAGCTGTGAGGCCGCTCCGCCTTCTCATTGGCTAAGACACGCGACGCAGCACAACACCACCTAGGCTTGCCACATCGCCAATGTCTCCTTCGTGCCTCAAGCTCATGGAGAGAGAGAGCAGGCATCGTACCGCTACCAGCGAAATTCGTGATTGCAATTATAAGTGGTACGCACTAAAGAAGTACCAATAACAAAACATACTAGCCCAGAAGCATGCATGCAAGCAATGTATGCTGCTATATTTTTTACTTCTAGCAAAGGTAGCATGCTTTTCTGGATTTTGCAAGGGCTTGTGACCCTTGCAGTCTTTCTCGTGCATTGGATGTCCTACCTAAATGTCCTGTGATGGCTCTCTGTCAACAGGAGCAGAGAAGCAGACAAAGCTCAGGCATGTGCCTTCGTTTTTCCGCTCCTTTCATGGCAGCCACTTCAATCTTTCATAATGCTTGCCTATTGAAACCTAGAAATTGCGTTTTTAAGTTGCAAGCCAGTGAGGGGAACGTGGATGACAGAAATGTACCTCGGAGCCAACCCGGGCATCGCATTTTGAATTGAAGCCAACCCGCGCATCGCATTTTTAAAAGCACCACATGTGCACCATTTTCCACAGCACAGTTTCGTTCTTGCACCACGGTGGTGATGGACTCGCAACAACAGCCACATCAAAATTCACGCCACCTGGAAGTGCGCTTGTTGTCAGCATAGATGCAAAGACTCAGAAGCCACTGAACGTAGCGGTGGACAAGCACTGATGGAACCTAGAGTTCTGCTTTGGCCTGTCAGGCATCGCCGTTTTGCCAGTGGCAAACAAATGCGGTCAAAATGGTGGTATTACAAATTTCTTTTACGGTTTACAGGCTTTTTTCAGAATCTTAAAGACTGCAGACTGATTAACAAGATCAGCACGATTGCACAGGACCTTTCCAACAGCAAATGTAAAAAAATGCTTGCTTGCACTAACCAACCTCACACAAATAGCAGACCTAAAGATGGTAACTTCAATTATATCGCTGAATATCTCAATAATTCCAATTAGAAGTATGTGTGTAATTACAGAAATATATGAGTAATTACAGAAGCCTTCAATTTCAATTAATTTCAGTGGCCACAAACCCAAGAGCCCCGGTCATTATGCTCAGTCAGACAATTGTAGACAAACACAATGTAAGCAACAATGCATATTGAGCTAGTCTGCATGGACTTGCGGACATGTTGAGAAAACAGCATGCAGATATGGGATACAAAAGGAGGCAACAAAACACAGTGCACTTCTTGAGCTCCTTGTCTGTGTGTTATTGTAACAATGTAAACACAGGTATCGGGCTTGTTTAGGTAGCATTTGGGCACATTTCGAATGCCATGAAGAGGATAAAGAATGCAAAATGAGAACTGCTATTCTAGTGATGACATGAAGCCTGCTAACTAAACTGAAGTGTCTTGAGAGGTAAACAATGCTGAGAATAATTTGAGACAAATAAATACTGTTCACAAGGAAAATAAAGTGGATTTGCCAAAACAACATTATACAATCCTATGCAGACAGGCCCACTTACCTTCTTTCTTACATTTACTGGAATACCGCAAAATTCCACCATAAGATTGAACTTTCTCTTGTCGTTACTTGTACCTGCCATCAACACTGCTAGGACATCAACACAGAAAGATTAGAGCAGCTGTTTCTTGCATATGACGAAAAGAAATCGAAAAATTGCCATGAAATATTTGCTATAAGCTACAAACAAGTGAAGCAAGCATAAACACATGCACTTAGTATGCACTGATTTGAAAACTGGTTATTGCATTTTTGGATTCTTTTGCACTCGTCTTGGCTTCAGTTCAGCCCTGTCACCGAAAGCCTTGTTCCAGTAAGGAGCAATGCCGTCCACACGTGCCTCGACATAACCTCCGCTGTGCATGCACAGAAGCTCAGAAGAATGATAATTTTTTCTAGTGGTGGAGGAACTGCAAAGGTAACTTCACACTAGCATGCGGTGTAAACATGGTGAATGCCGACACAGGTTTTTTAGCGCAGAACAAATTCACTCCATGCTTTCAGTTGAATGTACTTTCCTTTCATGACGTTTGAGATCAGGTTTCTCCCTGAACGCCCTTGCACACAGGCGACACTTGAATGTTTTTGCACCTTTGTGGCCTCGCATGTGTCTCACGAGATTTGACTTGTGGGCAAAGGCGAAGGGGCACAGCTGGCATGGGTACGGCTTCTCGCCCGTGTGAATGCGAATGTGCGAAATCAGGTGGGCTCTCTGAGTAAAGCTGCTATCGCAGTAGGTGCAGCGGTGCGGTCGGTCGCCACTATGGGTACGGAGGTGAAACTTCAGAAGGCGCACCCTCGTGAAGACCATGCTGCACTGGTTGCACTGGTGCCACTTCCCGTCCACAGGAGGTACGTCATGCGCGCCGTGGGTGGCATCCGCACCTGCATTATCGAGTTGGAGTCTTCAGTGAAATGCAGGAACCCTCGTTTCACAGCTCATTTAGTGCTAAGGCAATAAGCTAGCATCTGTTATAGATCATCTCAATGATAGAACAACTATGTCAGCACTTGCACTGTCAGATTCAAACGGTTGGCATGGAGTTTTCAAATAACGTTTGTCATTTCAAAGTTGCACATTTTAGGAGAAAGCATCAGCTGGGAAATAACTCGCAATTACCTTCCAACTAACAGGAAAGATTGCCACATGAGTACCAATTGCACGACCCATGGCAAAAACCTTTTGCAAGAACCGTACTAGGCCTAGAGTGCTGCTAGTTGTGGTTTGTAGCACTTCATGACAATATTACAGCAATTCTTCTGCCAGACCAAGCCCTCATGAAATTATTCTGCAAACTCGAAGAAACAGCTCAGGAAGTTAATGCAAGGGTAGAACTCCTGAACGACTATCTTAATTCTGTGCAAGTGCCAATTTAGAGCTGCCCATAAATGTAGCCATTTTTTGTACTCCTGATCTCGACCTATGCTACCTTTATTGCTCTCTCAGATGGCATTCCCTGAAGGTCTTTCCCACAAAGCTGCCTCTTTTCACTAAAGAAACAAAACCTGAAAGCAGCCGCGACACGACTACACAGTGCAATTTAAAGACAAAAGAGTCATTGAGCTTTAACACTTGTGGGGGCTGATGTGAGATTCAAATTTGAGCTCAAAGATTGTATTTATTTTTTTAGTTCATAACCTTATATCATATTTCATAAAAAAAAAAAAAAACTACTGACATTCTTTCTCAGAAAAAGCAGCCGGTTTGTTGGTTGAAAGAAAGAAGTAAGGGAAGCGGTCAACTTGTATTATAGCCGGTGTTTTTCTTTTTGGCGAACAAGGACTCCGGGTTCGGGGCTCGATTCTTAAGCCACAAAATATGGCACTCGCAAAGTTCACCCAATAAAAGCAGTGCTTTCCCATAGGAAAATTCTTTGTCAAAGTTTTAATCTTTTGCCGTGCTTGATTATAGTGAAAACAGGTTAATTAGAATATTTTTGCAATCTCATGGCTGTGAATTAACGAGGGCTTATTGTACACATGACAGCTTTCAATGCTCCATCAGAAAAAATAATACTTTTAGCAAACAAACATCTGCAGTTATACAGCAAGAGCTGTGTCGCTCTCACAAGAAAAAAGGGTATAAAAGAAAACATCGTGGTGAAAATTATGCCCACTAAAAGAGGCATCAATGTTATTATGCACATGATTAAATATGAACTCCAACTATTTGTACCAGCAACGTGTTAGTGCACTATTTCGGTCAGAAAATGCAGTAAGATTCAAATGGTGCAAGTTAAAATTTATTGCTGAATAGCTGAGTTCAACAGAACAAGCACCTTAATAAATCTTTTTCTTTGCTATCCAGAATGACCAATTATGGCATCAAAGCCAGAAGTAGGAAGACCTTTCATCTTAATGCAAGTGCCATTAAAAAACTACTCTGAATTTAAGCACAAAACAATAACAGCGGCTAGGAAAACGAGCTGTACAATCATAAGCAAGGTAGAACCATAATGATCCAGCACAACAAACAATTTGTATAACTGCAGGTTCTACATGACAAAAGGAAAGATCACATTCACAATACTGTAAGGGGGAAAAGCAGCCCAAAGTGCAGGAATCATGATGTCCTCCAAGTCTTGTCCCCAGAGGCTCAAGTAAACAGCACCAAACCGAGCCTCATAAAAAATGAAGTTCTAATGACAATTATGGAAGCACGCTAACAAGAAATGAAGAGTAACATGCAAGATACGAGGTGTATGAGATGTCCACTAGTCTTCAACAATCAGTCTGGCAGTACGAGGGAGGTGCTGTGGAGGGTTCTTTGAGTACAGCAAACCACCAGAGAGTCACCCAGTCAGTAGCCGCTGACATCCGACGAGGTAAATGCGGCAGGAAAGCAACACTGCAGGCTTAAACCTCACGACAGCACTCATTACACTGGGTGTGGAACCAATGCAGCGGTGGTTATGGTACTAAATGCACTACGTTGCACCAGGCAGGAGGCAGCTGCCCAGGTCCGGTCACCCGGGTTTGGTGCAGAAAGAACCTTGAACAGCAGCAAGCTCCACCGACAAGATGGCAGGCCTGAAGAGCCTGCGGCACCGGCACCATCCCCGAGCCAGTGGGAGCAATAGCAGCCAGCATGGCGGCCACTGTCCAAAACCACCGGAGGCAGGAAGGAGGCAGGAAGGAGGCAGCAGGCTCCCGTTTCTGGTACATCAGGCAGAGACTGTTTCCCAGGTCTGGGCACCAGGGTCTGGCAGAACCGATGTGGAGAGGAGTACGTTTCGAAGACCTGGAAGGGTAGTGTAAATTTTTAATCATCTTAGTTATGTATAGTATGATGACATGTGATCACTTGCATCAAATACCAACCACCAGGTAAACTAGAACGCTTGAATTTACTTCATATTTCTGTTCCTCTTCTCTTATTCTCTGTACTTGCACTTTTACAGCTCGCACGCCATGTAATTCCTCTTTTTCCTTCTTCTCAGGGCTTTGAATACAGGGAGTGCTAGTTCTTCACACAGACAAAAGGCGGAAATGCACAATAAGCAGGTGAATATCTGCTCCATTCCATTTTTATTTTCCCTGAGCCACATGCTTTTGGTGAATAAGAAAATCAAGTAAACTTCAAAAATGCAAATCCCATTAGGCTCAGTAAATGTTTGCACACTTTTCTGCATGCTTGCATGATTTACTATATACACTTGGACAAAATGTTGTACTAGCTGTATATGGAATCCATGATACCTGTCATTCACGTTCAGTGTTCCGTGGCATAACCAGACACATTATGATATGCCCTACTTTGCATACAGACAGCAGACTAACTCATCTGCTATGTAATCTAACAACTAATCTGTATTAATTCGCAAGTTATTCTGCCGGTTACAGGCATCAGGGTTTGTGCAGGTCGGGAACTTAAATTATTCTGGTGCCACATTCTCCTCAGTCTCATACTAATGGATACAATGCCTCTGAAATGAAAAAGAGCAAAGCACTGCGAGTACAAAGAAAGGGCACAGTGAGACAAGCAGAAGCCCTTATATGCACGTTGTGCATGCAGCAGTCAGAATTTGGTGACCCATGGGGATTCCAAAAACAGCTTAGTTAAGCTAAATAAAATGAGATATCAATAATTTACTGCGGTAGAGAACCAGCTACAAAAATGCAGGGTCACACCTAACAGACAACCAAAATGACGTCTGCATAAATTGCTTGAATGCTGCATTGAAGCTAGCGTTCATTGCAGCCTCTTCTTGGAGTGAATGGCTGGTGTGAACGAAACGCTTATAAGCTGACGATGAAAATTTAATTTTAATAACACAAGGGCAACACGGGTAAAGAACACATGGCTTATATGCTTGGTCACCATAAGCTGAAGTCAAAAACTCCTTTTGAAGCGGAAGCTTCACTACGAACACTCACTCGAGCCTTCAGCGTCAGTGTCGGTGGATGCCTGAAAGAGCGCCAATTTGGGATTCTCCTTTCATGTGGGAGGGTGACATTAGAATCAGCCTGCCATGACATTTGAATTCCTATTACCCCCAGGACACGAGCTTCCAATTCGGGTCGCTCCTTTCATATGAGAGAGCAATAGTATCAGAATCAGCCTGCCAGAACAACCCTTCGCATTCACGTTACCCCTAGGAGACGCAGGCACGTCCACACACCTTGGTTAAAGCGGGACTTTATATGTACGCTGGTAGCTTCTGCTCTCGCGTGATACCCTTAAAGGCTGAGCTTAAGTGTTTCCAATAACGTAGTGCCGTACACTGACAGGCCATGATATGGGAATAATGTAGCAGGCAAAAGAAGCTTCCGCTTTTATCCAGGTTCAAAACCAAGGCTAAATCACAAATAATTTTTCCAAGCCCTTCCCTCTAAAGAAGCTGAGTAGCATGCCGACAGAAGGCTTAAAATTAAGAAATGGAGACTCAATACCACAATTTGTATGGTACAGCATGCTATTCATGAACAAATAAGCATGAGAGAGGGAGGTTTTTGATATTACAATCACCAAGCAAACAAATCAGACAGGCCAGCAACTAGAGGCCTAAAAAGTGGTCAGTTTGTTAAAAAATGCTTTAGCATTTTGATGGGGACCTGCATACTGCCTGCAGAAGAGGGACATCAGCGTTTTAATAGGTACTTGCAATGCAGCACACTCCTCAGAGCAAAAGTGATTGATATGGAATTAACAATCCAGCTGCTGTGAAGGAATATCAGCTCTTTGTTGTGCATCCCTCAAGGTTGCATGCGAGGCAAACTGTATAGGGGGTGTCCAAACAGCCATGCCTTTTATCTTATTTCTCGAGCCCTGTTTGTTCAAAATTTATTAAAGCTGCAGATATAACAGCAGTACATCTAACAGATCTAAATTAATCTTTAATGTCATCTTGGTTACTTTGTACAGCTTTGTGCCTCTGCTGAACGTGGGTATGCATGCCTACTTTGTAACAGCTTTTAAAGCCAAACCGTCAACAGGCATGTCAATAAAAAAAAAAAAAAAGGTGGTCATGTGGTGGTATCAAACTTCTGACCCTTTGACAGCACATCAGGCACATAACCCCTATGCTAAGTCGACATATTCATCTGAATTGTTAAAAAAGCACTATGTAAAGGCAAAACCTAGGTCAATGTCGGCGATAGGGAGTACCAAAAAATGCCTCCCCCCCTCAATGATACAACTTGCGTCTTTTTGTATAGCCCTGTCCTCACAGCATCGATCACGCTCTCATTCTCAAATCTGGATCTGTAAAGTGTAAAGGTGAAAATCATAAGGAGGCAAGTCAGAACTGTAAGGAGGATAGAGAGTATAGTGCAGACAAATGTGGCAGTCACTTAAATAATATAGGTCCAGTTGATATGCAGCTAAATATTTGTAAATTTTTAATTTTTGAACATCCCTCATAAAGTAAATAACTGGGTAATGGAATGAGGGAAGGATGCCAGGATGGTATGTTGATTTCAGCAAGCATAAATACATGAATCATGCTGTCAGAGCTGTTAACATGCAGAGTACTATAGGCTTCAAGCTTTGACAAGAATAAGCCACAAAATTTATATATTTAGGCCCACTAAGGAAATGTAGCATTCATAATTAAACCAGTTTATCCAGATGTGGCCCGCCAGGGTGGCGCAGTTGTTACGGCGCTCGGCTACTGTTCCCAAGGATGCAGAATCGAGTCCCACCCTCGGTGGCCGCTTTTCAATGGAGGCGAAAAGCAAGGCGCTCGTGTGCTGTGCGATTTCAGTGCACGTTAAAGAACCCCAGGTGGTCGAAATATCTGGAATCCTCCACTACAGCGTCTCTCACATAGCCTGAGTCGCTTTGGGACGTTAAACCCCACAAAATAACAACACTTTATCCAGATCTGTTGAATCACTGACTCAAATAATTTGCCGATATTTAGGAAAGACCTTTGAATGCTTCCCCAATAACAACTATCAATACTTTTCCTTAGTGCTCTGGTGAGCTTTCCCAAAACAAATTCAAGTCCTTGATAGTGAAATTCTCACTGAAGAAGGATATTGTTGTAGACAAGGAAGAAGAATAGGGCAGTGGCAGAGGCAGGGGAGCTCGTGTTAGGCCCACCGACATTAATTAAAATCATGTCATCGTCATTGGTCATCATCTGTCTGTTCATCAGCTTGCCCTCCTGTAATATTTTGGTAGGAGGTATAGGGTACATTCATCCCTCCTCATCCTGGTCTGGAGCTTCGGCGCCCTGCCCCTGCTTCCACAATCGGCAAAGGGTTCCCGGGACGCTTGTTCCTCACCCTGCTGGACCCAATGCAATCTCTCTGTTCCACCGCCCCATTCCCTGCACCAACTACAAGGCACGGCAAAGGAGAGAAGCAGCCAAATGATCTTACTGACCCAAGACGCCCCCCCCCCCCGCCCCCACATGAACACAAGACATGACAACAGACCCGACCAGATGACCCCACTGACCCAAAATGCAGATGACACCACCGACCCATGACACCGCCCTACATGAGGATATCATCCCTGCCATGCGATGCGTGCCTGGGGCTCAACCATCGGATGTAGGTAACCTGTGGCCTGAAAGCCTCCTGGGCCAGGTTTCATCCGGTCATCATCGTGGTGGCAAGCTGTTGTCTTTCTTCTCTTCTATCTAAACCCACCAAGTCACACCCATCGTCGCATCATGCACCTGATCACCATCGACATTTTTCCTTGTCCTTGATCGGGACAATCTTTCGGTGGCCTCGGGTAATGTTATGGACGAAGAAGAAGAAGAAGCAGGCAGTCGGGGTCCAGAAGTGCTTGTGCTAGACCTGCCGACATTCACTAAAATCATGTCATTCATCATCGGTCATCATCTGTCAGCTCACCGGCTTGCCACCCGTAACAATATTTTTGACAAATCAATACTTTCCACCAAAGGACTGATACGGCCTACATGATTATCTACTTTTCCCTCATCGCGACAGAAACCCCATTATCAACATTACTTTTCTGCTAATTCCACAGACATGAAACTCGATATCCAGCTTTAGGAATAATCAGGAATACATTCAGGTGTGCCAGCCACATGCCAGTAACAAAGCTTGCAAGACATACCCATGCTCAATACTTGTGGTCACATACTTGATTACGGCTAATTTGTCCTCAATCCAACTGCCTGCCTAACTGCCACAGATAATGGGCAAATACACTGCTGACACCTTTAGGATAACAACAGTCAAATTATGCAAAACGTCCATCCCCAACTGCTGTGGCGGCAGCCATTTGATGATACTCTCCTAGGTAACTGTATTGCATGGCTCCGATACCTGCAAAATAAGAGAGCAGAGCAGGCTGAGTGTAAGAAAAATTGCAAAGCTGCATGTTTTACACACTGTTTACATGTATACTTAATATGTGTTCATGTGTACATGCACACATTACACACACAGACGTCTATGCACTGAACAACTGTAGCAAGGCTGGCTACTTGCTTCTTAACGGGCACATTACATTTCACGGTGAGTGAGGACTATATTTTGTCCCCGCACAAAACCATGGCAGCAGAGGTGTGGCGTCTTTGCATAAGACGTTGGTGGCATGCCAAAATTGGTGTGTGCTGCTGCCACCGGTGCTATCCACTCCACAGTGTCTTCAAGTTCATATGCTTGACACATGCCACTAATGCTGCTTGGCTTATGGGCGAGTATGGCATCATGCATGCCTTTCAACCTGCTCTGGTAGAATTGAATCCGGTGACAAACCGAAAGACGCCTTGAATCCCTGACGGCTGTGCCAGCGAGACATTTGTGGCATAACAAGAAAAAAAAAAAAATTATCGTTCACTGGTTGTACGTCACGGCGGTTAAATATCTGTTGCGTTCACTTGCACACTACTGTGATTGAAAGCGGGAGTCTCAAAAGCAGCGTTGGTTACCTGCCCTTGCTTTCTTTCACGACTACAGGAACTTTGACAGCTGAAACTTGACCTGAATTTGTCGATTACTTGCACTGTTCAAATGTTACTGGTAATAACGTGCAGCTAGAGTGAGTGGGCGACGTTGAGCCCGGAGCGAGCGCTGCTAGTTCACGCGCTAAACCGCCCACAGCCGACTGCGCAAAGTACGCGACCAGGTTTCTTGCTGTGAAATTTCGTCGTTGCCTTGCTTATACATTTGAAAAATACAAATACGTCGAGCACAGATAATCACAATTTGCAATACACGCAGCTTACACTCTAACGCAGATGCAAGTATGTATGCATTCACGGAAATGCTTACCGCATAGTACGCATAGCTCGCGGTACAGGTACAGTACATAACAGTACTCGCGGCATAGAGGCTGCCATTGTTGATGCGTACGGCGATGCAACTTATTCATTACTGAGTTTACTTTATGAGGTTCGCGATAAACTGCACCAGTATATTGTTGTCCACTTTAGCTGACTGAAAATACATAAAATAATAATATAGCTGTACACAAATTAGTAAATAAAACCCGTGCGATGACTTGCATATTACGCGAAGAAGTGCGAAAACGAAACTGCTCTGGGTGGATGGCTCAAGGCTATGTAACGCCAATAAGAAATTCTATTTTAAACCACTGCGTAAAAATCGGAACCCAACATTTCAGGACCAACTCAGTCCCTTTATCAAGGATGGTAGATATGCGAGCCAGCAGCAGCAGGCAACTGCCTTTGCTTCGATTCAGAACCCAACCCGGACTCCCGCCAAAGATGCTGTAGTTCAAACCGGGGAGGTGCTCCACGATGATTCCTGTATGCTGACGTCGAACAACACAGTCTGCAGCCCAATGATTCGTATCTGCGGTGGCAGTGTTGTGAAAAAGGCGGAGTGAAGAAAAAAATTGAAGTCTGTTTGGGCACTAATCAAATGCGAGGTAGGTGCGCAGCACTGCCACGGCCGCTCGATGAAACCTTGTGCGCTTTCCTCGAGGACCTTGGCACTGCTTACCCCTTATATACATACTTTTCTATGCATTTTACATATTGTTAAGCTCAGGGCTTAAAGTCAGGAGTCCTTGGGGGAAGGGGGGGGGGGGAGGGGGGGTTCTGAGACCCCCCGCCAGCATGTAAAAGGGGTTTGAGACCCCTCAACTCTGACTTGTATAAGGAATGCATGAATACAAAGCTGTCATCCTTTTTTCTTCTCAGTGGTTGTCAGAAAATTTAATTCCTATTGTTTCGGCATTTTCTCAGTACGTTTTAAAAGGCATTAGCATACTTTCTAAAATCGGAGGAGGGGAAAAATGTTTTCTCCCCTTATATTTGTATAAAACGATGTGGGAGGCAAGCCCCCAGCCGCTTTCTCTCTTCACCGTTATTTTCCTTTATTCCCCTCAATAAAGCACTGGTTAGGCTTCTTCTCTTCTCTCCTTCCCCATCCCCAGTGCAGAGTAGCAGGCCAGATTTGAATTATTCCGGCCAACCTCTCTGCCTTTTCCTTTCAATAAATCCATCTATCTATCAACCGTTTTGGTTTGATATAAAACGTGCTCATGATTCCACTCTCTGTACACTGCTTAACTTTTTTTTTTTTTTACATTTTAGTGTATATGAGCGAACACTGTTTAATTTCATTTTAGCAGTTCAGTGCAGATCAACGAACATAGTTTTGTGCGCTGGGCCGCGGCGTCTACAACTGTGACACGCCCCCACTCTCTCACTGGGTGCACCCATTGTGTGCACCTGTGGCTGCTCCGCCCCTCCTCAGCTAAAACGCGTGGAATGAGCGTAAAATTGTAAATTGGTTTATAGGAAATGGATGCAATATCTGTAATACTTCTCCGTAGACACCTGAACTATGCCGTAAAAGAAGGGAAAGGTAGGAATGAAAGCGGAAATTTAAGAGAGAAAGATGTGCTGTAGTAGAGGGCTACGTAGTAATTTCGACCGCCTAGGGATCTTTAAAGGGCAGCTGAAGAGGTTTTAGAATTCAACTAAAGTAAAGGAGTCGAATCTGTGAAGGCTGATGGTAAATCCCGCCAAGTCGTTTTGTGCTAGCATTTAAATTGGCGCCGTAATCATAGGATAAAACTGGTTCGGCATTCAGGCTTCTCCGTAGCAAACAGTGCGGAGTAGGCACAGGCATGATGACGTCGTCTGCGGATGTGATGCATTTCAGACGCATAAACGCTTACACTGAAGAAAATACCATCGACGCGGAGGTAAAGGCGGCGAGGCGTTGTTTGGCGGCATCTGGCGACTCATAAAAGGAATTGGGCGAAAGCAGTTGAAATTGCAAACATCAGAAATAATGACGTCATCGTGAAATTTTTCCGCATTGCTTTGCTGTTGTGAGGAGAAGCCTTAAGGTCTTCGGAACTTTAATAGTTGATTACATGATATCTATAAATAGCAGCACAAAACAAGTTATTTAGCTCAATGTGCAAATTTCATATATTCTGATGCATGCGTACATATCGTGCATGCATCTCACGAAATTGTCAAAAACGTGTTTCGGCTTTCCTTTAACGAGCACATGACATCGCACAGCACACGGACGCCTCTCCGTTTAGCCTCATCGAAGCGCCGCCGCCAGTGGTCGTGTTCGGGGATGAAGAATATTTTCGAAGAGATATGTGCATGCCTTTCATCGATTCCTCTCGAACAATTGCAGAAACAGTTTAGCGGTAAAAATGCCTTAATGAATAAGTTTGACTCAGTCGTTCTGGCTGAAGCGCCACTGGCCTATGATGGCCGCTTGAGTGAAACAAAGGAGCTGAGTTAAGCATTTCTATACAGTGCAAGAAAGCATGTCTAGCTGGAATTCGCTTGATTGGACTCTCCGTGCCTAAACAGAATGTGACGCTCTCTGTCACTGCGGCGCGTTGTCGGCTTGGCAGTGATTTATGCTCACCGAAGAGATCCGAAATTACGTGATAGAGTGCTTCGCAAAAGTGACACGGAGTTTGCTCAACTGAAATTAGCCGATCGTCGACAGTCAGTAAATGACTGGGCAGAGCTCGGCAGCCGATATGCCGATCAGCCAATGCAGGCCCAAAGGTGGGCCCTGGTTGGCCGCCAATCACGCTGCTTAATAGTTGGCTAAAGACTTCTAGCCACCTATTGGCCAATGGTAGAGAATTGGTCAGCACTCAACGCTGTCTCGGCGCAGTTATTCACAATGCCGGGTCCACCGCAACGCTTTTGTGACGGTAGGATCTAGTATTTCCTTGGCACTGGAGTTCCGTACGCATTGCTAACACGATTTATTCTCTCTACGGCGGTAAATCAGGTTCTCGCTAGCAGAACGCGGTTGTAAGCGGTGAGTGAACACCGCCTTCTTCGCATAGCGGCGACGGCTGTAAACACAGAGGTGTATGCCCAGCGAGCACCTCGCGTCGCATTGCCTCTTGCCCCTTGCTTCCACTTCCCACTCCCTAATCTCCGATGTCGGTGCCAATCTTTCCTTCCCCTCCTCCTCTCGTGTATCTTCCCGCATCTTCTAGGGCTATAGATGCCGCGATGTCGGATACGGGGCACTAAAATTGTTGTCGCTGTGAGGAATTACATACCTAGCGTTTAAGATCCCTTATCTAAACGCAGGCTTGAAATAAATTGTGCAAGCGAAACATTACTGACCCTGCTGCAAGGGACTAAAACGAAGTGGCTGTGTGTGATCTAATGTAACACAAACTTACATCTAAATTAAAAATTAGAATGAGAAAACTTTGCTAAAGCAGAAGAGAAAAGATTACTATGTTTTTAAATCTCAACTATGCATCCTTCACTCCATTATGACGCATTGCAGCGACTGGAATTATTTTGGGACATTCAGCAAATTTATGCACATCGCTTGATACACATGAATGTTCATCATATAACTGAGCGTTCCTTTAAGCCAAAATATATATTTTTGGCCCCGCTTGTTGACAAAGGTTATAAAGTCTATCAGCTCTACTAGTATAAAAAGAATAAAATTTATCTAGGCACCTGGAATATTCCCAATGCGCCAAAATTTATGCCTGTAATTTTCCGCGAGTAGATTCCTCTGAAGGAAAGTTACTGTTCATTAAAGTAGAGTGCGCGACATTTCGACATTTGTGTAACTGTACCATTACAATGCATTTTTTTTTACTTTCGTTTAATCACTCGCGTGGTTTCGAAAAAACTAAGCTTTAATAACTTTCATGCAAATAATGTAGCCTGGAACACAGACTATTAATAGATATCTCTAGAAAAGCAAAAAAGCTTGTCATATGCAAAGAAAGCGCTAAATAAGTTATTAAATTCAAACAAATAAAAAGCGAAGTAGTTGCCGCTACTGCGACTAGGGTTCATGGGCAATATATCATATGTTTGCGACACTTTATCGTCGACGGACCTCTAAGACAGCCCACCGAGCGCATGTGGGTGAACGAAGTGCGCCGTCAGCTTTTCAACCTTCGTTATCGCCTGACTCCGCGAGGCCGTCTTTGCCATCGCGATTCCACACCGGACATCGTGAGGCCCCGAGCTGGTGCGGACACTTGAAGGCATCCCGGAATTCCTTCAGGTCCAGAAGAGCGAGGTTCACGCGAGTGCTGGGCGGCAGGCCAAGCCGGTATTGCATGCGTTCGCGAACCTGAGCCTCCTCGCTCTTTGGAGGGCAGAAGCCCGCAGCGTAGTTAATGAAAAATAGTTGCGTGATGGTAAGGTCAGCCGACCGGCGACCAGGCACGAAGAGAGCACCACGCGAAAAATGGCGAAAAGCCGCCAACAAGGGCTTCACCGCGGCGTTGTCAGCAAGAATATCAGCCAGGAAGTCGCGCACGTTGGCGGCGGAGACATTTGACCTCCGGACTCCACGCTTGTACCGCCTTAGGAGGCAGTACTGAAGCGCCTGGAACCGATCCTGGGTCCAGCTTGACCACTGAGGGTCATCCATGGAGGCCAGGAATAGTGCCCTTGTCACGTCTGCCGCCAACAACGAGAACAGTGTGGCAGGGTAATTGGCTCGTGTCACCAATGATGCAGAAGCCACGCTGCTCGAGGTTAAGTAGAGCCCGAGTGTCGAATCCGGTGAACGCGTCCACGCAGAGTTCAACTCTGTTGAGCGTTCACTGAAACGTGCGTCGTAATTGGCGCCGTCGGGACTGGATGCCCAGTATTTCTCCAGGCTCTTGGCGAGGAGCTCTCCGTAGTAGCTGACGAGATTGTCGGGACGGTAGGTGGCCTTCACGGACGCGTAGTAGTGGTCGATGTCTTCTTCACGCTCTTGACCGGCCAGATATCCGACATTTAGCGCTTTAAGCCGCTTGATGGCGTTCGTAGTGTCCGTGCTTTGGAGCCACGTGGTGCCTGTACGGAATGTGTGCGCTAGCGAAGACACCATGCTCTTGGTTGTCGCGGCCCATTGACGGTCCAGATCAGTGTTCTTGGCAAGGATGTCTCGTAGAACCCACCTGAAGCCGTGTGGAAAGAGTCGGTTCACCAAGTGGAAGCAGCTCTGCAACCTCGCGTCTATAAAATTTTGGAAGCTCGGGTAACCTATGCTAATCAGGTCGTGCGGTAGCGATTCCTGAGGAAGCAGCGGGGCTACAGCGACGACCACCTGCACACCGAGAAAGTTGAGAATCGTTCGCGGAGTGTTCGTGCGCAGAATTGCGTACAGCTTGCTAGCGTAGACGGGATTGAGAACCACCACTTCACCTTCGTCTCCCTTACGTAGGTGTAAGAGATAGGCATCCACGCGGAATTTAGGCAAACGTGGAAACTTTTTGACCGGGTAGGTGACGTCCTTCTTCCAAGCAGCTTTGTTGAAAGGCTGTGATGCTTCCAAAAGCTGCGACTCGAAACGCGCCACATCATCGGCCAGTGCATTGCTATTGGGCAGTGTCTTCCAGAGGGTCAAAACCTGCCTAATTATCTCACTGTAGGGCAGAGACCCGTTGTTCTTTTGCATCTCGTACTGCACGAAGAGAAAACTCCTCGGCACGTCCATATGGAGGACGTAGGAGCCGCTGTCCAGTAATTTCTTCAAAAAGACGTAGAAAATGGGAAAGACGGCCAGTTGTCGGTCAATCAGCTTGAGGACTTTGTCGAGCCGGAAAGTCTGCTGAGGAGGTAAAGGTGGCGGCTCAGCATAGGGCCAGTCTGCGAGGCCCACTTCTCGAAGCAAACCTCTGACGCCGTCCCATTGGGCGACGTCCTTGACTGCCGTGTTGTTGAGGCAAGCGTTCAGCACAAGACTCGAGTGGTCCAGGAAGGAGTGCTCTCCGTGATCGGGATTTGCAAAGGCTTCTGCTGGCATTGCGTGCAGGTGTTCTTGGAGGTACCTGCAGTGAATCCCGTTATTCCTGTGTTAATTAGCTACGCTGAACTACACTGCATTTCTTGTTAAGGAATCGTGCTGTCACCAAGCAGTAATGTGGGGTGTTCAGTGACCGAATTTTTAAATATTTAAAAATGAATATTAAACAGTCAGCCGCAACGGTTATCGGTTCCAATGAATTCCTTCATTTTTTTTTTCTAAATGCACTTAAAGCCGTAGTCCGTCCGGGTAAATTTCTGTGTAATGTCAGCGATTGTGTGTCTTGTCTTTTCGTTTTCTTTTCTGTACCATAGTGCACTTGTCAAGCTAAAGCATGATACCTAAGCCTCCTCAAGTTTGCGCGAGGGCACTGTGTACAGAACATACTGGATAAAATGCACGACATGGACGCATACCTGCTAGCTGCCTCAAGGCAGGCTGCACTCTCACACTCTGAGACAGGGGCTTTTAGAGAAGCGACATAAATATTTTGCGTTTTTTTTTTCCTTGCAAGAAGCTGCCCTCAATTTTTGTTTTATGGTTGGAGATGTAGCCAGGCATTGAATTGTGTTGACTGGGGTCGTGAGCCCATGTACAGTTTTCTCCGTTGTGCAAGAGTATGGGTGATTGTTCGAGCATGCATCTCCTAATCTCGATCAATGTATGCTAATAGAGTCTGTAACTAACGACGTGGGACTGTTTTATTGCCTTTAGAGCATTAGCTCTACTGCTACCATACTTGGAGGTCAAATGACGCCGGGATTTCACCTCTAATGAAGGAATGCAGTCGCTAGTCACGTACGCTATCACAGTGGCAGCGGTGCCTCTCCGGGCGCGTCGCCGTGTGTACAAAATATCGATGTGCAAATTTATTCGGCTATGACGAACACGACGGTGACCCCCAAACTTGGCCTGAACAGCCCCAAGTTTTTGGCCCGGCATCCTTAAAACTTAACCTCGGCCGACAGCGCCGGAATGAACAAGGACACGGATGAATAAGGCAGTACGAGCGTTTCTTCTATGTCCTTATACATTCTTGCGTTAAGATCCTCACATGAAAAAATTGCCTAATTTTTCGTTATTTTAAGGTAAAGAAAAAATAAATTAAAAAAATCTGGAGTCCTTTAACGTGCAATAACATGGCGCTGCGCATAGTTGCTTAGCATTTCGTCTTCATCAAAAATGCGGCTGAAAGTTAAATGCGGGATTCGATCCCGCAGCCTTTCGCCCAACAGCCGATTGTCATTAACATATATCAAATTGGAAATCGATTACGGCTGACATACCTGGTGGTCTCTCTGATCACGAAGGCCCGACCTTCTGCCCTGTATGGAAGGTTCCCGCTGTGTTCCCAAGCTTCCGAACAGACGTAACTGTAGAAGTCCAGGCACGGGTTAACCTTCAAGTCGAGTATTTCGTCAACAAGACGGCTCTGCCATCGGCAAGCCTCGGTGTCGCATTCGAAAGTGGGAGTGGCTGCTCGATCGGGCACTTTGGTCTCCTCATAGTCGGACAACGTGAAAAGCGGCTTGCTCGTCGGTTGCACCCTAGGATAAGGGGTCGACGCAGGCTTTGACACTGCCGTTGGTATGTCCTCAATGCCGATTCTTCTTGTTCCCTCTATATCGGACGGAAGCCGGCGGCCATCGATTTCGCCACGGTAAATACGATGCTTGTTACTGGGCGTCAGTCCGACAACTACGAACGCTACGAAAATTGCGATCAAAATAGAAACGACAGTCAGCACCACACATTCCCAGCACGGTTGTCTAACGCTGGACACTTCCTGTATTTGCAATGCCGAGGGTTTTGTAAACGTGCTGGAGGCGCTAGGAAACCCGCCAGACGTGGCTGTAATGTCTACGTCCAAGTCTCCCGCACGTGTCGAAAAGGCGTCTAATGATCCCACTGCCATCATGAGTGACGAACTCCTGTCCAAAGAAGTTGGCCCATTATCGTGGTCTCGGTCGGGAGATGCAGTGAATGATCCCGCGGACGTGGGCTCGCGGTCCGACCAGACGCTCTTTGGTCGAGAAGGCACTGTGATGGGAGCATTGGCTATCGCAGCCTTCGTGGCTCGGTTATGGCCTTCGGTGCCTTTGGCAGCCAATGTCTTCGGAGCGCGAGTTCGGACTGAATATGTTTTCGCCGATGTGCCAACGCTCGTGGTGGCTGCCGTCTCAGCACTCGAGATCCTCGAACCATTGACCTTAGGTGCCGGAGCTTTAGGGGCAGCAGTTTTTACCACTCTGTTTTTGTTCCCTACTGTTACAGCTGCTGCAGCTTTCGGTGTAGAAGCCTTGGCTACGTGCGCTGTGATGAGTTCAGTTGGCTCAGCGTCTTCGGCCGTCTTGCTTTCGGTTAACTGTTCGTCTTCGGATGGGACCTCTTGTTCGCTCTCATTGGGTGTGTTCACTTCGGAAAAACGTGAAGATTCTGGGAACAAGGCACGCTCAAGCAAGCGGCTCGGCATTCGCAGGTTCGGACGCAGGTAAGAGAAAGGCTGGTTACTTGTCCTGTGGTCCATGCCTGATATGATGAGGTCGTTGCGCAAGCGGAAATGAGATTATAGAACGAAGACCGAGGTGCAGATCGACTTAAGGCTTGCTGGAAGGAGACGTCCTCACGGGAAACCGTTGAATTCCGAATAGGCGATTAGAAAAAAAATTGCTCGCGCCCATCACGGGCACGCACTTTCGTTTCTTCTACTACTTTCGTTTTGCCACGCCGTTCTACTGACGATCGAAAATAGTTGGAAACAATGTGTTGAAGAGCGAAAGCTTTAGCAGTTAATAATTGCTAGACGAATAAAAAAAATGCGACGAACATAGCACATTAGAATGTGTTATTTAGTCTATGGATGGGTGCAAGTGAACTGCAAACAAAACATATTGAAGGTTGCTTTTGAGTGACAAGAAAGACAACCAAAATGCTACTGGATTTAAAAATGAGTGTAACTACAGTACACAAAGCTTGGAGTATGCTGTAAGCCGCATTAATCTGATAGTCATTTCTTGCTCAGACGTCAGTTGAAGGGAGAAATCTGCTCATGATGTCGAAAATAATTAGTTGTGGTTTAACTCACGGTTAACCCTACTTGAATTGCGATAGCAACGGCGGAAGCTTCTTTTGCCTGCTACATTTCCCCCTATCACGCCCTATCAGTGTAAGGTGCTACATTATTGGGGACACTTAAGCTCATTCTTTAAGAGTATGACGAGAGAGCGTAAGCTACCAGCCCGCATATGAATCAGAAAGGTTCAATGCTTCTTCTTCTTCTTCTTCTTCTTCTTCTTCTTCTTCTTCTTCTTCTTCTTCTTCTTCTTCTTCTTCTTCTTCTTCTTCTTCTTCTTCTTCTTCGCGGCTGTTCAAGGTCAACCGTGGCGACCGGCCGTGAGCTACGCAACGGCTCGAAACCTGGCGCAGTATTGTTGCAATAAAACGAAATGCACGGCCTTTTATTTAAAAAAAAAGCACAGGGAGTCAAATGATAACCCGGAATCCTCCATTATGAGATGCATCATGGCATCATATGCCTCCACATGTGTACAATACGTGTGGAATTAAAAACATAAGCTTATTCTTGCGTTCTGCCCCACCGAACGATTACGTTTTTTTATTCGACGTATAATTAGCCTTCCCATAATAACGCCGTCAGCAGGGCGTCATCAAAGTCATTGCTTAATCATCAGTCTTTTTGATATCCATGGTTTCTTTATTGCACCAAACAGAGCAGTAAAGTACGTTGATGTGTATAACAAACATTATCTACAGTTTCTTCCCAAAGCTAACCATGTTTCGTATCCAGGTGACCGATACTGTAGAGCGTGATAAAGAAAATAAACTTTATCTAAATGAATATGCGAGGTCAGCGTCTTGTTGGTGGCCGCATCCCGCAGTCCAGGACTAGCGTAAAGTCGGTCAACAGTTCATCCTGCAGGTCAGAGCTCGGGGTGAGTTGGAGAGCAGTTTTCACTATGTTAGATATGTCAAGAGCGCATATAGCACGGCTATCGAACTCATGCTGCCACGACAGCCGCACTCAATATCTATCCAGATCTTTACTCATTCAGAAAATACGCAATGAATTTTATCAGAGAGATTGTGTTTCCACGCTTTGCATTTTGTCTTATCGGGCCTATGCTAATTTCTCCGTGGATGCCTACGTTGGCATTGCAGCCGCTATCGATGAACGGTGCGAAAATAGCTATCGGTAAATTCAGAACATAGCAAAATCTTCTAATGCTTGCACGCGCACTTTTAGTGCATTCACACTTCAAGAAATTAGGCAGCTTGCACTCTCGTCAGAAACTGATGACACTGCGGTGCTGTTTGCGTTTGGTCGACGCATCTGGTTGCACATACGCTCCGCTTGGTAACCGGACTCGGAACTCAAATCTTCTGCAACTCGCTGATATCCCGATGCCGACGCACCTGCTTGTGCACATGCTTTGCTGGGTAACATGGACTCTGAGCTCAAATCATTTGTTGCACCTCGCTGCCATCTCGACGCATTCTCAGCAGCCCGATATTCGGGATTGGACCGAAATCGTTGCATCCGTTCTCGAGCAGCGGCACGCATTCTTGCCTCGCTTCTCCACTTCTGGAGAGAGACTCTTTTTTGCGGCCCAATCTATCTTCGTCGGAGACACGGTCGCTCTGTCATCGGGCACCGGAGTACAGCTACTTTTAAGGCGAACGCCTTTATAGGCTCATAAGTGTCCCTGCGCGCGTGCGTGCGTCCGCGAGAACTGTCACACTTCGCGAGATTCCGCGAGATACCGCGATGCATTGAATTCAGCACCTGGCGATGTCATCAGACATGACAGAACGCAACGTTATGATTGAATGTGACGTCATCACGACGTCATGTCTGGCCATGTCTAATAACGGGAAATGACATCACGACGTCACGTCCGGTCATGTCTATAATAACCGGAATTGACGACATTATGACGTCGTGCGTTGCGCACGATCCTCGGAACAACACCCGGCTTAAACAGCATTGCTGGTAAAAAGAAAACCGGCACAGTGGAGCGTAGTCGAACCAAGAAATTTCTAATGGGAAGCGAGTACGGGGCGTAGCAGGTGCAGATTGCGACACACTCTCGCGCTGTGTATTGCACGCCGTCATCTCCATCAACTTCCACTTGTGCGCAAAAGCATTCGCACGCCCTACTCTGTTTAACTATAGTGTTAAACACTACCATTTTCCCCAGTACCTTTACATATACTTGTTACACAGTCCGCAACATGCAATGTGACGCAATTTCGTATCCTCTGCGTGTTGTGTATCCTCTAAACCCGTTTTCATTTCGAGTATTCAGCCGCCGCAGTGACTCTGTGGTTAGTGCAGTCAACTACTGAACCCTAGCAGATGGGTTCCCAGGTGGTCGAAATTTTCGCAGTCCTCCACTACAGCGTCTATCATAGCCTGAGTCGCTTTGGGACGTTAAACCCCACAAACCAAACCAAACCAAACCGTACCATCCCGGCACCTGCTTTCGCGTTAAGCAAGATGGTGAGGCTGTTGTTAGCTGTAGGTGTGGTTATCCTTGCGGATTCTGTCGGTAATTGGTCCACTGTAGCGACACTTAAATATGAAATAGAGTGCACATGTCAGGCACATGCTCACAGTCACATCTAGGGAGTACTATTCACTCCTGTGTCACCATCCGGAGTCCAGATCCGAGTCATTCAGGGAAATTAAGACAGCAAAAATTCCTCGAATTCTCCACGAGTGGTCAAGCAATAACTATCTGAAAGTGAATTCCGAGAAGATAAAGACCGTTTTATTCCGAGCAAGAAGCAATACTGGTAACACAAACTTCACCCTATTACTAAGTGGCAAAACAATTGGATCCGTGCAAAGCACAAAATGCTTAGGCGAACCTTCTTAGAATGTCTCACTTGGGACGATTCAGGGAAATTAAAAGAACAAACGTTCCTCGAATATATCCACGAGCGGTCGAGCAATAACTATCTGAAAGTGAATTCTGAAAAGATAAAGACCATTTCATTCCGAGCAAAAAACAATACTGGTAACACAAACTTCACCCTATAACTAAGTGACAAAACAATTGTAGTCGCGAAAATTAGCATAAAATGCTTAGGCGAACCTTCTTAGAATGTCTCACTTGGGACGAGCTTGCCAACCATGTTCGTAAAAAAATTAATGCATCAATAGTCTTAATTTTAAATGATTGTCCCTGCCTTTGAACATGCTCCAAATATTGTCTGACTTTTTGTATGCGTTTTGTGCCCTGCCTGCAACGATCCCGCCCGGGATTGACAGTATTCCTAAATAAATAAATAAATAAATAAATAAATAAATAAATAAATAAATAAATAAATAAATAAATAAATAAATAAATAAATAAATAAATAAATAAATAAATAAATAAATAAATAAATTAATTAATTAATTAATTAATTAATTGTCAGCACGGGCACACACTTCTAACGCGAGTAAAGGTTCGCATTTATCAAGCATTCTTTCTTCCATCACTGACTTATTGTCTCACAGTTTGGGGAACGACCACCCACACAACACATCCAAACTACTGATAGCACAAATGCGGGCAGTTCGCTAATAGAAAATACATCAAGGATTACCCACACATACTCATACTTCATTAAATTCGGTATTATAAAAACAACCTCACTGCTTCCTTTAAGAATATTATCAATGTACAAAACTGTGGTTACTACTAACAACGTAACCTCTCTCATTTCTAAAATTATCTCGTTATTCAACCGACTGTGACACCCGCTCCCATGATCCTTGGTCTCTATCCCTTTGTGGCACCAAATACGGTATGGCAATAATTTTCTTTTATTCTGCCAATATACACGAACGTGAGTGTAAATAACAACATATAGCTGAGAGGTATGATAAGGAAGAGACTGAAAACCATCTTGTACCTTTTTGAAGACGCTTAGATGAAACTTGCTCTGAATTGTGCCTAAAACTATAACGCGAGTAAATTCTGCCTATGTGAACGACTGGGTGACTTGGATGATCTGACGCTGTTGATTTATATATTTTCGTTTCTTTTGCTGTGATCACTGAGCGTTGAAAAAATAATTTTGTTTTTTTACACTGCCTCACCTGTAGCAGTATTGTGAACAGCTCAGGCATTAACGTTGCCCCAGCAAGTGGGCATAGGTGCCTCTCAAGCTACATTCAAGCAGCTTTTTCCCTACGTGCTCTCTCTCCCTTTTGTACCACTATGAGAAAGAAATAAAACCTTCAACTTCAACTCCAAGACGTGAAACCTCCTTTCTAGAAGACCAATTTCCGCACTATTAGACAATGTCCCCAAGTGAACTATGGGAGAATCCTATTTTGTTAGGGAAGTGAACAACACACTCCTTTCCTCGCTGTACCCTGGACCGCACATGACGTAATTTTCTATATCGCCACAGGCGGCACATGTGGAACACACCTGAGAAGATGTCAGGCATGTCTTTCACATCCACGCAGGGGTACGAGGAGAGCCCGTGAGCATGCGACGATCCATAGGTACCCAGAGGTACCTTTAAGTAGTCTACCGGTACCCATGAGAGCGCGAGGAAACGCAGTAGTACAAGGCGGTGAAAAGTCGCCACGGAATTTCGGTGCGCGACCGGGCGCCTTTCAGGACTTCGGCTTTGCCTAAGTGCTAGAACTCTAGAAAAAGAAACAAAAGATTTGCTGCAATTGTAACTCCAACATAAATCACAATCATACATTCATAACATTGCCATAATTGACTGAGCCCCACTTTGCTGTATTTGAAGCCTATATGATTGAAGCATCGAAGCATCCGAACCTTTCAGAGCGTGATTGCTCTCGCAACACGCAAATTAACACTTGCATCACAGATAGGCATACCCGTTACGTGACTCCTAGCATAACGGCATGTGACGGGCACCGTACCATTTGCAGTGCACGCAGTCTGCGGTATCGCATTACAAAACTAACATATGATAATCTGCACCGCTACGTGGGCGCCGTTCAACAAGCGGCTATGCAAAGAACATAGGGGCATGTGAATCTCTGTTTGTAATTGAGCTCAGGCATGACGGTTTCACGATTACCTTGCTCAACTCTTATTCAATAGCTATGCACGCGCCTTTTCTCCATGAATAAACCACTTGTAAGCACACGCCATTCGACTGCTTTATGTATGCGCGCATGATGAAAGAGTCGTTGCGTTCACATGCGGGCGAGTGGGAATAATTGGTCAACGTGCGCGTGAGGGGCAGAAATAACGCCCCCGCTCTCCGTAAATCATCGAGGTGCTGCTGTCGAAGGCCGTCGGAAGCCGTGACCACTGGGGCGGACGTCGACCACTACGACGGCGCCAATTAGTGGGTCTCCATTGAAGCCGTAACCTTGAAGACCAGGCTGCTCTTTCAGTTTGCTTTTTGCGCGTGGTGCAATGGCGACTTTCAAGTTCAATCGGCAGATTGCGTGTGCTTGTCAGCGATACCTTCACACGTTGGCTCCACGTGCGCTCAGAAAGTGTCAGGAGAGCAAGACAATAGCGAATGCATTTGGTGTTCCGACATGTTCGTACGTCGAGGTGCTGCTGGGAAAGATATCGGACAGGCCGACTTTAGGAGCACTGAGCCACCAAGTACGGGCGGATTTTTGGAACCGCCTGAAGCGAGAGAAGGGGGGTCTGCCTTATTTTCATAATATATTTATTGAACCAGTTCGTTGAAAGAATTCCTCAACTCACAGGCGATGATTACAAGTTATGCGACAAAGCAGGCATTAGCAATGCGCTTGCGGTACGGGTACCAACACAAATCCCACCGCGGTGGATCAGTGGCTTGATCGCTCGTGACGACCAAGCTGAGATACCCGAGTTTGACACTGGTACACATTAGAGCGGCGTATTGACACAAACTCAGGAAAACAGAGGACGGGGGTGAAAATACAAGACCCCCTTGTATGTACTGCGTAATGTCGGGCACGCGAAAGGTCCGCAGGGGATAGAAATGAAGTGAAGCCAATTTCTACTACGTCCTTAGAGCTTGAGTTGCTTTAAGATGTTAACGCCTCTGAATAAAGTCAAAATGCCTTAACTTAGACTGTGGAGACAAAACTATGGTTAAGAAATGTCGTTATTTTGCTATGCGCCCTATAAATATTCTTCTTTTTGACCTTAGGGGCGATCAATTTGATTGACGCAAGATATTCGTTACATCCGAGTCTTTCGTTATGTCCGAACCGTTTGTTATTTCTTTCTTCCGCCTACCCCCCTCCCTCCCTCCATTTTGCCACTTGTCAACCGTGTTAACTGACAGGTGAGTCGTTAGTGTGCAAACCGTGGTAGGTATAGCAGGCGTCGTGATTCTGTAGCCTTTGTCACCTGACAAATTGCAAAGCTTTCAAAACCACAACACTGTTTCTTGACACGTGGAAGATGCTTCTGAACCGCGACGCTACTTTTTTGGCAGGTTGAAGATGCTTCAGAACCACGGTGCTACTTTTTTTGGCCGGTTGAAGAATCTTCAGAATCCCGACGTCTCTTTTTTGGCAGATGGAAGAGACTTCATAACAACGACACCATTTCCATTGTGGTGAACCTCTGACTGCTGAGATGATGCAAAAAGTCGATATCGGTGTTTCTTTAACGCCATATGTTTCTGGCAGCCAGATATTTCTTGACCATGCATAGTCTCTACGACACTGGCCTCACAGACTAAGCTACAAGGAATTTCATGATGATATATAAGTTATCTCGCTAGGTAATCTGCTGCACCATTCTTTGCTTAAGGCCTCTTTTCAAGGCCTCGCGGGGTCCGTTGAAACAATGGCTCTTTCTCGCAACGAGGCACACAGAACAAGCGGTCTTCTCCTGTCACACCGAGCTCGCTGTAGACATTACTCCTCGGCAGCCTTGCTTTGTGGGGGATCTCGAGCACTGTATGGCGCGCGTTACAAATTTTCGAATATGGCCGTCTATCTCGTGCAGATCAGCACAGAGCCGGGGTCGTCAGTGTACACAAGGGAGCTTTGAATTGTCCATTTAGTCCTCCTTTCGATTTTCTTTGTGCGTAAAGGGACGGAAAACAAAGGCGGCTGATCATTACATCGCGAAGGGTAGTGAACTGTTCGGCTTATGCCGTCGTGTACGTGATCTCGATGTGCAGTCACGCCCTACTTCTTTCCCTACACCGTTTATCAAAAGTTGTCTTTAGAACATCTGAAGTGCATGAAGAGCAGATATATTGTAACATTTTGCAATTCGTCCTTCGACATTCTTGTTTGCCGCTTTGCGTGTAGTCTTCGATAGCAAGAAAAGGCAAAGCTGGTGAGACTAAAATCTCGATGTTTATTCGGCATAAACGCTTGCCAGTCGTTCGTAGTAATCTAACGCGCGGCACAACTTAGATGCTATTAATAACCCGTACTTCCGAGTAGTCGTCTAAAGTGTGCTGTCATATCATTTGGAAGCCGAGTTCAGATTCTACTGGGGCAGGCTTTTTTGTAACTTTAATTTATTTCGACGCGTGCTGGACAAATGAGTGCGGTGAGAAACGACGATTGTGCATTGTCTCTTGACATGAGACCCCTCGCAATGTGCCGCTCGCTCCTGGTTACTGCGTTTCGATGAAGGTAATATATCTCGCTTGGTGCTATGCAATGCCAGGGCCGTTTATATTCTACACTTCTCCATTACGACGCATTTCTTTCTTTCTTTCTTTCTTTCTTTCTTTCTTTCTTTCTTTCTTTCTTTCTTTCTTTCTTTCTTTCTTTCTTTCTTTCTTTCTTTCTTTCTTTCTTTCTTTGTCCAGTCTGCCCATATTCATTTCATTGAAACGTGACTAAACTGCCAATCCAGAGGAACGAGGGCACGTCTGGTTATGACAAGCAAGCATCATTAAGCCACCCGCCTTGCGTCCACCCTACACCAACGAGAGCTTCCGATATTGGGGATAGCTCCCAGTTTTACGTGCAGAACATCAACCTTTGTGATATGTTGTTATAAACTCAAACTTTTTACACTTTATTTATAACATTGTTTCAAAGAGAGCTTTGCAAATTTCTGACGAAGTGAAATTGCACGAACTGCCATTGCACCAGCGTTTTGTGCAGAAAGTTTCGCAAAGGTCACTGACCAAGAAAGCGCGGAAAGGTCTGGTTTTGGTGTGTGCGCGTGTGCGGGTCCATGGCATACGTCTGCTGCTACGGGCGATGAGGCTCATTTAACAGGCACAGGCCACGAGGTGGCTGGTCTAGCTGGCGTTATGACGCGCCGCCGCCACTGCATGCGCAAATACAGCAGAGAGCCTATGGGAGGCCCGATGTGTCACCTCTCCAGCCTTGGGGTAATTTAGCTTGTGCTAAACATTACAACTTCTCATCACTCTTGAAGAACATTCAACGCCTTGAGCAGCTCTTGCTTTTTAAGCCGAAAGTGGCGGGCTCTGATTTGTGCCCAAGCTATTTCATTAGCCTAGAGAGAATCAAGTAACTTTTTGTTTTGTGAAGGAACGAGTCGCAATGATGCTCCGAGTGCTGCGCGGATCGAAAGATCACAAATTGTGCAGGGGCACGAAACGGCCTGTTCCTGCCAGTGACGTCTGTTCCGGGGATGTGGTTCGCAACACACTTATGATTAACCCTTTTTGTTGTTTAATGTGATATGTTTTGTAAAAGCGTGAATAATGGTTCGCACCAAGCAAGAGTAACAAAGTGGATTCTTTCATTTCCTCTTCCTCTCTTCAATCCTCTTCTTCGATCCGATGAAGCCACAACTCCACCCGGAACCTTCATTTCACTAAAATATTACCATTACCTGAACGAGGACCAGAATAGAGGAAAGTAACTTTTATTAATGTAATCAGACTTCAGTATGTGTTCAAATGGTCGAATAGTGTTATTTTTTAGTACCTATTTGAAAGGGCGTTGGAAAGATCTATCTGTGAAGATTTTTTTATATGAGTGTGGTATTAGCTTGTACTCTAAACTTATGTTGTGTTTGATACGATGTCTTCGTGCTGCGCTATGAAAGTTATTTTAACTTCCACCCTGTACTGGCCCAACAAAGGGCGAACAGTATTAATTAATAAATAATAAATAAATTATCTAGACCTCTCCCCCAGGGAACCCCTCATTGCATGGGCCGCTCTGAGACGTTAAACCCCATAAACTATAGTTCAGTTCACCATTCCGGTCATTCCTAGCTTACATCAAGAGATGTAGTCACATTTGTTCCGCTTGCTTGACATCTATATTCCATCTCTGCATTACCTTTGTAGCTGATTGGAAGTGTTCACTGGATTAGTTGTCAACGCTCCAAACGAGGCGAAAGTAAAGAATGAATGACTCTTCCTGCGTTTCTTTACTACTTTGGATGTAATTTTAGTACATAAAACTTTCTATCTCTTAAAGGCGATATTTGGCTTCTAGTGCTTGTGGTGATTTTTTGCGCTACAGTAGAGGTGTTCATTGGAGAGAAAACCGGATGAAAATTTTGGTGGACACCTAGCTCCTCAGCTCTCCCGTTAAGTGTATGATGCGACTCAATATCGATTTCCAACTAACCCTCGCATCTCAAAAGAACTTCCCAACATGGCAAGTTTTTCCAGCTCGACCTTGTCACACGGTTTCGTGACGTCACAGTACCTGCCGACCAATAAGTGCCCGACTATTTCATCTGCCAACTTCAACTTGTCAGACGCTTGAGCGTGATCTTTCATCTCACATTGCCGATAGCGGCCTCATTCGAAACAATATCGCGCTGGCCAGAGTTGAACGTGGGCCCTCCAGCTTATTAGCCGAGCTTTCTATCCATTGAAGACATATAAGCGTCCTTTTCTTCACACTGGGAGCCGAGGCTATAAGGAAAGAAGATGTGCGAGTTGCGAGAGTATATGCATACGAACTTTTCCTTGACGGTATGAGGAATGTGAAAAGGGCAGATCATAGGAGTAAGCCATAGATGCAGGGAGGTCCTAAAACCATGCATATGCAAATATCGCTTTTTGGGCTTTTCAGGTATGTGCACGAGAAAATGACCGGGCAACGCTGCTTATGACGCTGCAGTTTTACATCGTGGGAACTGCTCGGGTGAAATACAGGGTGTGTCCGGAAAGTAATGAAATTTTATCGGCAGAAAAAAAATTATTCAAGACACTATTACAGACCTTTAAAATTCGCTTAAGCAGTCCTGTTTGGCATCTACACATTTTTACCGGCGACTCTGCCATGCACTGTAAGCATTCTGCAGAAGGCGTTGACAGGGACCTCGTTTAGAGCCTTTGTCTCGGCGGTTTGGGTCCCTTCGATATCCAAAAACGGACACCTTTCAGGGCGCTCTTGGTTCTCGGGAACAGGAAGAAGTTTGGCAGAGCAAGGTTAGGACTACAGAGTGGCCGGGGAAGCGTCGCCAAGTTGTGCTTGGCCAGAAACTCGCGTACGCGAAGAGAATATCTCTGGAAATGTCGTGGTGCAACTCCCAGGTATGGGCGATCTCCTTTCGCGCTCGAAGGACCATTTTTTCTCAGTCTCTAGAGCACATTCACCCGATAGACAGCGTTGACTGCCTGTCCTTACGGTATAAATTTAATGTAAATTGCAAACTTGGCCTCAGAGACGGCCATTTGCATCGTTGCCTTCTTGGGGCGAGGGGCTCTGAGGTATGCCATCCGGTCAGTTCACGGGGCTAAGAGAACAAGAGTTTAGCGCTATGAGAATAGGACAAAGCGGATTTCCCGTACACTTGCTGAATAATTTGATAGGTCTCGGCAAGACTATCATTCATTTTAACACAGAACTCGATCGCGTACCGTTGTTCGCGTGCGGATGCCAACGCACGTCGTGACAAGGGGCACATGGCAACAGCGATCATGACGCTACTAGAGCTCAGATCAGTCTACGCTAGGCAGTGATGGAACGTGGAACGTCCCCCTAGCCTAAACCGACCAATCCGAGTGCGGTAGGATCGTCTACAGCGCCAGAAAAAAAAATTATTGCTTTACTTTCCGGACACAACCTGTACGCACCTGTACCATGTGCCCCAGTATCCCAGTACCCCTGTACCCCTGTACCCCTGTAACCTTTTAACGTATACCCTCCTGTATGCGCCCCTACTCCGGCTGGCAGCGGCGAATCCTGTGAAGCTTCTTACAGCTCATGTACGAGAGAGAGGGGAATACTATAGAGACGAGATAAAAATGCAGCAAAGCAAGGAGCACATAACGCGCACTGCGAAGGGGCACAGACGAAAAGGGCAGTTGAAATATCACGAGGAACACAGGCAAGGAAAAGACAGGAAAGAAAGGGGCATCCCATGACGAAGTAAATCGACCAACTTATAGCCGTAAGCATACACTTATAAGACCGGGGAGTCTATTGGACCTTTACTGATCATCCATGACCACCTTCTGCCCCTAAACAGTCTTATTACTCACCATTGATGCATCGACCTGGATAAGCATATAACCTACGCCAATCAGATGAGTCGACGTATATAAAAAGAGTTGGTTTGCATGGCGTGCAAGTGGCTAGCCCATCTGTAAGCATGTTGGGTGCTTAATTGATTGCACAGCAAACACCGGTGGCTCAAGGCATCCGCGTGCAGGGCTGAGGTTGCGAGACGAGCAGCTGGCGGGCAATTAAAAGCGGCGGGCAAGGCGGAAGTGCGGGGTGCAGTTCAGGGTCGAGGACACGCGTGCACGCCGGCTCACCTCCACGCGTCGTTCGGCCACGGATGCGACCTCATAACCAGTCACGCCTCTGGTAAACAGTTATCATGACGGTAGTCGATCAGGAGGCACGAAGACGTAATTAGCAAAAGTGAAAAGCTTAGCTACAGGCAAGCCATCGCTTGTTTGCTGCGCGAAGGTTGCTAATTTGGGGGAATTGAAGGGGACTTCGGGAAACGGTTAATGCTTAATGGAGTTTTATGTGTCAGAAAAAGATATATATCTGTATGACGTACACTTATAGGGTCCATTTTTTCCGGGTTCTATTGTTTGTTTTTTTTCGCGATCTTAGGGAGGCATTTTTTTCCGCCTCCACATCGGGTCGTGGCCAATTTTCTCCGCAAAAATTTTTGCTATTCGCGCATTTTTCGAGTGATTTTTCACGGCCAATATGTTTGACAGTTAGATATGACTTATTTTTAATGGAACATAAACTGCAAAATCGTTGTTCATTATTTTCGTAATGGTGCGTTCCTCATAAATATGTAAATTAAATCAGGCATCTTTTTTTGACTGCACACAATTATTTCGTTGCGTCCGCGGTACAGAACAGAACGGACGACAGTGCGGAGCAAATAGAAGAAGCGCAATAGAATAAGCTGTTCCCTTCCTAATGCGCTAGCACTAGACACCTAACCTGCGAGAAGCATCATATATCCGTGCCAATTAAGCCTCTGATAGTTGGTACTTGGCAGGCGACATGGCCGGATTGGTCAGTGGATTGTGTGACGTCGTGCGAGCACCCGGCATGCTCGAGTTGGCAAGCAGGGGCTTTCAATCTGGACAGCTCCTCTGATTGGTTTGGTTTGGTTTACCGAGTTTAACGTCCCAAAGTGACTCAGGCTATGAGAGACGCCGTATAGTGGAGGACTCCTTTGAGATGAAAGGGCCAGACGGGAGTCGAAAGCGGCACCCTTGGATCCCGCCTGAGAAACTTTACTCCTGTAGACCACGCAGGCACGTCTGTACGGCTTGGTTAAAGCGGTGCTTTTTATGTCTCTCACGTAAAGTGTTGAATTAGGACTGCGTGGCAATAAGAATTAAGGCATGAGATAACAGAGACACAAATAGCATATTTATGAATTACAAGCAAGAAAATGCATGTGAGCATTCGCAAAGGAGGCGCAGACTGGAGTCATACGAGCTCTAGCGTCATGCTTTTAAAGGCGGCGCTTAAGAGACCACCATATATTATGAAATCAGGTTAAGACTACGCAGGTAAGTCGCCAGGTAGGCCAAAACTAGCTGGTTTCCTGCCCTGCCGAGTGGGAACCATTTGCTTCAAGTTGTAGGAGGTAGATAGGCTAACCAAGATGAGGGTTGTCCCTTGTTACGGGTGACGATTGCCTTTTTTTTTTTATGCGATCTGGTGTGTACAACCACAGCAGTTTGGGTCGCAGCGGGAGCCCAAGTAGAGAAAGTCTGCGTAAAGTAAGAAGCACGTTAGTTTGGATTTTACGAGGAATTTGGTCTCTAAAGAGGTATGAATCGCGTGAGCTTGAACTTCGTTGGTTATTTAACTCTGCTATTCCCCAAGCAAACAAAGCGTGTAAGATAAATGTAATCGGTTTCTAATGTATCGTTACTAGAGTTCCAGAACTAAACGAATGCAAAAGTAAAGCTGGAACATTTCTTTATGGAACGCTTATCATTGCGTAATTTAATGAGGCAATTATAGTCGTTTCGGAAGCGGTGTAACAACGCACAGAAAATCTCATGCATACTAAATCAGTTCAATATTTTAAACCTTTCTATCCACTCTTAATTCCGCAGAACATAACCGCATTAGCCTTACATCATTGTCACAACGAGGTATCTACTTTTGTTGCGAGTTACATTCCCGAAATCCTCTGCACCCCTGACGGCTAAAACTTTGCCCTTGTCCTGAATATGTGTTGTAGAAGGCTTTTTCTGACTCCGTATTGTACGTGATACGCTGTGAATGATATGGTTAACTGAGATGTTGGTGCACGGAGCCTTTCGCAATTAGCCGACACGAAGGGAGCTAACTCTTGCTTGAAAGCCGGAGGCAAAATTTGCAGGACCAACGTGACGGCGAGTGCACACTAGTTCCTGGCCCTACGGAGCTGGGACGGTAGGTCAATGCCGCTTGCGGCGGGGGCTAGCCTGCCACAGAATTTTTATCTGTTGTAGGCCGTCATTGCACCCGCCACCGCTTAGGTGGTGGACGACGGCTGTTGTTTCGGCGCGCGTCTTTCTCTCCCTCTTCCTTTTCTTTCTTCTCTATTTTCTCTTCTGTCTGCACGAGGCAGCGGAGGTGGCTCAGCTACAGAGCCAGTAGCAGGCCCGTGCATTTTGTTTTCCCTCTTCCTTCAGTCACAACAACAACAACTGACTGCATAGAAAGCTCACGGCAGGGTATACACCATGGCTTGATTAAAAGCGTTGTCATTAACTACCTCTGTGGCGCGGATACTGATCTGAAAGACGTTTCTGTTGTGTACCAGAAAGAAGCGGTGTTTTGAAAGTATACATTCGCAGATGATGGTATGAGCTGATTACAAAGCAAAATGAATGCCATGCTCTTGTTTCTGCACAGTTTAGAAGATATTTTCCTCTACACAGCGCGGAAGCGTATTCGGTAGCCAAGTTAGAAACGGAATCTCAAAAAGGGAAGCGGAAGTAGATGCGAACACAAGGCAAAGCAGCCGCCTGCTGAATCACTGTCGTCGCAAGCCCTTGGAAGGGTCCGGTCCTTGACAGAGTGGAAGGAAGGCCGCTCGCGCGATTCGGAGACTCGCAACTTTGCGGCGAACACATCTCGCCCGTGACTCTGCGGCGAGTCTAGGCCGAAGCGGGTCAAGAGCATCGACTCGCCAAGAAGAAACACGGAAGACAAACGAAGGGAGCCAAATCAGGGAGGTGAACAGCGCGCTAGGCGCGAAGCAGCGGTGTAGCATACACGCTCAGAAGATGGGTGAATAGTGGCGTCTCTTTGCTATTGACACGGGGTCACGAATGTAGAGGGCGCCATTGCACTTTCGTAGATGCGTCTGTATAGGAGCATCAGTCTTCCTGCCACGTTACTCAAACAACTGCGGATACTGCAGATATATCAGAACTCGTCGACTTCACTATATGTGTCTGTATCGGCTTCATTTTGTTCGAGAGAGGACAGATCGATGAGCTTTTACAGCTGCCGTATAAACGGAAGGTTTGAAGTAATTGAATTGAATGGTGTTAAGTTAGAATCAAAGTTGTGAACATCCTCTATATCAGGATTATTGTAGCTTTCGACACAGTCATCGCCAATATTTTGTTTCTCGGCATTTAGCCCCTGCACACAAATTAAAAAGAAATGAAGCGAGCTGTTGAGGCCTCCTTTTTAACTTCAGAAACAGCGAGCTATAATATTTCCGCGGCGCGGCGTCCCGGTAGCGAAATAAGCGTAATCTCAATTCAGTGCAGCATGCTCTCTAAATACGCTCAGAACGGCCGCCAAGTTTGCTGCAAAGTTAGGGTTGTCCGCGCACGTGTTTCTTGAAATATGAACAGCCAGCCTAACGGCTACTTGAGGGCGACAAGTCTTTGCTCTGGGAAGCAATTTAGAGGAGAGCACAGCTTGTTATAGATTATGTGAGCGATTATGCAAAGTGATGTCGGCCACAGCTGTCTTCTTCAACTGCAATCGTGGAAGAGTTGAGACACCGTATACGACTCGGAAGAACTGGGTCGCCCCACTTAGCCACACCGACCGAATAGTCGTAAGGAAAGCGTGCGCTGATCCATTTGCTATCGCTCTTCTTATATGACAGCCGTACATTATGAACGACGCGAAACGTACCACAGTTCAATCAAAATTACCCGCCGGGTTTGAAATACTTGGTACACTACGATTTTCTGTGGATATCATTGCTAGTCATTGCGAGAGCTGGAACCATTTTAGATATCATATTTTCTAGAATCTAGTAACAGTATAAATGTCAATAGTAAGAAAAAGTGTCCCCATCGAGCTGTACAGTATTCGCTGCTATCTGCCGACAGATGGCTCTAATTGATTTCCGGCCGCGTTCTGGAGTACTGCTGAAACGACTGTTGGTAGAGTTGCACGATTTTTTGAAACGAATCGCATGTGATACCAAAATAAAGATGGAAGCAGATGCTGGCACATCATGCATCATGCCGCTTATGTATAACATACAGACGCCGTTTATGTACGTATTTGATAACGCTGAAAACCGCAACGCGATTCTGCCGACACCACCATGCCTGACGGTGTCAATACGTATAATTATGCAATAGAGGAACGTCAACTAGACAAGCTTTCAAGTGCGAATTTTTTTAGATTCGATATATGAATCTACGCGGCTGACTTAGATAATTTCAAAACGGAGCGCACATTTAATGCTGATGGCCTTCAATTTGGTAATCTAATATATTGCCCATTGAAATAAAAGTAGAAGAGTAGTTTAGCTAATTTTAGTTTTTAATCGTCTTATAAATAAGCTCTATAGTGTACGTGAGATGTCTGCTTTGCTTTAAAAGCCACCTGCGCAGATTGCACCCACGCATATTTCCGAGTTCTTAAAATACGAGAGTGTAAACGGTGAAAAAAGCGACCTGTTGTAGGTATGACTATAGCCGTAACTCACGCTCACGCTCACCTAGGTACGCAAGTTATTTGTTGTCAGTAATGCCGAAGGTTTGCTTACACGTTTCCTCTGCTTTTTTTTTCTTTTTTTTTTTAGAGCTAGTTCGATGATCTCTCTTTCGTTTTCGTGCTTTGTTATCAGACATGCTTCTGAAAACTTGCGCGACCCGTCTTTGCACTCCCTAAAGTGGGGTAAAAGATAGCCTTTAAAGGCAATCTTTTTTTTTTTTTACGTATCAGAAAATATTAGGATCATAAAAGACCGGAGAACGATAAGAAGGCCGTCGTTATGCAATGCATGCAGACCTTAATCAACAGTTTGAAAAAATTTCAATGGAATTAGCGTAAATGTTTTTTCTTCTTCTCGCATGAAGCTCGGCAACTTATGTGCAAGAGTGAATTCCGAGGTACAGTTACCCAAAGGTTGCGCCATAATCCACCGTGAACCTTTTGTGCCTTGCACTCAAGGAGTTGCTAACGGCGTGCCATTATATTGCGGAAAAGATGACACCCCGAGTCACACCAGCGCATATACTTATACACACCCCTATTTATGTTTATACTTATACGAAGCGGACAAGCGCATAGTCGGGGGATGTGAAGATGTTACATCGACCGCTTCAGACTCCTGCTCACACGCATTTCCACCCAAGTATGCACTGCACACATTCCACTGAGCCCTTGCATCGCAATGCAATAGCTCAATTCTTTCTGGATGCGTACGCGTGATCGAGTAGATAAGCTCTCACCATCAGGGTTGCAGTGCGAGTGCCATCCTACGCCAGTGCGGCTGCGTCGACAGGTGTGTGCAACTCCGCTTCGGGACCTCATAATGCGACGAAGGTATGCAAGTACACGTGAAGTAATGCATTCCCACAGAGCGCGCGCCGCGACATGGATTGCAGCATCCAATGGAATGTCGGTCGCGTAACACTCTCGACGCGTTCATTCACTAGCATAGTCGTTTCATTCTGATTCGGCATCCTTCCATAGCTCTGCGCTGATTCAGCATCCTATCTTTGTCAGCTCCTTATCAGCTGATGTCGAGTACTACTGAATTACTGATAGCGCTGAACACTTTTTACCTGCTCTGAAGCCGAAATCCTGCATGTTTTATCGTGTTTATTTTTTTAACTCTCACTATCTCTACTAGCTGCTTTTCTTATTCCCGAAGTTCACCTTTATTCACTGTGCACCAAAGAACATATTTTTTTCTTAACAAAGGCAATAACGACACACACAAAAAAAGGCTTGGCGACTTGCAGATAGCGTGCCGTCTCGCATTCCTTAGGTCTTGGGTTCGATTCGTATCTACGCAAATTAGGCTAATTTTCTTCGCAGATCAATTACTTTCCTTTGGTTGCAGAAAACTTCATAAAAAGTTTGGCGTAAACTCAAATATTTTGACATAACGTCACGTGAAGAGAAAGATGTTCTCGAAGTCGGTGCTGGTCACTTATTGGTCTTCAGTTGGTCCCACAATCTGTCACCCTCATCCCTCAACCCTCATCAGGAGTAGCACGCTAGGCTTACCACCAGGCAGACATCTCCTGTTGCCATTAAAATATCTCTCTCTCTCTCTGCTGTAACCGATGCTTCTGTAAGACTGAATACGTCAGAAGGTAACATAGAGATATCTTCATCACCAGCCGAACTATGAGGCCACGAGGCTTAACGCGGCGTAGTAGTATGACGAATGACGGCCTGTAGGACGAGTTGGTTCATGACTTGAAAACGGGTACGGCACTCCGGAGTTGTTTTCTAGTAGTATGACGTTCCCTTACGACGCGGTTGAAGTGTGCACAGAGAAGTGTGACAGATACCACGTCCTTCCTTTCCTGAAAACCAATTTATAATTAGTAGGCTGTGCAACAAATGAATAATATATGTTAATTAGCAACAGTAATAAATACTGATGACGAATCGCTCTATCAATTAATCAGTCAATGTTTATTTTAATGTGTGCAGAAACAACCAGTTAATATAGTGGCAATTGCAAATGAAAGTTAAGGAGGAGACGAAAATAGCAAATAAAATAAAAATAGAGTAAAATAGTATAAAATAAAAAATATACACATTACAAAGTATAAGAAGTTAAAATTACAAAAACGTCGCGGCAGCTCTGTTGCTTTCGCATTCTCCCTATGCAGTTTCTGTAGTGACCTCTATTTTTATTTTTTTTTCGGCGCGAAAGCACCCCTTCACGAGGAAACAGGAGGTATTTGAAAAACGTCTACCTTTGACCTTCCCGCTAAAAACAAAAAGAACAAAGCCCCCCCTGAGCGGATTTGAACCTAGCAATTTTTAACGGGAAATGAGTATGGAAACACAACTGCTATTACCGCTCCTTTTTTCTTTATTGGCAACTTTCGTTTCGCGCACACAAATTGATAGTTTAAAAATCAAACAAAAAAAACACCCTCACCTGGAGATGCGTGATTCATTAAAATCTGCGCATGTCTAACAGCGCTTCCATTCTCTGAAGCCACTCATGCGCCGAGTCTTGCGACATGAAGTTGTCATTAACGCTATCAACTGATTCGCAAAAGCACTATCTTAGTGTCGTCGCATCAATGTCTGCGTGGCTGAAAACGATCCTGGATCCTTGTAGCCGATTATTAGCTCGTATGTTTATCTGCCCCTCTGTGGCACTGCTCGTCGTCGTCTTTATAAACTTCCATCCGTGTGCAGTGCATCCAGAATACAATGATCAGGTCAGGCGTAGCGCATGATTTGAGATCGGGCTTAACTGTAGTGAACTCGCAATAAAATGATAGTCGTTCTCGCAATCGACAGCTGACGGAAGCATGAAATGAATTGGAAGAAAAGCAGCCATTTTCGTGCTCTGGTAGGACGGATGCATGGATGATTTCGAACTAAATGCAACCAGACCGGAGAGTCGGCAGTGGGAGAGTTTAGCATAACTAACAAGGAACTTTTATGTAGCACGAGAGAATTTGTAAAGATAAAGCCGTACAAGCATAATAAGAGCGTTGAGCTGTATCTGCCGAAGGACGATGCAGCTTATGTTGTGCTTTACGTTGTTCATATATAGCGCGTCAGTTCAAACTCATTCGTGCTTTTCATGCAGGACGGTGATGTTCTGTAAACAATTAAGGCAGGCCAAAGGCCTCCTACGGGGCAATTGGGGAATAGAAACTGTAAATCAAAACAAAAAAAAAATCGTCCTATGATACTCTTGACAAACCAGAATTTAACATCGCAGAATGCAGGCGCTCGTTGTGTTTTCATATCCTGTCCACATCCTGTGCTGTCAACTTCAGGTCAGAAAACTACGTCTATAGGCTGCTGTTATTGAGCAACGTCGGCTTCTCGTCGTCAATTAAGCTGGCAAGTCTAGGTGACGAATTCCCAGCCATGGGCGAAGAAAATTGTCTTTTCTGCAGAAAGAAACCGTTAAAATCACTGAGAGATCAGAATTGCAAAAGGCAATCATCGTTAAAAAGGAGGCAAGAAGGGGTGGGGGGGAGGGGGGAGGATGAGCGGATATCCCAAACCAGGTCGAATTATTGCCAAAGAAGTGTACATTTGTCTGTGCCCGACAAGCCGCGCCAAACGTCTTCATCGCCGCTGCATTGCCAACGATTGACCTCGAGAAGAATGCCGGATTGGTGACAGCGGGCTACAGTGAGAGCGGCAAAGAAGGACGGAGTCAGTGTGGACTTACGTAATTGGGGAAAAAGCGCGGAACGAGAGAGCCCCAGCCTTTTCCTGCGTGCCACCTCCGTCTCGGTCGAATGATCCTGGCAGCGATCTGAAACGCGCGGAGACGGAAAAGAATGCGGCAGCGGTTTCGCGACGGATTTGCCCTCTCCTCCCACAGCGTATATGATTCTGATCACCGGTGACCATCCATCCGTTGCGAAGACTGTGTGCGGCGGACCACGAAAGTGAAAACACGGAAGCGAGGAGACATTCCTGAGCGCGCAGCGCGGTATCGATGGTCGCGGGCGGAGAGACGATGCCATACCACCTCGTAATGGATAGATCTGGTGCGGATATATCACGGTAGTAACATGCGTGATCATTCGTGGAGGATGCGTATTGTAAACTCGTAATTTTAGTTTTCGGAATGCGACTCTGCCTAAACAAGTGAATCTCTTTACATTGAGGGTGTTTTGATTGAGGTTTGTCGGTAAGTTATGTTCTTTGTGAAGTCTTAAATTAGGCTCCATTTACTTATTCTATGCAGCATGCGGAGAGAGCAATCCGATCGACCTCTTCACCCTTGCTGCAAAAGGAGGCCGATATCGACTATTCTGTCCCACTGGTAACACGCGGCAGCAACACCGGCAATGCCCTAACGTTGTTCTTCTGTTATTGCAGGTTATTTTTAAGCCTGTCCTATTTTTAAGCTGCCATACCTGCTTCTTTCGTAATTGTTCCTTTGCACTGTTATGGGTTCTGATAAGTTAGGCGTTAACAAGACCTCGCAGGATTTTAAACGCGAAATGTGAACAAATTGCGAAAGCGAACCGCAGTATCAAGGACTATTCTGATCCTGCTGACAGCCTCAAGCAGGCTCTAAGACGAGAGAATAAGAATCTGAGCGTCTAACTGAGGAAATCAAAGGACCAAATCGCGGGCTTGTAACGGTAAAGTCGGTTAAAAATGTCGAAATCAAGGAATTGACAGCAACGCTCAGCGACGAAGCAGTTCAGATGACTATTAAAGCTGAAGAGGTGATTACAGTCACTGACAATAAATCTGACGCCGGAATCGCGCACAGTGTCCCAAACCGGAAGGGCACTGACGCTTACAAGATCATACGATTTTGATATAGAGCCAAACGTAATGCCTATTTGTGTGCCGCAAAGAAAAAGGCGATCACTACTGACTCACAGGACCTGAACAAGAAAGTCTACGTGAAGGAGCATCCCCCACCATAAGCGAAATTGCAATCGAGAGAAAGAAAGAATTCAGTGGAAGTATACATACATGTTTGGACCAGGAATGACACCGTAAAGCAGATGTCTCCAGTGTTCTTCAAATTTGTTCTGGAACCGACATTTCAAAAATGACACGAACTGTCCATTGATTTCGACTTGCATGTACTATTGTTTTTTTTTTTTTTGCACCAAAATGAGTGAATGACCTCTTTTGACTCCCTCTGGGTTGAATAGTTTTCTTAAGCTTCCTTAAAATAATTCACCTCAATCTGCAATGAAGAAGGCGGACCAACTTATCCGCTTTGGAAAGGTCTCTGACCTACTTTTGATGTTGTTTTCCTATACGTAACATAGCATCTCTGTGGCGTTGATTATGATATATATATATATATATATATATATATATATATATATATATATATATATATATATATATATATATATATATATATATATATATATATATATATATATATATATATATATATATATATATATATATATATATATATATATATATATTCTTCTTGGTCACAGTACGTACTTTTTAAGTCACACAGAGGAATACAGCGCAAAATATCAACATGGACAAGAAGGGCGGGCGCAATCACGGGCGCTGTTGGCAAAAACAGCGTCGGTGTTTGTGCCCGCCTTTCTTGTCCGCGTTATATTCTTCTGTATAATGAACCAACAAGCCATCCACTACGTAGCGAGTAAGTTTCTTAATCCCAGCGGAAAACGTGGTGGTGGGGGTCGGTACACTGTTTAGGACCGTTTGCACGTGTGATGAAGTTTCCAACCGCATCGTTTCAGAAAGTGATATAGGAATGCTTATTGCGTGATCAGGCCACTGCATGCAAATACAACCAATTTCTTTGCATGGTCGCGCTCGAGATTTATATATTTTTCTCTTTTGCGAAAGCAGCATTACGCCAGGCTTCAACTCGTCGCGTATGCCTTGGTCACGGCTACAAATGACCTTGAACAGTCGCGAAGAGGACTAAGACGAAGAAGAACGCTCGGTCACCCGCAGTTAATGTTGTCGCTCCACATTCCGTTCAGCAGCGTTAAACCCTTCTCTCTTTGTTTTTCGCATCTCAATATTACCGACCTTTTACAGCAGGTGATATGGTTAGCACTGAACCTACACAGCTGCAAATCGCAATTACATTATATGGCTACAGCTTTCGAAATCTAACTGGCCGGTCGATCTGCATCACAGTCGGTTGCCTCCTCTGTACTAGATCTGATCATTGCAAATAACCTGAACAGTGATTTTAGGGGGACTATCACCGGTGACATAAGCTATCCTCTGTCACTTAAGAGTGCAAATCGACAACTTCTTATCACTCAGAAGCGACTCGAAGAATTCAAAGACCAAATTTCTCGCGTAGACTGGATGCCCGTGTGCAGAGAGGATTTCACCGACATTTCCTACTCAAGGTTCCTCGGCCTTTTCATTGTGATATGCAGTGCCTATTTCCCAGTACTCCAGGTCACATCGTGCTTAGATACACGCAACTCTTCATTACGCTTCCACTTATTTGCTTTTTAGCAAAAAAAAAAAAAGAAAAAAAGAACTATACGTACATTTTATCAGTTTCAAAATGAACTACTTACATGCACGATCCATATCAATCCGCAATAGAGCGTGTAAAGAAGTTAGGTCAGCGAGGAGGGAATATATATCCATACTGAAAAACGAAAAGGTCTACGGGGAAATAACCTCACACAATCTCATCAAATCACATAGACTCTCATACGCTATACGTCATTATCATAAAATATTTTCCATAATTTGTGTTATGTTCAAGAAACTATGAGATCTTACGCAATTATATGCGACCTGTATGTGATTTCTTAGGTGAATTGAGTGAGACTGCGTGAGAAAATGTGAGGTTATAACCTCACACAATTTTTTTAGTCGATGCAACTATTTTTGCTCACAACTTTGCTTTAAAAACCCCGACGAAAAATAGAGGCAACCACATACGCTTACGCAGTTAGGCACCAACAAATCTCAATAATGACGCTATGTTATCTTGGTAATGGGTCTGGCTAACGCCTTCAATGAATATTTAAAGGAATCAAATGTTAGTGACAGTTTCAATGTTTCTGCAGGTTTATATTGTGTCCTGCTTGTAAAAAACTCTTAATATTTTTTTTAACCTAACTATCAAACCATAGGTATAGTCCATTTATAATGTAGCCCACAAAACATACTTCCCCGACACTAATCACATCCAAAGCAGGACTATTAAGTACATTCACCCGAAATTGAGCAGTGCTTGACACCAAAACGTCGAAAATGTATTAACAAGTATTCATTAATAGCCGGCTATCAGTATGGACTCTCATTCACTAAATCGAAAGATCGCTCTTTAATCGTGCAGAAGGAATACATACTAATAGTCTGAAAAAAAAAAAAAAAGCATTTATTCTCGCTTGGTACATTTATCGATTTTTTTTTATAACATATAATAACCCTTGTATATTTTTTCAAAAAACTGTAGCATGACATTCGCAGTCAACACCTAAATCTTATCATATCTAACCTCGAGAAACCAGTATGTAAAAATTGTCCGCTAGTGCTCCCAAATACTAGCCATAACAATAGGCCTGCCTCAGCATCGAATTCATGTGTACCTCAGGTTATATTTTGGGACATCTGCTCTTCAACATGGTTGGTTGGTTTGTGGGGTTTAACGTCCCAAAGTGACTCATGCTATGAGAAACGCCGTAGTGGAGGGCTCCGGAAATTTAAACCACCTGGGGTTCTTGAACGTGCACTGACATCGCACAGCACACGGGCGCCTTGCTTTTCGCCTCCATCGAAAAGCGGCCGCCGAGGCCGGGATTCAATCGCGCGCATCCTTGGGAACAGTAGTCGAGCGCCGTAACCACTGCGCCACCCCGGCGGGGTTGCTCGTCAACATATCTGCAGAATATGTTCTTTTAACTTAAACGACAAAGTGACTTACATTATATACTGGGAGGACGCCAGCCTTTTCTTTAGCCCCGGAAACATCCATGTCACTCACTGACATTGCAAACCAAGCTCTGTACGCTTTAGAAGCATGGTCACTGAATAATGCACTAGAAATAAATAAAAAGAAAACTGCGCTACGTCGTTTTTCTGCCTCAAAGGGAAATCACTTGCTGAATCCGCCTTCATTTTATTGAGCCGGAGATACTATCAAGTGCGTTGGTAAGTTCAGTTCTCTAGACATTATGTTTGCATTGACATTGACATCCCTACTGAAAAACCAAAGGTTCTAAGGGGCAATAACCTCACAAAATCTCATCTAATCGCAGAGACTCTCATACGGTGCACATCATTATCACAAAATACCGTGTTTATGATAATGTACAAGAAACTATATATGAGACCTTATGCAATTATGCGACTTGTATGTGATTTCTTAGTGAATTGGGTGAAATTGTGTGAGAAAATGTGAGGTTATTGCCTGATACAATTTTTTCAGTAGGGATGGGATGCCAAGTAGAAGCTGTCTCCCTACCGTTTCTCGTTCTACTGGAATTGAACAATCTTCTACCCTTACATGTCTGTATAAATCTTTATTACGCTTTTTCTATATGTATTTAAGCTACTGCTGCTTTTTACGGGGAAATATGACTATGACAGATATAAACAAAATTTTTTGTTATTCAAAAGAGGATGCGCGTGCCGCGGCCTATTATCATATGATTCACCGATTACGCCAATATTCTGTGAGAACGAGAAACAAGGTTGTGTCCATGCGACATCTCCTTCTGTAGGTTTGCTTATCTTTATAAACAAAAAAACTGTGATGACACCACTTTTGTAATGTTCTTAAGCTTACACTTCGCCATGCGCCCTTATGAAATCAGAAGATGTGGCTCAACCTGCGCTGCAAACTCAAATATTCCTTTTTCTGAAAAGCATCATATCTGAAATGTTGTGTATCGTGGTAGAAGAATGCACTCTTCATTTTCTTTCTTTTTGTACTGTAAGAACTGGTACTAGAAATATATGAGGTATCTTTCTTCGTACTTTGTTTACAACGAGGATTTTGCACGGAGTGTTTTTCCAATTTACACTCCCAGTGAGCTGGTTTTGCCTGAATTAATGCTTAATTTTTTGCGTAGCTTATGTTTATTGCCAATATCCAGGCACAGCGAAGTAGTACATCGAACAGTGGTGCAACGCTTCTTTCTTCTTTTTTTTTATTTGCCTCCCTCAGTTTTTTTGCAGTGGCCGAAAAACTGAAATAAAGGAATGAACTGACCTGAAAAATGAAATAATTAGAAATTTAGCCCCTAAAGTAAAAATAACTAACTTAGTTCACTTGCATTATCGATTTTTGTTCCCGCTTGTTCATGAGTGTGAGCTGGAACTTCATCGTTTGTTGCCACGGAAATCGTGCCAATACCTTGGGCAACGAAAATCAATGATTGATCCTATTACGGCCATAATCAATACCTCTGACGCATTACTTGCGAAAGGAAAATAAGCGGCTGTCGTAACTCAGAAAATCAATTGTTCCATTAATCTTTGCGCTGTACATTTTACTTTGAAGTCGCCGCATGCCCAGGTATGCTCTCTCTTTCAACACCAAGCTTCATTAACCTTGCTAAAAACGTTAGCAGATGGCTTTTCAGTTGAGAGATCTAAGCGCTTTCTTGATCGGTGAGGAGGTGCTGGGGGTTGTGCTTGATTTCCAGGGAGGACGCAGCTGGAGGGTGGATGGGGTCTTTCTTCGCTCGATATAGCAGGCCTCAACTCTGGCGTAATAGGGATAAGGTCACGGCTTGAAATGCTACCGGAAATTTCACGGTTTTCCTGGCAGCCTTCCTGGCCCCGGCTACGTGGCCACGGATCTCTCGTACGGCGACGGATCTCAGACCGTCGTGTGTGGTTCGAGGGTGGCTGACAGCCCAACACTTGTGGGGTGGGAAACTGCCGCTTCGCTATATTTAATGCTTTCCCACCACTGCCAGCGAGTTCTGAGACGGGGCATATGTCTCGTCTATGCTCACGTGCGTTAGTGGAGACAGCTGGAGAGGGAGGGGGGGGGGGGGGGTAGAAGCTTGACGGAGAAGGGCGCGGACAGCGAAACTTCATTTACCGCTACGCGATGAGCGAAGGGGTCTTCCAGACTTATGCGCCCTTTTCCAGGAAGCGACGCGCATGGACGCGCGAGGAAGACACCGTCGCGTCGCCGGCCTGCGCAACAACCTCGGGGATTCCTGGTGCTAAGCCAAATAGTCCGCGGTCGTTTCTGATTCACGATGGAGGAAGAAGGCTGGTGTCATAGGTCAGTTTAATTAGCGACGCAATAGCCCAACATGGGGCAGCGAACGACGAGAGACATACGAAAGTTACACGGTAGCTGAGGAAAAGTAGGTTCCTCCCTTTACGCTCAATGACGTGAATAATGCTCGGTCTGGTGATCTTGAAAAACTGCTAGACTAGTAACAGAGATGCGTATAGAGATAGTGATAGCCATATGCCTAGTGGAGATACCTTTCTGAATCCCCATACCCATCAACATTCTGACTCTCAGGATCCTTTAGATCATTTGGCCTGATAGTTTTCTTTACAACATACTGCGACGTTGACTTGACACCCTTCACCGCAAAGAATGTTCTCATTTTTGCCATTGCCGTTAACGGCAATGGCACAAAGGGGCAATAATAATAACAGTCTTTAAAGACTGTGATAGCCATGCCGGACTTCCGTTGGAGTGAAGTGGAAATTATATGTATTCGCCCATTACTCGGGGCAGCATATATGCTCTTATCGAAGGTCTACAGCAGGAGGCCCGACACCACATGCTGACGGACGTTTAAAACGGCATCAGTATAACTGGGATTCACACAACTGTCTGTGTGTCATCTTCTGCAATATAAGTGTGTGTTAAGGTCACCATGTCATGACTTACTGAGAAAGTACACGCGAGGGAATAGCTGTATAATCTTAGTTCATGTGGTGTCAGCTGGGCCAACACCAGCCTTCATCGGGTTGGTGAAGGGTAGCCACACAACGTTGCATTCACCGAATGTGAGCATCGCAGCATCACCATCAATGACGTGTTTTCGAAAAAAAAAAATGACACCATCACTTTTGCAGGTGTGCCACTGAAAGCGGTTTTTTAATGTTTGGCAAATATATTTTCTTCAATTATGCCTTACATTACTATCGGTGATACTTGCATCCTTTTTACAATTTGCTTCATTTCCTTCAAAGCTGTTAATCTCAATGCTTGACTAGCATCCAAGTGATGGCAACTGATAATCATTCTGGTGTGATGACATCATAGCTATGGTGATGCGCCACCTTGATGATCATTGTGTGATGACGTCGTAGACATGGTGGTGAGCCACTCTTACATTGAGTGGTGATGACGTCACGGCGTCCGGTTGACCTGGAGGCAACTTGTGAATGATGTCATACCTATGGTGATGCTCCACCTTGACCACCATGGTGGAGACATCTTCGTCACTGCTTTAGCTTACATGAGGGTGGTTATGTGGTTGCAATGACGTAACACTAGAGTGCGATGCTACGGGAATTCGTCCCATACTCGGCCGCCATCTTGAATCTAGGATGGACACGAAATGTACAAACGTGAACAGTATAATTACTATTATTATTAAGCAGTAAAAGATAACAATCTTAAAATAAGAACCTGTGTATCTGCTTGTACCTCCTTGCACCCGGGAACCTCTTTTAACGGCATTCAATCCAAAAGCACCATCGCTGACAAATTACGAGTGCTGCACGTTTCAAGTTGCTGCTGCTGCTGACAGGAGTCCGGATATTTTGCAGGGTGTATTGATACGTCTAGCTGTTAAGTGATATTTTTAACAAAAGTAAACACCTAGTGTGCTTTCCTTGGCATCAACTGCACGACATGAAGTACCTAGTCCAAATCGGCGAGCGACTATTCTTATTCACAGCACTGCCATAAGTACACATGTACGCATACCTCTGTCTAACACCTACACTTTCAATTTTCGGCATAAGTCATTTCGCGAGATAAATGAAAGGGATTCGCTTAGGTATGAAACATGAGAAATTGGTTGCCAGTAGCGGCAAGTCCATAAATTATCCTAGCAAGATTCTGACTCGGGCTTTCTTTAGCACAGCGCGTTATTTTCTCTGTGCTTTCAAGAGGTCGCCATGCAGTGCAGTTCTGAGCTCTCAATAGCAAATGTGGGCCTATGAGTAATCTTCGATGTCCAGATGATACATCTGGACATCGCATTGATAGCCAACCCTCTCCGGAAATTCGTTATGATCAGGCACCCTCATGTGATGCGTCCAGAATTACTTTTCTACGTAGCGAAAACAAAAATTGAGTCAGCTTTACAGATATTGCTTGGACATCAAGCTAAGTTCTGTTATCAAGGCCTCAAACACTGAATGACTCGATCTTTTCGTCTAGCCGAGCTTGTTTGGCAAATTGCGACTTTACATAGGCGCCGATAACCACACCAAGACACTCCAGTCAACAAGCGTCGATTTACACTCAATATAAAAGCTATGTGAATGAGCAACAGTTATAATTGACGCGTTAGATCTTGCTTGCGGGACTGTAATACGTAGATTGCCCATTTTCTTTCAGGCCGCTAGTTACAACGAAGCGCCTGTAGGTTATTCGCCAACCACTCGACATCACTACGCAACACACATTTTGCGCTCGCTTGGCGAATTCAGTCAGTGCAAAGGGCAGTTATCGATAACTTTAGGTAGTTATACGGCGGAGGCCTAATAGGCTAATTACAGTTTTCTTCCCTGTCTCGCTCAGTGCAGCACGATCGTTAAACCTGAAGTTAACAACTCAACAGCTTGCGAGGGGCCCTCACACCTCCGTTAGGATGTTGCTTAAACCAGGAAAGTTGCGTTCCAGAAAAAGACGATTCATTTAAGCAGCGGAGTTGGTGACGTCATACGCGTATCGCCGAACACCGCAATGCGCGCGAGGCGTGCGAGTGGCTCTTTCGAACACCGCACTGTTCGAAAGAGCCACTCGCACGCCTCGCGCGCATTTACGACGTAACGTTAAGTGTGCAACGGTTAGCTTCTGAGATAATTGTGACGTTACACCAGCACAACAGAATTATGGAAATAGGTACTGGCAGCGCCGCCTGGTGTTGTATTAGAAGGAGTACCTTTTCTTAGTGAAGGCGGGGAAATTTCAATAATCGGTCTAGATGGGAGGCGTTCAAAGCGGACCACAGTACGACATTCGCGAGCTCTGTAAGCCACTCTGAGCTCCTGCCGAAGGTCTTCGGCAGTCAAGATCACATATGGCGGAAACGTATAGCTGCCTCTGCAGGCGCTTATTAGGGTCTCCATTGAAACGGAGACCCTGAATAGGCGGTACCTGTAAGCTCTACTATACCCCCTGGATACACACTCGAAAACCGACTGCCTATCCTGCTTTTAGCTTTAATCCCGGCAGAGAAAAAAATTGATATTGCCCTATTGCACTTTTTGTTTTCTTTAAACCTACTTGTAAATTGTAAATTGGTTTACAGGAAAGTAAGGCACAGTATGTGACACACATCTCCGTGGATTTTTTGTTTTTTTCTTGCGACTGAAGGAAGAATGAAAAGAAAATGCACGGGCCTGCTACTGGCTCTGTAGTTAAGCCACCTCCGCTGCCTCGTGCGGAAAAAAGAGATTGAATGATTGATTTATAGGAAGGGAAAGGCGCGGTAACTGTCTCACTTGTTCTTTGTGGACACCTTAACCGCGCCGTAAGGGAAGGGAGGAAGGTGGGAGTGAACGTGGAAAGATAGAAAGAGGAACCGTAGTGAAGGGCTACGGTGTAATTTCGACCACCTGGGGATCTTTAACGTGCGCTGACATCGCACAGCACGGACAGGAGAGAAAATAGAGAGGTAAGAAAAAGAAAAGGGGGAGAAAGACGCTCGTCGGCAACAGTCCGTCGTCCACCACTACAACGAGTTATCGACGCGGTCCAGTCTTACGTGCAGGAAAACGGCCTTACATGTTCACCGGCTAAATCAGAACTCTTATACTCCGTTTCATACACCAGGTGCAACGCAGCGAAAGCTACGCAAGTAGTCCGCAAGAAAAAATAAGGAGGCGTATCACTACGCGCTCGTTTTGTGGCCGAGTGGTTCCGGCGGAAACGGGCTCTATTCCGAGCATACACGTTTGCAATAACTTGCTTCGCATGCCTAGACATCTTGGCAGTGCGGATCTTATAGAAAAAATGCGCACCGAAGAACCATTTCTCAAAAAGAGATGCGCAGCGCGGAGGGCGCAGCCAGCGCCATCTAGTGGCACAGCTAGCAAGGTTGATGGGCAGCGAAAACGCGACACGAACAAAAACGACATAAAAAACATATAAATTCACCGAATCCGATCATTTCTCCCTAGAAAGGTGCTTTTTATGAAGTTGATGGCAAATGTAAGATGTATTAAGCTTGCAGACAAAGCAACTATTTTTCCTCTCGTCAAGAGCAGGCACTATTTTTTATCGCGGATGCAGAGAGCGCAAACAAGAGCTGTAGCTTTGGCAGCGTTGCACTTGATGTATGAAACGGAGTATAGTTATAAGGAACAAACAAGCTTCACAGGCTGAACCAGATTCTCGAGAACCTATCCAATTACACAGTGACAACCATCCGATACTCCCGGTAGCCACGATCAGAGTTCTCGGAATGCTGATTCAGAATAATTCATACAACACAGAAGCTATACACCAGCTACGCGTCACGGCGCACTAGAATGACGAGCTGGTGAGGCGCATTTCCACACGTCGCAGGAGTATGAGAGAAGCCGGCCTGTGCAGGATCATTCAAGCCTTCATGATAAGCCGAATCATGTACGCTTGCCCGTACTATCGTATGCGTCGTAGGAACGAAGATGCACTTAATAGCATAATTAGATCAGCATACAAAGCGGCCCTAAGCTTGCCGGTATACGCCAACTCAGACCTACTACTAGAGTTGGGAATTTTTAACACGCTACCTGAATTAATTGAAGACCATAAGACAGCATAAGTGACCCGCTTGTCACGCAATGTTGCGGGATGCGTAATTCTCAACAAACTTCACATACACCCCACTGAGGAGGTGTGCGCAACATCCCATTTATCGGCTGACAGTACTAGTAGACTAGTTGTTAAGCCAATAGCAAAAAAACATGCTACCAGACAGATATGATGCCCGCAGGAAGACAAGGGCACAGAGTCTTGAGAAACAGTACGAGGACGATCCACAAGCAGTGTACGTGGATGCAGCTCAACACATCAAAAACGGAGCATACGTGGCATGTATGGCCATCCCAAAGTCAGTCCTAATTAACGCCATAACATTTCATGTTAGCTCCACATGCGAGGCAGAGGAAGTAGCTATCGCACTGGCCATCGCGGATCCCCGCACAAAAACTATTCTAAGCGACTCAAAGAGCGCCGTTCAAAATTTCGCCAAATATTCTGCGAGCGCACTCGCGACGCGAATTCTGCGCAACCGATCTCTCAATCCCAACATCAATCTCGTACGGGTCCCGGCTCACACAGGTAACTCTTAAAACGAAGGGGTCGACCGTCTAGCCCGAGGCTTAACCAACCGGGAGACGGGAGATCTATCGGGAACGGACGCGCCTGGAGATAAACTTTTATCGCGAGCTAAGATGCACGTACCCCACCCTTCACCCCGATCGGGACCGGGCCCACGCCATGACACTCAGACGCCTACAAACAAAGGCCATTCTTAGCCCCTACCGATTATCGTTAATTTCAAACGGAGAATACAACCCTGCATGCCAGCACTGCGGTGACAGGACGCAGGCCACTCAAGACCATGTACTATGGGAATGCACCAGCAATCCTCTAAAGACTCTCTTGCCAGCTCCCTCAGCGGAGGAATGGGATAAGCTGTTGGCCGGCTCAAGAAAAACTACGCAACTAGCCCTCGTCACGCGAGCTCACGCAAGACTAGAGTCCACCCTGGACTCGCCCCAGCCCGAAATAATTCCTTTCATTTCGATTACAAGCGAATTTGCATCTATGGGCTGGGTATGTGATGACAACCCTTCCCTTTCAGGCGCTTATGCCTTCCACTTACCCCAGGGTACCCCTCTTCATGCAGAACTCCTCGCGATTTGGGGAGCCTTGTCAGGAGTGCCTTGCACCGGAACAAGTTCAATTCGTATTCTTACTGATTCCTACGAAGCTTGCATGGAAATCGCTGCTCCGGGTTCACAAGATGCAACAGCTACGGCCATACAGAGCCTCCTTAAACGCCACCAACTCGCGACCAGAACTGTCGCTATTCACTGGACCCCACGTCACTCGGACGAATCAGGGGGCAATGCGGCGGCACACGCCGCGGCTGCCTTGGCAGGTGGGATGTCCACATTTACTTCCCCACCCCCCTTGCTTCATCCTTACTCAACCTTAGGCAGGCAAGACACCCCTTCTCTTGCCCTTATGCACTATACTCGGACCACTGTTCGTAGCCTCAGTCAGCATCGTATGCAGGTGACCACACCAGACCCACCTTTTACGAGAAAAACCCATCTAACCCGAAGTAAAGAAGTATTTTTGAATAAGCTCATCGCCCATGCGGATTACACGCCACGTAATATGGCCCGCTGGCGTCAGTATACGAATAGAATGATTACGTGCCCCCACTGTACGACTCTAACTCGTGGCGGCATATCTCACCTACTCTGGGATTGCCCTGCTTTTTCTACTGGACGCTCCGAGATCAAACCCTACCGCCTGAACTACCGTTCCCTTCTAGAAACTGATGCTAACACACAGATGATATTTGCCAAGTATGGCTCGCTTAGTGGCCTGGTTAGAGCAATGTGATTCGAGTGACGACCTCCTAAACAATGAATATTCTGTCTACTCCCCTTTATCCCCATCCATGGCCATGAGCCTTCCCAATCAATAAAGGACATTCAATCAATCAATCCTTTCATTTTGTGGCAATGAATGTTGTTACCACAACCACCATCATCCACCACCGAAACGGTAGTGGGTGCAATGACGGCCTACAACAGATAAAAATATGGTGGCAGGCTAGCCCCCGCCGCAATCGGGAGTGACCTACTAGTCCCAGCCCCGTAGGAAGGCGCGGTAATAATAATAATAATAATCAAATCAAATCAATCTTTATTTAATGTGCGCAGGAACAACCATGTGGTCTTTGTGCTGCAGCACAAATTAAAAAAAAAAAAAACAAAAATGAAAAAGCACAAACATGTTTACACACACAGAGAGAACACAAAAAAAGAAATAAATAATACATGAAATGAAACAGACGAAAAGAATCACGGAAAGTAAGCAAACAATGAGTAGCATCACTTATATACACAGTGAGAGAATTTTTTAGCACACCAGGAAATAAAGAGAAAAAAAAAAAAACGGTAGATAGAAGAGAGAAAAAAAAAACAACAACAAATAACTGACATTGATTATAGTAATATAGAAATATACATAAAATAAACAACACTTCCAGGCGCAACAAGTGCATGGTACTTAAAACACAGGCTAGAAATACAGAATAATACAATAAAGAAGTAAAATTGAACAAGGGGCAGTAAGATTCGAATATAAAGTTTAAAGTTGAAATATAAGTAAGAAACGGATAAAAAGTAGTTCACGATACAGACAGCATTGAACAGGAGAAAAAGCAAAAAGTGAAGTAAATACAATTTAAGGCTAGAAAGTGGGAGTTTTAAGTGATAAAGTACTATTTAGAATACAACGCTACGAACATCCAATGTAAATGAACAGAGCGAGTTTTGGAAGATGTCAAGGTGAGGACAAAAAGAGTTAAATAACCTCTGCATCCTGTCCAGAGGGGAGTGGGAATGAAGAGGAGAAACCTGAAATGGTCTGAATTTCCTCATGCTCTTTCGTGGAACGCGCAGTAGGATGTACTCTAAGAGCTGAGGGCACATAATGTGGCCATGAAGGAGTTTGTACAGAAATATGATATCAAGTCTGATACGACGGCAGTGAAGGGAAGGAATATTCAGTTGGGCGCTCCTGGTGGAGCGAGAGGGGGAAGTTGCGCAAGGAAAGCGATAATGAAATATCCGTAAAAATTTTTTTTGTACTCTGTCAACCTTGTCCAAGTTCGATTTGCAAGTGCCATTCCAAACAACCGACGCATACTCCAAGACCGGCAGGCATATGGACAGGTACAGTTTTAGGAACGGAAGTGGAGTATGGAACTCTCTCGAAAGTCTGCAAACGAATCCGAGTGTGCGCATAGCCCGCTGAGCAATGCGGTTAGTGTGAGAGGAGAAGCTGAGGGTGCGGTCAAAAAGTACACCAAGGTCATTAATTTCATCAACCCTATCCAACAGCACAGAATTCACAGAATAATGGTAGAGAAAGCTATGTGTTTTACGAGTAAAGGACACAACCCTAGTTTTGGAAGAATTGAGGGTAAGTCGATTCATCGCACACCAATCAGAAAAAGCTGATATGTCCGATTGCAACAACACGCAATCTTGAAAAGAATGTATTACCTTGAATATTTTTATATCATCAGCATAAAAAAGAAACGAGGAGTTCTTTATCGCCGCGGAAACATCATTAATAAAAGCGGAGAAGAGAAGCGGGCCTAGTACTGAACCTTGAGGAACTCCACTCGTTGCAGGGTAAACGAAAGAAGTCTGTCCATTGACACTGACAAAGCAGAAGCGATCAAGGAGATAGTTGCGTAGGAGGGCTACGAGTGAGACTTCAACGCCAGAGAGTAGAAGTTTTTCAAGAAGTAGTGAGTGAGTAACAACGTCGAAAGCTTTGCTCATATCACAGTACACAGTGTCAACCTGACCCCTCTGAAGGACTGCTGCAGAGGCATACGTCATAAACGTGACAAGGTTGGTAGAAGTAGAGCGGCCCGACATGAAGCCATGTTGATTCGGTACTATGATATGTTTGAGATGGAAGGAAAATACGCTGTGCAAAGCTAATTCGAAAAGCTTAGAGGTTGCACATAGAAGAGAAATCGGACGATAATTGGAAACATCAGATTTGTTTCCAGACTTGAAGACAGGAAACACGCGTGCCATTTTCCACACGCGAGGAAAGGCAGCATTTTTTAAACAGTTATTAAATATGGCAGTCAGTACTGGTACGAAGATATAACTGAAGGCTTTTATTATGGCAGCTGGAATGCCATCAGGTCCAGGAGACAAAGATGGTCTCAGACGCTTAAGACTCTCAGTTATCAACTCCTCGTCAAAGAGAATGGAATTAGATAGTGCACCAGATGGGAGGCAAACGGAATCACAATGTGGATGTTTGTAAACGGAGGAAAAATGTTGTGCAAAACTGTCGGCAACATCCCGAATTTCCGAACCCTGAGAGTCAACTAAGCTGATACTTAAATCTGATTTAATGGAACGCTTGCGAACGTAACGCCAGAACTGACTAGGACGATTTGAGGCATTCCTCTCTAAAGACTCAAGATAGGAGTCGTAGTCCCGCTTGTAGAAGCGTTTGCAAAGAGAACGCACACGGCGAAACTCATCTGCCCAATTGTGAAACCCAGGGCGTTTCGCTTTACGATGGGCCCGTTCCTTGAGTTTTAACGCCATTATTAGTTCCCTTGAAAACCAGGAAGGGAACTTCCTACGCGTAGGAGTATGCAAAGGTATGCACCGACGCATACCATCAAGAACTATTTCTGTAAAGCGACTGACTTGTCCATCTGAATCATTAATGTCATTTAAAAGGGACCAGTCGACGGAAGAGAAGAAATTGAAAAGACCGACATAATCACCACGTGCATACGCGAAACGGGGCGAATTCCCCACCCGATCTGAATTAGTAGAAGGTGAGGCAGGGAGAGCAGTAGTAACTAGAAGCGGAGGGTGAAATTTGTCACAGCGAGTCAGCGGTATGTCTGAACTCGAGACTCGAACACTTTCAAAATTCGATAGACAAATGTCAAGAATATTACCGCAACAGTTTGCAATGAAATTGTGTTGCTGCAAAGAGTTAAAGGCTAATAATAATAATAATAATAATAATAATAATAATAATAATAATAATAATAATAATAATAATAATAATAATAATAATAATAATAATAATAATAATAATAATAATAATAATAATAAGGCGCAGTATCTGTCACACTTGCTCTGTGGACACCTGAACCGCGCCGTAAGGGAAGGGAGGAAGGCGGGAGTGAAAGTGGAAAGAGAGAAAGGGGAGCCGTAGTGGAGGGCTACGGAGTAATTTCGACCACCTGGGGATCTTTAACGTGCGCTGACATCGCACAGTAAACGGATGCCACTTCGTTTCGCCTCCATCGAAACGGTTCCTCCAGTTCGAAGCAGTGTTCATCATGGTAGTGTGCCACCTTAGCAATCCAAGACTGTATCCACTCTAAGGTCCAAGGTTCGAACCAGTGCTAAACGGTTCATTGCGTTATTCCACACAAATTGCTAGTCGAATCGAGCTTGAAAATCTGTGACGTAGTCGTACCAAGGACCCCTGGTCATTGCAACCGTAATGAGGATGTAACTTCCGGTGACCCTGGCGATAAATTGTTAAATTCGTTTATAGGACAGGATTTATAGGAAGGGAAAGGCGGGGTAACTGTCTCACTTGTTTTCTGTGGACACCTCAACCGCGCCGTAAGGGAAGGGAGGAAGCGGGGAGATAAAGTGGAAAGAGAGAAAGAGGAGGCCGTAGAGGAGGGCTACGGAGTATTTCGACCACCTGGGGATTTTAAAGTGCGCTGACATCGCAGAGCACACGGACGCCTCTTCGTTTCGCCTCCATCGAAATGCAGCCGCCGAGGTCGGGTTCGAGCCCCGGTACTCCGGCCCAGTAGTCCGGCGTCTTACCACTGCACCACCCCGGCGGGGTAGAGGAAAGGATAGGCGCTTCTATCTGTCACTCTTCTCGATGGACATACCCCGCCGCGGTTGTTGCTGTGGCTGAAGGAAGAAAGAAAAGAAAATGCACGGGCCTGATACTGGCTCTGTGGCTATACCTATTTTTGTGTCAAATCCAGCCCTCTTTCTCACTCACCAGTGGCCAAGGTTCTGCATGCCCCAGGTTGTTTTCACGCAGAGAATTTTTGCAAACATTGGTGTGGACCTAGGTTCTACATGTCCTATTGGATGCTCAACGTCCTTTGTGGATGTAAATTATGATTCTATGTTTCCATTGAAGCACTTACCTTGAAGTCTAATCTCCGGTCTCCTATGTGATCACCTTGAAAAGTTCCCTGATCACACTGTAATTACACAATACAGACCACGAATGATCTGTATTGCAAGCTGAATACATGTGTACTTAGTGAATGGTCATTGTAAGCAGTAGTTGTGCTAGTGATAGTTCCGTTGATAGTGACGTCAAGGGGTAGTGGTATTATTATTGTGGTCCTTTCCATCGGCCATGACGATGCATTGAAACATAAGTTGAATATATTTGAAATGATGCAGAATGGGCCGTAAAGGCTTTCGCATTCTCAGCACATAAGAAGTCATAAGTGCCTTCCGCAACATTCCTTTCCCTTACTCTATGACCAGGTCTGACACCTTTGTTTCTCAAATGTGAAAAGGTCGAATTCAGAAATGTGCACCCTAAGAAGTAATGCACGCACCAACGCTGATACTCCGTACAATAAATTGTTACCTTTTCACCGTTGGCCTGCACTGTAAAAGAAGTTGGGCACTGTATGACTTGCCGCGTATTGCCATGTGTATTGTGTATATTTGGGAAAATTTTGTTTGCTTATTTTCGTGCCCCTGACTGCCTCGTCACTGCCCCTATCCAAAAAATGAACCACCCAAGTTGTGCAAATTGCTTCCACTTGTTATGCAGTTGAGCGTACAACAGCCGATGAGGTCCGTCATCTTTACGTGGATATGGACAAAGCTGCTAAGGCGAAGTAGGCACTCCCCCCCCCCCCCCCCCCCAAAAAAAAAAAAAAACAAACAAACAACGTTAAGATGCGCGCTCTATGGAAATGCGGTGCGGGGGCTCTTTGATAAGAGGCCATAGAATAAGCAGCTGATGGGTACGTCTAATAGGCGGGTGGTTCATTTGTCTAAGGAGAAATATGGGAGAGGCCTTCGCCCTGCAGTGGGTATAGTCAGGCTGATGATGATGATGATGATGGGTACGTCTAATGAACATATCTGCCGCCGGCTTAGTCATGATACGGTGCTACCTGCTCATAACAAATTCGTATCGAATAAAATTGTACGGTCTGTATATCCGTCTGTAATCGATCCTTGCATGCGCAATTAATTCCTGCACAATGTGAAAAAAAAAATAAATAACCCAAAGTGAAATTCTAGAGGCAAGGTTATCTGTGATAGCGGGAAATATCTTTATTTATTGCATCGTTTTAAAGAGAGTCAATTGCATGATAAATATGTTTCGGCATATAGATTACACGTACACGCATACACACACGCGCACTTCTAGAGCACGAAACGGGGATTTCAGGGCAGCCCGCGATTGTGGACGGCCCGACAACTTGGGCAACTGCCACGTAGACCACGCACACAGCCGCGGCCAACTATAAACAGAGGCTTCGACATGTTTTGATTGTTCGCCACTATTCGCTTACTTCCAAAATGAGAATAAAATCGCAATGTTTTTTCCTTCCTGTACTTGGAGACCATGCTCAAAGCCGTTATTTTAATTTGTGACATTTTTTTTTTTTTTTTTGTGAGCGTTAAAACGGTACATTAGCACAAAGTCCACGATTGTCGACGTTCAGAGACCTTACACTCACACGACTGAACAGCTGGACTACGCTGGCACTGATAACGTGACTCTCTGACGAGCACAGGTCGGTGTATAGGCAAAATGTTTGCTGAGATCCGTCCCTGTCTTCTTTTTTTTTTTTTTTTTTTTTCTGCGTGGCCCGTGACTTATAACAGTTGATTGTGCGGCTCAAGTGGAACAGATTGTCTCCAATGATTGAGCTGGGCTCCATGCGTTTTCCCGATCATCATTTAAGCTTTTATTTCCTCTTTTTTTTTCGCTAAGGTTGCAATACGTGAGCCGCGTTGTCACTTCAGACTAACAAAGCAGTCACGACGAAGTTGCTGCGGAAACGTCGGCGAGCCTCGAGATATATCACACAGTGCTTGAATGCAAATATTTCACGCAGAACTTCGAACACTCAATCCTCACTCGAAGGCAGTGGGAATGCAAATGAACCGTTTCGCGCCGCCTTACCAATGCTACAACTGGGCCACGTAAAAATGGCTACTGCCACTGGTTGACTAAGAAGATCGACTTTCTTTTTTTTTGTGCATGCAGATGAAGGCGGTGTTATGCCTTGCATTACACTTCGGGAGACATATCATGCGCTGTCACAACACACAGGTCCGCATTCCAAGTTTGCACCGTTTTCAGAAACGTTCTTTACTCCCTAACCTCGAGTATATCTGATTGTTAGGAACACCGGGCGGAACCGGATGTCATTTCGGTTGCCACCATTTCCGGTTCCGGCGTTCCCATCAATCAGATGAGGGCGGACGCGGAGAGGATGACACTTCTGGAAGCGACGCAAACTTGGAATGCAGGCCTTGTCCTGTTGTTGTTTTTAGCAATTATTTAGAACGACAAATAAGCATATTACAGCTTCACGACATTCACATTCCTCGTTCTGGGCGAGCACGCCGCAGCTTCATGTCGTGTGAAGCAGGAATTCACGTGCATAACGTCGCGGAACAAGCAGAAACTACCAATAGGGTTTCATCTAGTCGTGCTATCTAGATCTCCTGTTTTGTTTATTTTTATCAGCGGTTATAATAATCAGAGGAAACAGAATTCAGTGATACTACTTAAATCTCGCTAATCGCTCATTTATAACACCAGATTCGAAAATTATTCGTCCGAATTAGAATTCAACATGAGATTTTAAATATTCAGCCCTACACGACCATATACAGCCCATAAAGTTCATAAGATAGCATAGTCATCAGTGTTTCACAGAAACCAAATAAATAAGTTAACCAGAAAGACTCTCATGACCACACAAGCGATCAATATCTTTCTCTGGAACACCAAGCTGCGGAGGAAGAGTTGATACAGGAAGCTTGATATAAAGAGGAAGCTATTATCATTTTTATATCGTCAGTGTCAGCAGTAGTGTCCATCGCACATATCTGTTCAAAAGCCTAGAGGTTTTTTTTTTTTCTTCTCTTTTTTAAAGGCATAAAGACACATGGCAACATACGAGGATAGGTTTGGTAGGTTACAGTTTTTGTATACACTATTATGAAGACAACGAGCATACGCATACATCGATAACATTCATATCAAGCTAAATACAACAATATTTTCTTTTCCTTTGCACGTGTGATATATGTATACACTTTTACAACATGGAAAAAAAGTCAGCATGTATAAAACAGCGCTGTAAAGATGAAAGACGTTGGTTTCAAGGCGAGAGCCTAACGTTGGCATATCTTTTTTTTTTTTTTAGCTTGCGTCTTTACAGTGTGTATATATGCAACTACTTGACTATCATAAATTGCATGGCGTTTTTTTTTTTTTATGCTGCTCGTTTTTTGACGTTGCATGCTAGCAGCGTTCAGCACACCTTGGGTATCTTTTAAATTCACCGCGTACTCTCCTTGTACAAGTTGTCGCCAGCATCACCTTCACCTGGGAGTAAAGACAGCCTTCTTTTCACCAAATAATCAGCACGGAGGCAGAAAACATGGAGTTATATTATGTAGTGATTTCCTTTCGATTCCATTAGCTGTCCTTGTTTTTTCTCCTTCATTCTGATTGGCTCAAGCGAGATCACATTGCTGTCAGCGTTGAGCTTGAGCCAATGGCAAAAGTGGCGCCACCAGTGACGTAAACCAAGTGGCCAGCCCGGTAAAGTCAAGCTTTTGTGTTGCGACGCTGACGTAGGCCATACAAAAAAAGTCCCCAAAAACAGGCTGAGATGAGCACAACGAGACAATAAACTCCAGTACACTTGAATAATGGTGATTACTGCTATTGTACTTTCAATTTCTTTCAGCGCTAAAAGACGCGTTTTCACAACCCTGAACAGCCACGAAGCTGACATTTCATGTCAAGGGGGTTCAAATATGATGACGTCACAAAAGCAGCGCCACGATTAAGCCAGAAACTTGTGACGACATCTCTGGTGACCATTTTTCCTGCCCCTTTTTCCTGATAAGCGCATAAGCTTTTCACGTTCTCATTGAGTTAAGGTTTCAAAAGCTATATGTGAGGCGCAGCCAGCGAAGTTGGTCGTCTAAAAATAGCCAACACTGCTAGCTCTCGAAAGCGCGTGGCCAGGGACGCTTTCATGACGCAAACTTTACTTTACCCACTGAGAGGATTTTACACTTAACAGAAGTAGCGTGTTTGAAGACTCGAAAGGTAAATAATATGCAAATTTAGATTCGCTTTTCGTTCAACTTGGTTCTGCTTCTTGCGCCCCAATAGGTGTAATATCAGTTTCGACGGTCTTCGTTATAGAGGGCATAGTGAACCTTCTCCTTTGTAAAATATCCAAGTTCAAACACTCACAAGGCCGCGACTTTTCGAGGTCGAAAGAAATGCACACTTTTCTCCGTTCACGCTCCGTGAATGAAGCGACGGCGCATCAAAGTTACCTTTCCAAGCATTCACTCTCGTCGCTCCAGAATTAAGTCGTAGATTTTGCCCATTAATGTTAAAATTCATGAACCATTCCGGTGTTCAAACATGTGTCATACCACGGTTCCCAGAGACAACTTTCATATCGTCGCAACTAATATGAGTTCTGCGCAAAAGGCGTTCAAATAAAAAAGGAATACACGAATGGGGTGGATTCAGTGAGCGAAAGACATTCTTCTTGTTTTGGCTTGGGAGAAGAGTAATACAATCTTGAAGCGATAGGTGGTTCTATGCGTGCCGAGCAACGACCGGGCTTAATTGGCTGTAGGTGCCTGCATGGTATAGTACTGCTGAGAACTGACCCAAAACGAAACATAATACAAAGAAAGCGTAGGGTGTCCGCTTATGTTCCTTTCTTTTTCGTGTCAACTGTAAGAAGCTCGTATAGCAAGCAAACAAAGCAAGGTATGTTCATTAAACAAAGCTGGCGCGAGTAATGAGTGCATGAAACTAGAGTATTTCGATGTCATTTACATACACAGTGCAAATACTAACGAAAGAAAAAAAAACATTCAATGTCTCGATGAAGATGAAAACAGTTTAGCAAACTATTTAGCAAACTAATTAGTGTAAGTAACTGCACATAATTAGACTTTTCATTGTCAGCAGCTGCTGATGGACCCTAAAACTGAAACCAATGGCTGAGTCTGAAAGTGCACGTGATTTTGCAGCCATGTTAAAAACAGCCTAGTGTTCGAGTACAGCGCCGGGGTTTTCAAGTTGCGCTATGAGAGGCCAGTCGTTTTCTGAAACAAGATTGTCAAAGAGGGCTTCAGTTCACTTCTACGAGTTTTTGCTAAAATGGTTGCAATCTCACTCTTAACCGTGCCCACAAACTGTGCGTTGCTTAAACAACTTAAAAAGCTCGCTATCCCCCTTTGCTGCTAAGCACTTTCCAGTTACATCGAATAACGTCCTTCGTGGGGGCTTTGCAGAGGGCATACATAATGTCATCGCGGTGTATGTTCATTGTAATTATATAGAGATGCTGACGCCGAAGCGGTTCAGTCGACTCAAGGCAGTAGTACTTCGTTATGCAGAAACGTACCTAACTTCGTCTCGCTCTCGTTCCTACCTCATTTCACAACGTTTCATAATAAATAAGATTATCAAAAACGAACATTTCGCTGCCAGCGTGTCTACCCACTAAACGCCACGTGACCGCAGCTGAAAGGCCTTTCTTTTGATTGACTGCGCGCTGTCTTCTTGGAACACTGTAGGTGCCCGCTTACTGCCGGACAGCAACTTTTTCGAAGACGCAGAAACATTATTTCACTATGCTGTCTCTTACCGAAGGTGAATTTTTCACATGGAACAGGACGGGTGGCGTATTTATCCCTTGCAGGCAGCACAGCAGCAGGCTGCAGAGCTTAGTAGGTAACTATACTCCATTTCATACATCAGGTGCAACGAAGCGAAAGCTACGCAAGTAGTCCGCAAGAAAAAAAACAGGAGGCGTATCACTACGCGCTCGTTCTTTAGGCGAGTGGTTCCTGCCGAAACGGGCTCTATTCCGAGCATACACGTTTGCAATAACATGCTTCGCATGCTTAGACATCTTCACAGAGCGGATCTTATAGAAAAAATGCGCACCAAAGAACCATTTTCTCAAAAAGAGATGCGCAGCTGATGATGATGATGGAGGGCACAGCCAGCGCCATCTGATGGCACAGCTGGCAAGGTTGCGGGGCAGCAAAACGCGGCACGAACAAAAACGACATAAAAACATACAAATTAGCCGAATCCGACCTTTTCTCCCTAAAAAAGGTGCTTTTTATGAAGTTGATGGCAAATGTAAAATGTATTAAGCTTGCAGACAAAGCAACTATTATTTTCTCTTGTCAAGAGCAGGCACTATATTTTATCGCGGATGCGGAGAGCGCGAACAAGAGCTGTAGCTTTGGTAGTGTTGCACTTGATGTATGAAACGGAGTATATAAGATCATGTATACCTCGGGGAGCTGACCAAAAGTAGAGGAAACTGAGGAGATGCGGTAAATTTGCCTGAAAATACTGAAGTTTGGCATAAGGAGGAAGGAAATAAACTGTATGGCAGATGCGCGATTTAGAAAAAGAAAAGAAAAAGACGAGCACTCCGCTGCATTGCAAATGGCGTCCCACGCGCGAAGAAAGGGGAGGGGAAATAGTAAAGGTGGAGAGGGTTGCCGAAGGTGGACCCGGGTTGGCTACCCTCCATTAATAAGGCTCAGGCATGGCAGCAGTGCGCAGAGCTGACTATAATGCTCCTAATATCCACCATTACGGAATGTGTGCTTTTCGGCACAAAATGGCGCTGAGGGGAGCAGCTGTACTGTCTACATTTGATAAACTGACGGAGGAAAATGTGACCAACACGTCGCCCCCAGTTAGCAGCAGCAAGATTGAAGATAGATCCTCTGGTTATATTGCTGCTCTCCAGCGGGAATGTTCCACATTGTTGGACTCACTGTCTATTTTTTTTTGTCTATACTGATTGCCTAGCGCGAGAGAAGTTCAACAGGTAGAGAACCCTTGTAAAGTGTGGAATATCTACAAGCGCTCTAAAGAATAACGCTCACACTTCAAATGCTACTCTCTGGGATTTTCTACGCATTGACTTAATGGTCGAATTGTATTCATTGGCCTTCCTCTTAATCGCAATGAATTATTTTTCACATGAGAGCACAACAAAAAGCAGAAAAAAAAAGCGAAACTTAAACTGAGTTCCAGCCTATACATGGCCTCCTAGAAAGTAGCATGAAAGCTTGCGGAAGAGTGTCTTCACACGAAACAACATTATAAAAAAAGTAAGTAATGACTAAACTCACGGCTTTGAGGGATAACTCCAATAATTTACCATCTAACAAGACAAAAAACAAATGCGAAAACATTTACATGCAAATTTGAGATTACGACACCAACTTACTTTTCTAATGCAAAGCGAATATCAATTGAAAGGTAGTTAATGCTGTCCTAAACGCAAGGTTGCCCATAAAAATGGCCCTGACGGAGGCCTCACAATTGTAGAAATAAATTACGCAGGCACAAAACACTGCTCGGTTTTGAAATTTGGCAAACGAAATTTAGAGGTTGACGAGAACCTAAAGTAAAAGTTTCACCAGAATTACTTCACTCAATAAAACGCCAAAGTTACCCTTTGAAGAAGACTACTAACCACTGACATCAGTTAGGGCGTCAGTGTGTACATTGTACTGACAAAAATAGCGGTTGCATTCATCATAATCTAACTATGCTTTGTTGAAGTCGTCCCCACGTTTGATAAGAAATATTGATTGAATACCTTGGTAATTAGTTCAGTTCATGTTGCCTTGAGACGTAAAATGATCGTTACAAACGCTGATTGAAAAATGTTGCAATTAGTTTAGTTCAGGGAAAGTTGCCTTGAGACTAGAGGTGATCGCTTCTTTAACATACAACTTGATTTTGTCCGCTTGAAACGTCAGCGCGATATACTTCACGCCCCCAAGAAGCCTACGACCGTTTTTTTTTTTTGTTTCTTTTTCTGTGCTGAGGTTTCTGAAAATTTACTAAGAGTTTGTAACATCCTTACTGAAAAAATTGTATGAGGCAATAACCTCATATTTCCTCGCACAGTCTCACTCAATTCACATAATAAATCACATACAAGTCGCATATAATTGCGTAAGATCTCATAGTTTCTTGTACATTAACATAAAATATGGAAGATATTTTATGATAATAATGCGCAGCGTATGAGAGTCTATGTGATTTGATGAGATTGTGCGAGGTCATTTCTCCGTAGAACCTTTCGTTTTTCAGTAGATATTTTTCTTTTCAGGCAGCTTCCATAATCAGTATGATTGTCCGACGAATATTAAATTCGCATAGATGACGAAACCCTTACTTCTGATTATCGACAAACTGCATACGAGATTAATTGAAGGGTTCTCCACATGGCTTTTTAGATTGATCCCACGCGTAGCGCAGGCGGGTATTAGCTCAACGAGTACGATTGCTGCACGTATCGACAGGATGCAATGCTACATAATAATCTGCTGTCTTGGGGCGTGGGTGCTATGCAACCAGTTCATTACCAAACTGAGTTGTGTTTAATTGATCACTCGTGCATGAAAAAACGTTTTGGCAGCAAAAATGATTATGGGTTATTGATTAACTTGGATGGTTAATCACAACAAATGCTTATAGCCGCAGTGTGAACGCATAACCGCGTAATTTGGTTTATGGCGAGCTGAATCGCGAGAGAACTCATACAGTCGTCTTCGTTCGGCATCATTAAAAGGAAGCATTACAGTCAGACATTGCTTCAGAGTACGCCGGACGGCTTTCTCCTCAAGTGCCGTGTCCAGTTCGCAATCGCGTAAGCACCAAATCAATGTGGAATGTTACAAGAAAACGGAACAAGACCTGGAAGATTGATCACGAGGAATAACACGGAATATGCAGGCCTTGATAAATCTGCATAACAGCATGCAACTTACGCCTGGTGTGAATCTCTGCCCGGATTAATGACCACCATTCTCTATATATTCATCCGCGACTAATAGTTTGTTAAACATTTTTGTATCCTAACATCTCTAGAACAAGTAAAAATTACAAGTGCGATAATTGTGATGCATCTTGTTCACTAGAGCGAAACGTAAAAACAGTTTTTTTAATTTACTGCTGCTTTTCGGTAGCTTCCTTACGAGCCGTGGCCCAATTGTGAACTGCTTTTCATTTTTAGACTGTGTCCCTCTATAAATCGGGTCTCCATTGCGTATAGTCAAACACATTTTCGGAGATGTCACTGGATTTACAGACCCTCAAATGATCCAATTTAGGAGCAGAGTAAATGTAGGCATCGAATTTGGCGTGGAGGCCCTGCCGCATACGAGAGATTCAAAGAGCTCCAAAGCACAACAACGTGCCAAGCAGTACTAATAAAATTGAATAATTGATCAATGCGCCAAAAACATTATCGCGAAGTGATAATAATTATGCGTCTGTTTCTTACACGAAACGCAGAAGAAGCCGCTTACCACTAAAATCATCCTGGGCTCTGTTATATGGGCGCCTATTTGTTCCCAATCGGTAATGTACAGTTGATACTCCTTATATGCAAATAACAGAAGAATCTGTAACCCTGACAACACCTGCAACGTTTCTGACGCCATCGACATCTCAACGGATTAAAATAACCTTGACATTTGTCCTAACACGCCCTTCGAGTTACTCCTAACATCAATTGCAATAGGGAACTTCGCCTGCCTTGCCCTAGGCCAGCTGTAGGGTCATTGACAGGCAAATGACGAAGTGGATTGCCATAGCCATGTATCACGCTCCGTGGCACCGTTTCAGTGACCACGACTCGGACGTCAGTAGGACGAGAAGATAGCCAATATCGCTACGATTGCCAAGTCATCTTCCGCGCAACTCTGGCCTCTTTGCCAAGACCCAGGGTTCCGCTCTTCGCAAGTGACGGAGGACAGTTTCGTGCCATTCTTCAAGTACCGTCGCAGAGAGCCAGAGTACGTACGACTGCAGACAACGGAAGTCCCCGAAAACGGAACCTAGCTGCCATCTAGCGGCCTCGTTAAGTATACGCAGGCGTCGCCGTTACTGCTGCAGGAACGGGTTGAGCGAGACGCCTGACGTGGCGACGGGGGACGACTGGGTGGGCGGAGCTGCCTGCTCCTGCGTCGGAGGCAGCGGCGGGGGCTCGGCGACGCCGGCAGTGAGCTCGTGTTCGTCCACGCTGTTGTCGGAGAGGTCGCTGCGCATGCGCGAATAGTAGCGCACGTGCTGCGTCATCAGGCCGGAGTCCTCCCCGCACTCGGGTTTCGCCCCGAACAGCCACGCCGTGAAAAGACCTGCACGAGAAGTGCGATGAGCACCAGTATACTTTGCTGCCGGTACGCGAGGCTTAGCGTCCCGAAGCGACGTGTACGCCGTAGGCTGTGAGATACAGAGTCGTGTACTCTTAAGGGGAACAGGCCAGCAGGTGGCAGTTCTCTTCGGAACGCCTCTGCGTCCGACATGGCCGCACACCTAAGCAAAGTGCGCGGGCACAGAGGGACCTGGAGACTGTGCTTCGCATGGTCTTTCTTTTTGCTTCGATGCGCAGTCGGCTCAGACATAATGGCACTCCGAGAAGAGCAGCCACGCGCTCGCGTGTTCACCCTAAAAGATGACGATCCTGTACATCGTAGTAGGTGGCGCCGGATTATTTCACTGTCATGATGATCGTTAACGAGCGCTGACACACCAGAGCACAGAAACGTTTTTGCATTTCCTCTCCAGCGAGATGCAGCCGCCCAGGTCGGGTATCGAACGAGGATTCTAAATTCTAAGGCCACTGAGCTGTCATGGCAGGCAAGAGTACGCTCTAGTCGAACCAATCTTAACTTCTCGTATGCAAAGGGAGTCCAGGGAGACGACAATGGCCACTCCAAGCACAATGCGCAAAAAAACAAATGAGGCACCACCACCACCGTCACCATCATCATTGTCAGCCTTGCTACTCCAGATGCAGGGCAAATGCATCTCCCATAAAGCCTCCAACTAACCCAGCCTTGTGACAGATTCGGCCACCTTATACAAGAAAACGTCTTGTGGTCATATGTCGTAGTGGTTTTGAAACATTTGGACAAGGAACCCTCCCAAACTGCCCTTTCTCACCCACCCTACCATCACTACTTGATTTTTTATTTTCCCCGGTTATAAGCCTTCCTTCTCTTGTAACTTATTCTGCTATCGTTAGCGGCCACCGCTTAGCCTTCTTTCGCAATTCATGCGACGCGTGTCAAGAAGTGGCGGAGAAGTTGCCCAGTAAAGCCCACGGGATCAGTAACTTTTAAACAGACGTCAAGCAGATGGCAGCATTCTCGAAAACGCCCACTCTTCGTCCCACATAATCCTTATGATCCGAGCCCACCCAACAACTAACTGGCTTGATGGTAAAAAGGCAGATATGCCAAAATGTTAGATCATAGCATACACTATACGGGAATTTACTCCCTGTAGAGATATAATTGTAGTAAGCAGGAAGAACCACCTATTTCTACGAATGAGTTGCGGAATAAAATAACCAAGCGTGTACGCCAACAGCCATGGAATGTAAACCTGACTGTGGTGTTTTCAGCACTGCCAGAACCGAATAATTTGTAAATTTCGACGCTGCTCAGAAGAAAGCTCACTTTGCATAGAGGAAAGGAAAAAAAAAAGAGAAGAGAAATTATGTATCAAGCGTTGTTTCGCACCCCTTCCTCCAGTGAGCTGGTGGCCGACGGCCCAGAGGCCGATGTAGACGGCGCACGACAGCAGGCATAGCACCATGCAGGTAACCAGGAACGCCGCCGGTCCCACGCGGTGGAACTCCTGCAGCCGAAAGAAGGAGAGCGTGAGACAACAGACGAAGGCGCACTGAGGTGCAATTAAGGCCGGCATAACCCGTGTCCGGTATCCCCCCCCAAGAATAACCCAAAGCCCCCAACCCCAACCAACCAAATAAAAGAGAAAGGACATCAAACGGATAAAGCAGAACAGCGGTACGAGGACAAGGCAGATAGTGATTTCGGGAATTTAACAAAACTTGAAGTTGGGCTAGATGGTGCATTGAAATTTGACTGAAGATAAAGCGCACGGGAAGACACACACAAGAGAAGAAGACACAGGCGCGTGTCCTGTGTCTTCTTCTCTTGTGTGTGTCTTCCCGTGCGCTTTATCTTCAGTCAAATTTCGGGAATAGTGTACTGGGGCGGACAGGGAAAATATCTCGGCGATTTCAAAAGGACACGGGCAGGAACTCGTCCCGGTTACGTAGTTTTCTCCGCGAAAATCATTTATCTGGCTTCTAACGGCTACATTGTCTCTAGGACAGCGAAACAGGCATTGCGGCTGGAAAATCCGAAGTTTTAAATCTTCCCATCAGTCGATTCAAGCTATAATGACGTCATTACCAAAATGGACGAGCTGCCGTCGTTTTGAAGCAAATGGCGGTGAAGTTTAATAGAGAGATTTAGCTTACCGTGATCAGCGATCCGCCACCGTGACCCTCTACCGTGCGTGGGCGGGGCGCGCAAGTTGATTGGTCCCGATGCGGCAGGTTTATGTGCCATCAAGTATGTGGCGCCATCTATCGGCGTCAAGGGGATCTGGGCATGCGCAGTGGAACGCGCGGTGGCGGATCACAGTAGCGGATCGCGGATCACGATAAGCTAAATCTCTCTATTATCAGCGATACCCGCGGTACAATGATGGCAGCATTTGTTTATTTATTCAATTATTCATATTCATATTACCCAACAGGCTCCGAGAACGGAGCAATGCGTGAGGGGGGGGGGGGGGGGGGGATACATAGGTAGGGGTAATGAAGAAGCATCAGTACACTATATTTACTGACACGTTAGTATCTTGAAAAAAAAAAAAGGCCTTTATTTCGGCCCTGAACAAGCTGAATCACGAATATTCACGCGTCCCGGAAGACTATTCTGGTGGATGATAACCTGCTGCAAGGCAGATGAATTAAATGCGAAGTTTCTACCAAAAATGCGTTGGAAGCTTAGAGGGTTGCTTAAACGACGTGAGGTGCGGTATGGTTGCACAAGAGACTGGGGAAGCGTAGCTGTACTTTTTGTCTATTTCCTAGCCTATATTAGTTCCGTTACCGAGTAGCCGTTTTCTGATTACAACGCTGTACCCTATCGACCGAGGCCAACTTATATTTACTGGTATAACAGGCAATTAGGCTAGGTACACAGATACACAGGTATACACTCACGTGTCCCAAGATGACCGGCATCGACATCTCTCCCAGCGCTGCTCCGAAGACTAGCGTGCTTGTTGTTCGAGCTGCAAGGAAATCAGAGAGAGGGAGAAGTGGAGATAAATGTCAACGACAATAAGCAGAGTCAAAATCTCCCACATCTCTCACACGAGACCGCCGAAGGGCTTCGGTCACTGCGTAGGAGCTTATTGCCATTCCCTGAAAACTGCTGCAACGGAAGGGCCGGATGGCGTCACTAAAAAATAAAACACAACAAAAAGGAAGGCGATAAAACTATAGGTTTTTTTTTAGTACACACTGCAGTGCATAAACTAAAATGCATACGCAATAAAATAGTTTGCTTGATTAAAATTGTTTGCAGTAATCATCTGATCATGCCAGTTCCGTCCTTCGTGCCATCTTTAGTACGTTGAATCAAAACAAATAAGAGGGCATTTAAAGGCGGCACTACCTGTCGCTTCTGCGGTTCAATGTTCAATTGCGCCGCAGAATTAAGCGACAGGTAGTGCGGTCTTTTCTCTAATTGCAAAGACGCAATTTTTTTTTGTTTCGTGCTGCAAAGAACTCTAAAGAAAGACTTTGTTCTAAATTCGTACAGTGTGCGGTATCTTGCTGTTACACAATCTGATTACGAACCATGTGACATGTTTTTTTCCTTACTGGGCTTCATAGCTTGTGGAAGACACGCATATTTGATCGAAACGCTGAACCTGTTGTTCCACCTAGACTCCATTTTGGCAGAATGATGCTGCAACTGAAGGACATTTATGATGAAAATGACTTTCAACTTGATTGGTTTCCGCTGATGACACGGTGTTTATCTTTGCCTGCCTTTTAGTTGTGTTTTCTGCTGTGCAGCTCAGCAACGGTTGAATGCTTTGTAAATAGTCTGTGTACATAACCATTTCTGTACATAGCCACAAGTAATAAATACCATGTCAGAAGAAAAAAAATTTCTGCGGCGCAATGGATTATCACCACGTACCTGATTGTAAGACATGTGTTCGATTCCTGTAAGTACAATTTTGTTTTTAAATTCACAACATTCAAATAAATAACGACAATACTTCCCTGGGTATCTTCCCCTTTGGGTTGTATAATAACATGTATTTGTTCTTAACAGCAGCAAAACCAGCCGCGAACGCAGCCGGGACGTGACTGTATGACAACGGTTACACTATACATTTACCTTCACAGTAACCAATTCCTCTCTTCAGTGAGTGTATGTTACCCTTAGGTCGCGTTCAGAGACAGCTATCAGCAATAATCGCCTTTTAACGTGCTTTCGACTCTTTTTTACGAATTTACGCCGCGGCGATTTTTCAAGTTACCTTATTCAACGTCTCAAAGATGACGTGATGGATGCTGCGATGTATTACGCTCTTTGCAGTAAGTAATTTTAGTCCATACAACTTATTTCAATAATATTGCATTTCAGTTTCCGTACTACGCTTCATGCTCGAAAAAAAAAACATAAGGTGGTGTTTTATTTTTGAGTGACGCACCCGGCACTTCCGTTGCTGCAGTTTTCGGGGAACGGCAATACGCTGCGTAGAAATGTCGAGGTGCGTACCTCACAGGTAGGCACCTGACCTGTAGAACTGACCTGCCAGCTGCCTCTCAGTGCCGTTATTGTATACCGAAACTCCGTTTCTTGATTTCTTTCAACACCCAAGTACCTAGAGACATATGGATCATAGAGGTTTTGTTTCAAAATGGTCGAAATTGCCTAAACATAGAACTGAGAAAAACGCAAAAGTTTACCACCCTCGTAAACCGCAACGCTATCTAAGCCATTGTGAAAATTTTACCTCCATTTGCAATAAGAATGTACGTGAAACTTTTGGTCAATATCGGCAGGGGAACTTTGGATGTGAAACTACTGTAAATTCGGGAGAGCTTTGTTCCAACAACTTTGTTTTTACAGCATTACTTGAAAACTTATTTATTAAAATAGTGATAAAAATAATTATTGCATGAAGTAAGCAGAAAAGTGTTTATAATACTAAACGTGCGCAGTCATGGAGATTGAGTGTATCACCAATGCAAGAAAGTGAATGTGACAACCAGGCTTCCGTTACCAGCGCAGATGTGACGCCCTTCTTTTCTTTTGTTCCCACTTCGGCAACAAAAAAGTAAAAGCGGAAATGACGTGTTCGCGCTGCTACGGGCTGAAGCCCACTGGAGGTTCTAAATATATATGATATCTTTTTTGTTGCCGCCACTAAATATACTTATGTGCGGTGGAGGCTAATGAAATTCTGCTATAAGCTGTCTACTAATATACAGTAATCCACCTTTAATCCATCATACTAGAAGTTAAAGAGTGTGAGAAGTTTGGGCTTAAACTGAACATTAAAAAGACAAAGATCATGGCGTCTTGCCCTATCAAGTCCTGAAGCATCAACGGACAAGAAGTGGAAGCGGTGACAGATTTTTTCTTCTTGGGCTCCAAGATAACCCCGGAAGGAGACTGCGGCCATGAATTTAGGAGACGCCTGCTTCTGGGAAAGAGAGCAATGGTTAGCCTTGACCGCCTAGAAAAGAGCAGAGACATTAGTCTGCCAACCAAGATCCGTATAACTCGTACTATGGTCTTTCCAGTTGTGATGTATGGATGCGAGAGTTGGACTGTGAAGAAGGCTGACCGCCGAAGAATTGACGCGTTTGAATTGTGGTGCTGGCGAAGACTCTTGAGAGTTCCTTGGACACAAGATCAAATCAGTCGACGACCATAAACCCTGACTGCTCATTGGAGGGTCAAATTTTAAAGTTAAAGCTCAGCTACTTTGGTCATCTGATGAGAAGAGAGGAGTCGCTGGAGAAAGATTTGATGTTGGGAAAGGTTGAGGGTCGCCGGAGAAGGGGTAGGCAGCGAACGCGTTGGTTAGATGGCATCCTCGAGGCACTGCAGATGAAGTTATGTGATGTTAGGAAGATAGTGAGAGACCGGAAAGCGTGGCGTCAGACACGACTGAACGACTGAACTGAACTAGAAGTTATCCCAGCGTAATTAGCTTCAATCCACGATGACCTAACTCAATCCACCATAGCCCCGCCGTGGTGGCGCAGTGGTTAGGGCGCTCGACTATTGTGCCCCAGGACGCGGGATCGAATCCCGGCCTCGGCGGCCGCCTTTAGCTAGAGGCGAAATGCTAGGCGCCCGTGTGCTGTGCGATGTCAGTGCACGTTAAAGAACCCCAGGTGGTCGAAATTTCCGGAGTCTTTCACTACGGCGTCTCTCATAGCCTGAGTCGCTTTGGGACGTCAAACCTAAAACCAAACCAATCCACCATACTCTGTGTTAATTTAGTCTTAATCCACCACAGTACATTATTATTCTGCCGTTATTCACCGTAATATGCCCTAATTGAACTTCATTCAACGTAATCAACCCTTGAGTCACTGCCATACACGATCTCAGCCGCAATCCATAAACCAAATTAACCTGCCTTAACCTCCTGCTGCAAGCAAATTAGCCGAATGTAATTAACTTTTCCCTCACCAAGTTCCGCCCTACTCTATCGTAATCGTGCGTAGTTCCCTCGTAATACACCTGAATTCATTCTAATCCACCATAATCAAGCGAAATACACTTTAATCCAGGAAGCCCCTTCGAATTTTGCCAGATTTCTGATTGTTCCTTAGGGAGATTACATCACTCTCCTGCTTGAGCAGTTTGAGGTTTTTGATACAGCAGGCCCACCACATGTGCAAGAGGCTGGAAGAAGGGGAAGGGCCTGGCACGCTTGGTCATTCAGATGTAAATGAAACAAGGGCACAACAACAACAATTCGGAGGCAGAGCTTTGATGATAGCTAGCCGCCGCCCCTCATTGCGCCCTGCTAGCTGTCTTCGAAAAATATGGGGATGCGCTGCACCCCATTATTATAGTGATCTTGAGCTACACTGACGCATGCATTTAGTCATCACGCAGCCTTTACCACTGAGTTGTGCTCGCCTGTGTAACCAGCTTTTGGCACTCGCGGCCAAGTGTAGATGATTTAGACATGCAGCAGCCCAGTTAAACTTGCTACGGCTATATACACATTAACTCCACCCGCTGCGTCATGAATTCAACTCTCCAAGCCTCTCTCTAACACGGCAATTGCACTGAAACGACACCCACAAGGCCTAGTTTCCCTGAGCTGTCTGGCGTAGCGCTTTTATATTAGAAGAATCCGTCCGTGTGGTATATGCTCCTAGAATTCCGCTTCTGTCTCCATGATGCCTCTAACTAGTCATACAATACTTTATGGTCAAGATGAGCCTATAATGTTTTAGAAACCCGGATCTACTGTGTACGACGACCTTAAGGTGGCGATCATCTTTCTTATACGGTATTCAACTTTCCCGGTCATCGCCTGTCGTCTCTTCTACGACCCAATGAGCACAGCCTAAGCTGACGCGACATCCTGCGTCATCGCTTTCAGCCACGGCACCATCGATAATCCTCGCCTTCGCGCTGTCCTGCCAGCCATATAAGTCGGCTCGATTCCTCGCCGTTAGCTTCCTTCTCAGCCTCTTTTATTTGCTTACAGAGCGATCGAGGGCGCATCAGTGGACTACTTCACAGCTACTTTAGGCCACAACGCTCCATCGATGCAACGTCTCTGGTTCATATTGTGGAGCCCGTGGCCAGTGATGTTGCCTTTGAAGCCCACCATACTTCTGAAAATCCCAATAACTGCCTACAACAGATAAACATTCGGGGGCAGGCTAGCCCCCGCCGCAAGCGGCGGTGACCACCCCGCCGGGGTGGCGCAGTGGTTACGACGCTCGACCACTGTTCCCAAAGACGCGGGATCGAATCCCGGCCTCGGCGGCAGCTTTTCGATGGGGGCGAAAAGCAAGGCGTCCGTGTGCTGTGCGATGTCAGCGCACGTTAAAGAACCCCAGGTGGTCGAAATTTCCGGAGTCCTCCACTACGGCGTCTCTCATAGCCTGAGTTGCTTTGGGACGTTAAACCCCACAAACCAACCAACCAACCTACCTGTCCCAGCCCCATCGGCCAGGATCAGCCACCCCTCACCCACCTCACTCCCGCTTCCATCGCGAAACCTAAGCGTCTTTATAAGTTTTTGGAGAGTGAACACAACTGCTTTTAACATCATGAATTAAATTTCGGCCTTCTGTCCTTGTGTTGTTCTACTGCCGACCTCAGGGACGCGAATGAAAGGCAGTGCCGCGGTGGACAAGTTTCGATGGACGTTAAAGACGAAAATCACAGTCGATCTCGCCGTCGAAAGTACATGGAGGCATGAAGATGATGCTCTCAGGAGCGCCTCATCTCTGCTTCGGCATTTGTCTCCTCTGACGGCGCATTTGAGGTGTCACCTGGGAAGTGGCAGTTTTGTGTCTTTCCAGTTTTCAGTTTTGCGGAAGTTAATCGTACGGTGTCGCGCTCACTTTGAGGGCGCAGTTGAGAGGTCCAACGAGGTGCGGAACAATTTTTCTTGTATCAGTTCTGTACCTCGAAACCAGCGGGTGTTAAGCATAAGACACTTGTTGACGCATGCGCCGCTCCAGCGATAGCGCAGCTTGTAGGCGCATCATTATGAGATGAACCGGGTGATAGAATGTCCTTCCAGGCCGGGATCTAGGAGCTTTTGCCACTACTGATGAAGGCTCCATGCCACAGGAATCAGTTCAGTTCCGTCGTTCAGTCGTGTTCGACCCTTCCTTACCCTATAAACCATATCATGCCAAGCTTTCCGGTCTCCCACTATCTTTCGAATACCACATAAATTCATCTGCAGTGACTCGAATATCTGTTGCTAAAGCAGGTATTGTCCTAGTCTTTGCCGCGTCTTTCCGCTCACATCTTCCGACTCTGCTCTGTCCGCACGTGGCAGCGATGGTGGCTGAGGCATTGGCAGTCGACAGGCCGTTCCTTTTTAGCTGCAGCCACCATCACCTCAGTTGTGGTTGCAACCAAAGGAAGAAAGAAAAGCAAAATCCCCGGGTTTTCCTGGTTTCGGCTAACTCGTCATCGCTGCCTCGTGCGGACAGAACAAAGTTGAAATAGATGTGACAGCAAAGTTTGAAAAAGGAGACGCTCAAAACACTGGTAATTATAAACCAATCTTAAGCCACACAAGTGAAGAACAGTAGGCGGCCCCACACTAACCTTCGTCGTTTTCGAGTGGGACGCTGAACACTCACTAGGTGATTTCGGTGGGCGCTGACCATGACATCAAGCTAAAGCTGTAAAGCTGCAGTATTTTACTGCCAAGCTGCTTATCAGGCACTGCAAGAGCAGTGCCCGAGAATGTGCACTCTGTATTCATGCGATGTCTGTGGAAGGCACTGAAGACACGACTAATCTCTTGGACAAAGGAGTAACGACTCCCTCTTCGAGTGAGAAATAATTTTGGTTTAGTTCCCATTTTCGTTTCACGTTTGTCCAGCTTCCCACCAGTTCTTCGGGAGGAGGGTAGGTGGCGCGACACTCACGTGACACGTAGATGCAATGCTCGGCGAGAGACAGAGCGGTGGGGAAGACGCTGCTCATGAAGACGCCCATGAGCATAGTGCCCATAATGAGCACAGCCTTGCTCCAGGGAAAGCACAGCATCAGCGAGACGCCCAGGGTGCAGCCGCACTGTGTGGAGAGAGAGAGAGACAGAGAGGAGGAATACTGGCTGAGCACAATCGTATGCTTGGAAAGCGAGGGTTGCCTACGTAGATTACGTCTTTATGAATAACAGCAACCTCAAAAATGCACGGGACAGGGACAGGCAAAAACACCAGGAGGTCACAACAGCCGCGCAATTATTTAAAATAATACCATATCTTAGGCAGGCATGTGTAATCCGTCAGAAATCACAAAGTGAGCGTGATGACATGAGAACAACGATTCTTTGGCAAAAAATAACATCTACCGCGTGAAGGCATGAAAAAGAATTCCAGGTGAAGATGACACAGTCATCAAGTCAAAATATAAACAAGACAGGCTAGAGTTAGGCAGAAAGAAACAGCAGTTCTCCTTGAAATATGGATCCCCCGAAGGCGCACTGACATGTTTATCTGGTTCTAGTAGTAGTACTGCAACCGCCTCGAAGATTTCTCTTTCAAACTTTCAATTTCTTCGTCCTTAATCTCAGTGTGATTGAACTTAATACTGCAGCCTCTGCAACTCTGACAGCTAAGGGTCAGGAATGGCCCCCCAGGGCTGCACAAGGAATGCGGACATGCTCGAAAGCGGACGTTCAAAGTATCTGCCAGTTTGCCCAATATAAAATTCATTACAGGTTATAACGAACGCCAGGTGCGCATGAAACGCATTTTCGAATGAACCAGTTATAGTCATGGTCATATATACTTATTATGACTATAACTATGACTACGACTAATACAATCTTAATTATAATGATTATTTATCAGTGATTTCATTATTATTGATCGCTGGGTCATTAACAGTCCCTTTAGGACGTTTTCTCGTCATACTTTTTGGTCACATGAGGGATGAGGCAATAAATAAAAAGCGATTTTTTTATTTATTTATAGGAAGGACACCGCAACCGCGCCTTAAGGGAAGGGAGGAAGGTGGGAGCGAAAGTGGAAAGAGAAAGAGGAGCCGTAGTGGAGGGCTACGGAGTAATTTCGACCCCCTGGGGATCTTTAACGTGCGCTGACATCGCACAGCACACGGACGCCTCTTCGTTTCGCCTCCATCGAAACGCTGCCGCCGAGGTCGGGTTCGAACCCGGGTGCTACGGCACAGTAGTCGGGCTTCTTACCACCGCACCACCCCGGCGGGGCAAAAAATTTAATGAAAAGCGAAAAGGGAAGGAATAAAATGAGGAGAAAGAAAGAAGGAAAGAACAGAAAAAACGAACAAAGAAGTCCTCATTGGACGCATTAAAAGAGGAAAAAGAGGAAAAAAATTGCCGACGATTTCGTTACTTCCTAATGCGAAATTTGAGCGCAGCGCATCAGCTGTTTCAGCTTTTCGATAGATTGAGGCATGCGTTTTGGTAAGGGCGGTGCACATATCGAGATCCCCCGCCACCGATCCGGCGCTCTGATTGCCGCCGCACAGGGACGGCCTTGAAGGAGGAGCGAAGAAAGCAATTAAGTTATCAGGAGGTCGCGGGAGGCAGAACTCATGGGCCCATAGGAACGTTGCGCGGCGAAGAGATAGCAGCGACTGGCTGATGATGCCGCTAGCGAGTCAAGTCAACGTGGCTTTGCGTTTCGGATTGGGATGCACGCACCGTGATCCAATGATGCCGAGACGGCGCTTTGGCAACCGGAGAACACCGTCGCCGCCTTAGCGCAGCGCACCCGGGCTGCTGCAAACGCCATTGAAGTGCCTGTCTAGGCATCCCACCTAGTGTCTATACCTCTCTGTAAATATAATAATAAATGTTTTCGCCACCACCACCCCCGCAGGAAGAAGGGATGGTGGTGGAGTGCACGCAGCGGCGAACGGTGGCGGCAGGAGCGCGCGCTGCCCGGCTGGGGAGCTGGTTACGAGAGACAACGGCGACGACGACGCGAAACGCAGGAACGGGCGCCAAAGAGCTGCGTTCTGAAAAGATACATAAGCTCCGAGAATGTGAACAACTATAGGGCTAATCCCGTTGCTCAAGTGATACTCGGAAATGAAGCGCCTTCAGAAAGTCTCCAAGCAGCACTGCAGTGTTAGCTCAAGTTGTTTAGGTGAGCGAATGGTGCATCAACGCTTGGTTTGTTAAGCGTGTTAGCAGTGGCTGCCTCAGCTTGCCAAGTATTGCAAGTATTTTAATAACCTATGAGCTGCCCATTTGCATTAAACGGTGGCTGTAGAAATCGAGATGCATGTGCTTTGAAGAAAGTACTGAAAGTAGCGCCGAGTTGTGGTCTTCCCCCGCCTCCATGTCATGCTTACCGTATTTCTCCCTTTTGTACACCATCCTTATCTTCAAGCTCTTGACCTTGCAATACAGCTTAGACATGTTAGTGAGCTTAATATTAAATAGTTGCCTGTTTAAAATTTACATTTAGGGTCCTCGTTAATTGCGAGGAGCTTTGTAGCCCACTGTAAGTAGTATCCATAATATTTTTTGATACTCGAAAATGTCATTTGTGTCGCCACTGCAGAGCATGGAATTTCGGATCCGCACATGGGCCAGGGCAGATACACATTTTATGGTGGGAAGGAGACCACTCTGTAAATAAAGATACTGACAGTAATAGGTAAAATATTAACTACATATATTAGTCGACAAGCCTGTTCACCTGGAAAACTCCACCGCCGGTAATTCTGGGCCGAAAAAGTGCTCTTCTAACTACAAAAAGGTTGTTGTTAAAAGCCACTACACCACTCCTGGTTAAACACCTTATAAGTGGCTGCTTATAATATGCTCTTTTACCAGGTCATCATAGTTTTGGAGTTTGATATATGATAAGGACAGGCCTAGATGACTGCCCAGGCTAGCCCAGCAGAGCAGACGCAGAAAGTGTCCGTGGAAATAAGGCATGCCTTATAATGCATTTCTGCATTACACTGCGCCAGGTTATACTTCCTCTTTGCATCCACGGCGGAGGCAAAAGAAACCGCGGACAGAAGTGTAGCGATAGACAGAACTGCCAATGAAAGCTGCCCCTTCTTGGGGCTGAGTACTCAGTCCTCGAAGCGGTAATGTCTCCGAGGAAAACAAGTGTATTTTTCTTGGTTATCCTTTTCAATTATGACACGATGCGGAAAATTGAGAACACTGTTATGAACACACCGACGGGAATTGTAAAATTGCTCTGGAAGCAACATCTTACTTTTAAGTTTTTTGCTACTTTTGCGCCGAGTAGCTAAGGCCATCCCAAAAAAAACCATTGAGGAGCGTTTTTGGCAGTAATTGTGGTGCACAGGTGTAGAACATTCTAGGCCACTCCTGTTAACGTATGCATTGATGGCAATGGTCGAATCATTCGATATGTGTAGCACAATGTAGCTTTTAAAGCTCGTCCTTCGCTTGCATGGAAAGATTAGGGCTGCCATAGAAAGCCGACGGGGCGCGTTTTCGAGATTAAATAGCGAGAATGTTTAAGCGTCCTGAGGGAAATCCTTAGAATATATTTATTGGTATCGTACAATCTTGCGGCGTACGAAACAAGTGCGTTCATGAACAATTTCTCGTTGAAAAAAATGTGCTCGTTAGGGTTTTTGGGGGACGAAGGAGTGAACTCACCACGTTGCACAGTAGCATGAGTGCCGGAGCCAGCTTGGTGGCCAGAGCGATGGATATGAGCCGACCCATGGCGAACATGCCCTGCAAAGAGGAACGCGGTTGGAGAGCAACTATATTCGCCCCTTATCAAGTCTGCCAATGTGGTGCCAATGTCGTGCCGATGTCGTGCCAATGTCGTGAGCGCAACTCTGGCCAATGTCATGGTAACTACTCGCTACAATGGCAAATCAGTTCATTAATTGACAACCAAGCTGAAAGCTGTTCCCTAAAGGCGAACAAATATACAAATCAGTGCAGAAAAGAAAGGAAAAGCGCTACCTAGCCCAACAATGTACATTTCTTAAATATATTTATGCATGTTTCACCGCTCGGAAGAAAAGAACATTGAAAAATGTCTTGCATAGTAAGATCTCATAACAGCAGAACTTAACTGGTGATGTTCAGATGTCTAGTCACTTATCACATTGATTTACTGAAAGAAAAATGCAGGGTTAGTGCCTTGGAAGAAACAGATGAGCATAGCAAATTAAAGGCAGCAAGAGCTAAACCCAATGCGCACACAGTCTACCGAGCCTCTAACATTAGGGACAGGAAAATGCAGAAGCGGCTGGTTTTGCAGTGTCAACCACGGCGGCAATCTGTGGTCACCACTCGCAGCTTTGAATTGTCATGTGGAGCAACACCATCAGGACCATTAACTTCGAGATTGATTCAAAGGACCCGCTCCTTCCTTGTCTCTCAGACTGGCAAGTTACGACATCGAAACGGACATGTAGACGACGATGACGGCACACTGAGTCCCCATGACGGCTCCTCTGTAGCGTCATAACGACGTAATAGTGCGGCCGGGCCAGCGTATGGTGAAGTTGCTGTTGCGGGTGCCGAGGTCAGCCATGGCCTCGGCAATTCATGGCGATTATTTTGGAGGCGCAAATGCAGGAGAAGAACAGCGCTCGGATTAAGCTTCCTAGTGAAAAAACCTATGAGTCACAATAACCTCATACAGATTTCTTATACTAACCTCATACAAAACTCATACATATCTCATATTATTTCATACAAATATCATTCAACTTATGAGAAATATAGGAGATTATATGAGGGTTGTATGTGTTTAGTATGCGTTTTGAATGAGAAATCTGTATGAGGTTATTGTAACTCATACGGTTATTTCACTAGGAAATGAAAGAAGCCAAACGTTTCTCCTCTGCTGTTTATTGTTCAGGAAAAAAAAACTAATTCTAAATGATGTTAGTCGTTAGACGTCCCACCGTTTCCAAGGCCGTTTTCGCGGCCGACAATGAGTTTAGTTAAGGGCTCATAAACCACGGAATACGCAAGCTGCCGCCTTTCAGCAGTGGCAGTAGTGCTGTTCAGTGCGCGTACTGACCCAGAAGAGGGCGTTGAGGTAGGCGGCGTCGGCCCTCGGAAGACGCGCAGCACCTTTCACAGCGTACGAGTAGATGTAGCCACCGTATGCTGCCTGCGATAGGGAGAGAGAGAAACGCGTAGAGCTCGCAGATATTCGGAACAGGTCACAAATTCGCGGTTGCAGATAAAGACAAGACAGTAGCAGCTTGGGCCAGTATTTCCGCAGCTCACAGGGTTAGCACAGCAATACAAGAAAAGGAGCCCACATCTCTGCTATCCCAATGATCAGTTGTACTGAAGTGCTATCTTGCTTACTGAACAGTAGCGCTGTGTCTGCGTCTTCTTATCTACTTGCGTTATTGTCCTGGTGAGCTTTTGTAATAGTTATTCACATTGCAAAGTATCTCAATTCTATGTTGTTCCAGTTTGGACTAAATTTCTCCACGAGTTCCAAATGTATGTTTAGGCTACGGCTCTCTGGTGCACAGTGTTAGGCTAGTTGGTTAGTATTCATCTCAGCAAAGGACGAAACAAAACGTAGAAAAATTAGGAATCAACTGCTGGCTATAGTAATACGCGTAGTCAAATAAAGAAAATGTAATGCACGTCAGAACACTGACAAATATGCTTACACTTGTGTAAAAATAAAAATCGACCGAAATAAACTAAATGACAGAACAAAACAATTAAAGCAAGCTTCTTCCAGAGGAAACTTTCAGAGATGACACTTAGCTATTAGGCTATTAGGCCGCTTCGGTGGAACCTTCCAGCGCGGCGTTCCGGCTCGGTGTCCCGGCTCAGAGTTGCCGCGACGTCGTGCCTTCTAAGCCCTAATCGGGTCTTTTCAAAGCGTAGACTTTGCCGCAGGGTGCCCTCGCTCTGTCGACATAACACCAGCAGCCAGGAGTCCGGCACATGACCGTGGATGCCGCACCAAACTCCTCCGCTAATGGCGTGGGCCTACCATTCCCAGCCCCACCAGTCGAAAAAGCTGCAGAACTGTGTCAAAAATACGACAAAATAACCTGTAGTTCTGTCGTAACCATCAGGTTTGTTTGTAGTTGTGTAGTTTTTTTGTTGTATATTTCTGTTGTCAGTAAATCTGTACCACTTTTCTGCTGTAACTACAGAAATTTTTTATGTTACTACAGAGTGTTCTGTTGTCACAACAGGTTTCCCGTCAAAAACCGCACAGAAATTTTGTCGTAACATCAGAAAATTTTCTGTAGTTTTTTTCCGACTGGGAGGACCAGGAGCAGTGCACTTCACCTCCTGAATGTCAGTGCGCGTTCAGATCCACAGGTGGTCGAAATCAAATGCTTCCGAACGGGCGAGTGGGACCCAACATGCCGCCGGTGTCTCCACCCTGGAAGCGGAGGAGAAAGAAATCGAGGCACCCTAGACCCTACTAAGGTCAGTGTCGGATTCCTGGCTACTGGTGTCATGTCGACAGAGCGAGGGCCCCCTGCGGCAAAGTCTAAGCTTTGAAAGGACCCGATTAGGGCTTGGAGGGCACGACGTCGCAGCAACTCTGAGCCGGGACCCCGAGCCGGAACACCGCGTTGGAAGGCCGCACCGAAGCTGCGCGTTGCAATGCCGCGCCGAAACGCCGCAGCACCACGTAGAAACGCCGCGCCGCACGCACGAGGGGAAAACGGCGGCGCGGGATGGTACAAAGGGTGTCCTCACCCTGGAAGCGGAGGCGAGAGGCATTGAGGCACCCTAGACCCTACCGTTGAGAGAACGGAATCACGCCACTATAACAGCTTGTCTCAAACGAAGTTACCTCATAAAGTAAATGATTTTCGCTTGAAGAAAATTTGTGAGAATTTGTGATGGCGACTCAGGTTCTCAGCCAGGCACGCTAACCTTAGGCCATGCCGGCACGATGGTGCAACTTGACTACAAGCCAGGAGGTATGCCGTGTGGTCTTTAATCGCAGTGCGGCAGTGCCCCAGAGGTCCTCAGGTCACAGTGTCGCCATACCTTTAATAAAGAGCTAAAGAGTATTCCTGTTTTTTTCTTGGTGGCCTCATGGCTGCGGGCAGTTGCGCGTTGACAGCGGGGTCTACAACGACGCAGAGTTATGGACACGCTTAAATACCGGCTGTCATAAACTGCTTTCGCAAAAAGTGTTCCCTCTCTAGCCTCATTGCCTCGAGTTCACCATTAACCTGACAGAAACCGAAGTTAAGCGTGGTGTTTATTTGGTGGGGTGCTCTAACATCGGTTCTGGGCCCTGCAGCTGCCTCTGGTCTGCAGGCAGAAAGTTTGCAGCCGAATGGAGCAAAAGTTGCCGATTGACGACAAGATTGGCCACATGTAGACAGTTATTTCCAGTGTCATGCAGTCTGGGGTGTCGCAAAAAGGTATCATTTATGAAACAAAATATGAAAAGGTCCACGCTACTTTCATAATGGGCTAGTAACGTGAACTCAGAGGGTATTTTCAGGACTGTATGTCATGCTTTCCGCCCCGGCAGCATTAAAAATGGCGAGGTGAGAGAGCGAGCTTAGAACCGAATCTGGGAGCCTTGCATCATGAGTCAGACAGGCTACCTCTGGACAAGTGTTCCGAGTCTGCGTCGTTTTCAGAAGAGTCGTTATCTCCCAGACCTCGATTCATATCCTCCAATCAGATAGAGGTCGGGGAGATAGCGACACTTTCGATAACGACGCAATCTTGGAATACGGACTCAGGTTAAGGAGGCATATCCCTACGGCTTGGTATAAACGGGATCATATATCAGCCGGTATGATGTGCATTGTCACTCATACAACATGATAGCTTACGGCTGTATGTTGATGAGATGTTTGAGATGATAGAGGTCCAAATGAAAGGATTAGTTTTAAGCAAATAGCAAATTACATGCTCGCGCACTATGGTCCTCACAGGGAACCGCCGATTGGAGCCATTCGCACGTACTTTCGAATGCTTAAACGCGGAGCTCCAGTATCCCGCAAATATTTAGTTGGGATCACATCGCTGGCACTGTACAGTGCAGCTGCAGATACGTTCGACGCAGTGATTGGGGTAGGCAAACGTCGTTGAACTGTGTTTGTTATGTCTGCAGCAATATCATTACTTATTCTTGAGTCGAATTGTATTGTGTTTCGCGAATATTTATTCTTGAAGGCCAGTTTTGCTGCATGGCAGCTGCTCATTTTAGAAGTGCTGCATACCCTATATAATATTATGCAACTGCAATAACACACTGGGCCTTGAAATGAATTCTATACATTTCGGGATGGATTTATTGTTTTATCATAAACATCATGAAACAAGGTCAATGAAATAAAATAAAAGCACCGACGTCAATAGCTCCTAAATAATTGTAGATTCGTAAATATACTTTTTTCGCGCCATTTTGTATCGGTGTGTTCTAAGATAGTCCTAGCTACATGCGACATGGTTCTCTGATCGATTTCCTGTCACCAGAGTTCACATCGAGCCCCACTGTTCACTGCTGTTGACGGTGTAATATGTCGTCACCTGAAGTCCGTCGTAGAGGAACATCATGGCGGCCGTAAGTAGTGCGACGAGAATGATCTGGGAGGTACCCGTCGCCTTCCCTGTCTTGTCAGGAACAGCTGGCACTGCAGGAGCAGCAAAGAAGAGAAAATATGCATCGCAAATGAACCCAGTAATCACATCTGTACGCACCTAAAAATGAATATTTATATATTTATGTTCAAAGATGTGTATATTGCTTCCTCACGTAACCATCGCAATCGGCCCTATGGAACGTATTATATCAAAGCAAGGTCAAAATGCCAACTGAAAACATAGCAACGATATAACAACGCAATAATATAAAGGTGCAATATAGAAGAATCACATAAATTTTTATGGCCGAACAGCTGCATTGGCGGAGAAGAAAGCGGTTCTAATTTCTGATAACGGTACTTGCGTGCGTATACTTGTGCGCAGTTTCATTACACTTGGGGGTTCAGCCATTGTTATTATTCGCTAAATTTGTTTACTTATTTATCCATAGGCCAAAGGTATTCATAAGAAGATCGGTCAAAGATTTTAACGGAGAAATGAAATTACGCTAGGGTTGTCTCAAATAATTATAGAATTGCAGACACTGTGCAACAAAACCTAAGAAAGCAATAATGTGAAAGTAAATACATTTCTTGTGAGCATAACGTGCTACTAAAACGCAGGTTGCCTTCGACGTTGAACCTTAATTAGGGGAAGGTGGTTCCAATAATCGCGAGGTATGTACCAGCTTTGCCAAGCGCAGATTTCACTACACCGGTGATGTGGCACCGGTAGGAACAGAGGACGACAGAAAACAGAGGTGTGTTTAGAAATTAAGCTTCAGGTGAAAAGCAATCAGTGGGAACTGTTATCAATCGCAGTTATAGAATAACGCGAGCTAAAACCCTATAACGCCAGCGCCCCGAGGGGCTTTCAAGCGCCTTTTGTATCCAGTGCTAGGTTGCCAGGACGGTTTGCAAGACGAAGTTCCACGACCAAAGAAATTCCCGTTTGAAGTCCCAGGCCTCCTCTCAAGTTCTTACACCGGCTACTACGAGGTGCAGTAATGACTATGATGCTATCTTTTGATAAAGCTTTGTGGGAGTACACCCATGGGCTATTCTTCCAGTTTTAGTGAGCTGTCATCGTGCATAATGAAATTAAATCATAGATCCTCGACTCTAAGCGAATCTAGGAGTTTTTTGTGTTTTTAAGGAAGCATATAGACCTAAATTGGAATAAATGCCATAGTTTTGTAACAGACTTTCAAATTTTCGATCTGATTTCTAAAGATGCAAAGCTGTGAATATCGACGTTTTCAAGCATGCAAATCTGCAACTTAACGCTTTATTGAGAAGAATGTAGAGGGGTGTTTCGCTGATTAGTACACTGAGCACAGCTTGCTCTTGACTCGTGTTCTGAACACAAAAGGAGGTTTCATTTAGCGGACCTGATACACGCGATACATATATACAAGCACTCGACAAACAACACGACTTTTGCTCTGACGTGTTCTAGGGCTTGGCCCCCGGACCTGAAGGTCGTCGTCAAAGTCAGCGTAGGTGCATATGAACTAGCCTCTCATTCAATCGGGCAGAGAATATCCATTTAACACTTCCGCCTTATCAGCAGTTATGCTGATCTAAATTTAAAAATTTTATTCCAAAAAACTTGCATATTGCTGTGCGATTCCTTGAACTCCACAGGAAGTGACGTATGATGCGCTAGTAGCTTGCGTGTCGCATTTCGCCTGTACTTACCGGACGGGTCATCCACGGACTCGTACCAGGCCTGCTTGGTAGTGCCCGGATCCTGGGCTGCCAGACGCCGTCGATACCACTGCTTGCCCACCAGAGACAGTGCCAACAGTACGACGGGAACCTTTGGGAAAGAGGAAGGAAACAGTTAAAGCAGTCCCTGCTATAGCTCTTCTTTCAATGTCATATATAATATATTCATATATTGTTTCACCTATCTCTGAGTAAGAATTATGTCCCATTTTTAAAGGTTTAATACCGAATCAAGCTAAGTTCACCCCATCACTAGTTCATAGGATAACAACACATAGCAACAGCGAAAACATGAATCTGTAATGCGTTTGTGCTGCTGTAACGCCTGATGCCTCCAAGAAGACCGCCACTACACACCGTAACACATCGTTGTCCGGAAGATAATCGGTCACTCAGGCTAGATGACATTGTTTTGATGTTGAATTAAAGCAGAGCAACCTTTCATTGCATCTCTTTAGGGAGAAGACGTAGCGCGCAGGAACAAGTCGTCACCGTGTCCACCGCTGGAACACCGCGTCGGGCCCTTGAGGAAACATACCGTTATTCTCCGGCAAACAAGGGTGGCCAAAGTGTTCACTCGCCATGAGCAATGCCATGATCCAGAAGGCGTAGTCGATGTGCGTCTTTTGCTGGGCCTCGGCCAGCGAGTTGGCCGGCAAGGAGCCTGCCGACGAACCCATGTCCTCCTGGTCGAACAAGGGTTCCGATGTGTTGTCGATGAACAGCGAGCAGTCCTCGTTCAGTAGAAAAGGCTGTGCGATCATCGGACTCACGAACGCCCCGATGCCATAGAAGAAGTGCAACGCCTGCATGTGACGTCAGCACCGTAAAACTCGTTAAGGAATTGAAGGTTATTCGGCTGATTTGGGCCGTACGGCGCATTTGACAACCACATCGTTAAAGATGTAAGCGTGTTATCTTGGTTCAGAAGTTACGCACCGTTGTATTCTAACTTTCTTTAAGACACCTCTAGATAACTTAAGAGTGAGATGAGTACTTCTCAAAGAAAGGAACTAAGCAGCAGCGAACCAGGAATACATACAGACTGGAAGAAGCGACACGAGCTGAAAAAAATTGTATGAGGCAATAACATCACATTTTCTCACACAATCTCACTCAATTCACATAACAAATCACATACAAGTCGCATATAATTGCATAAGGTCTCAGAGTTTCTTGTAAATTATCATAAATTATGTACGATATTTTATGACAATGATGTGCACCGTGTGAGAGTCTAAGCGATTTGATCAGATTTTATGGTTATTGCCCGGTATAACTTTCGGTTTTTCAGTATGGAAGCCCTGAAACATGCTTCCTGGATGAGTGTATTCTGGATGCGCTGCTTATTAATTAATGACAAACCAACTATCTGCCACTTCACTGAATTATCAAAGAAGAAACCTCGTTTTGATAGAAGGAAGCATCCAACTTGAACAACTGGCACGCATGGGTACAGGTAAGGGCACTATGCTTGCAAACATCTGTGTCCGGAGGCATGGCACAGCTAAAAGTACTTACGACATGACGTCCTGTCGTGTTCTGTACAGTTCAGTTCAGTTCAGTTCAGTCGTTCAGTCGTGTCCGACTCTTTGTGACCCTATGAACCATATCACGCCACGCTTTCCGGTCTCTCACTATCTTCCTGACTACACATAACTTCATCTGCAGCGCCTCGAGGATGCCATCTAACCATCGCGTTCGCTGCCTACCCCTTCTCCGGTGACTCTCAACCTTTCCCAACATCAGCCTGTTCTGTACAGCCAGAACTATATGAAAACCAACAAAATATCGACAGGTAGTCGAACAAACGGCATATTCAACTGAGATAAGCGTAGATATCTGCTGAGAAATAAGACTGATACGGCGCCTTACTTTCCCGAATACCAACTTAAACAAAAATATACAAGTATTCGCGGAATGAAAAGGTGGTGTTAAAGGCGCATTCAGTGGTCGTGAAGGCGGTGTTGCGTCTACTCTTGCAGCGAAATATGAAAGTCTTTGGAATTCAAGCAGCATTGCTAAATCATGCGAAACCGTGCTTAATACGGGTTAAGCACCCTTAAACACACGGTTAAAACCCCTTGAAGAAAACATCTCGAGCTAGTTGGTTCATCACAGATCAAAACAGCGCAAACTTCACAAAGGACAGAGAAGGGCAGACGAGACACAGGCGCCGACTAACAACTGAAGGTTTATTGTTCTGACACCTCGGTATATATACAGCAAGCATCAAAAACAATAACAACAACAAAGCCTGATAGACACTCATCTCAGCCAGACATCAAGCAGGAGCACCATGATCATCCAACACCCGACAGGAAAAGCAACTCCTTATCAGAGGGGCTATGAAGGATAAGGAGTTGCTTTTCCTATCGGGTGTTGGATGATCATGGTGCTCCTGCTTGATGTCTGGCTGAGATGAGTGTCTATCAGACTTTGTTGTTGTTATTGTTTTTGATGCTTGCTGTATATATACCGAGGTGTCAGAACAATAAACCTTCAGTTGTTAGTCAGCGCCTGTGTCTCGTCTGCCCTTCTCTGTCCTTTGTGAAGTTTGCGCTGTTTTGATCTGTAAAACCCCTTGTCGACGCAGCCGCCGTGCCGCGTTGTCTAAGCGCCCATCTCTCTCCCTGCTAATACCTGTCATTGCTGGCAGGTGGCTAGTTAAGCCTACAACTACACTACGCCGGGTACTACACCGACGATGCGGAATCTATGAACCGGCGCCTGTAATTTGTACTCTGAAAAGAACCGGAGCCAAGCATTACTGACGGCTCACGTGCGCTTTCAAAATCAGCAAGTTAGCCCATTGTTCTTACGCGTGTACTTTTGCTTTTGTATTATGATGCTACCGCGTTTCCTTTTTATGCTCTTTACAACGCAGTAATAACTTTAAATATGTTATTCGTGAGAGAGCAGAAAAAGACAGCTCGCACATTTTGCGGTACAGGCGAGCCTGGTAGCCATTTTTTCCCGTCTCTGGTCCTTCAGGACCTTCGGGAAGAGGGAAAACTCACCTGCAGGAATGGGGATACATCCTTGGCATATATACGGATCATGTACACGTTAGAGACGGTGTCGATGCATCCCATGAAGAAGCCCATTATGGCCAGCACCACGGCTAGCACGGCCAGCACTTGGCACACTGGGATCAGCGCCATCGTCAGCGTCATCATGGCCGTTCCCAGCACCAGCGTCAGGTTGGGTGTCAGCCTGCGCAAGGCAAATAGAGGGGAAACAGGGGATTAGGAAACCACCAATGTTATTGTTAAGAGGGCGCTTCAATGCAGGAAATTTTATATATCATCACATTCTAGCATTGTTGAATTCGGTCTCCCATGACCGCTTTTTTTCTTTAAGGCGGAAGCCTTTAAAAACTCATGGTGAATATCTCACGTCTGTGAGATGTGTCATCGGGATTCCGCGAGATGTGTCAGCGAGACGTCGCAACAGGTTGTGACGTCGACATAATTTCGCCTTTCGTGAAATTAGGCCTTAATTCTCGATTGTCAAGGAAAAGAGCCCTGAGATGCCGATGTCGCTGACGACGAAGCCAAAGAAAAGAAATGAAATTATGACAAGTACTCAAGCACGCAAGGTAGATGAAGAAGAGAACAGGTAGACAGAAAAGATAGAAGAGAAGAAGTAGGAAAGGGCTTTCGCCATAAGGGTCATAGGCAAAGCTAAGTTAAATCCTGCTTTCTTTTGTCCGTTCATCCACTTACAGCTGCATCTTTTCTATATCTACCTATGCCAGCCTCGCTTACAGCTACAGCGGAATGGACACACGCCTTCACACAACCATCGCTGTATAGCTAATACACTGGAACAAGTGGGAGCCACCTGAACATTGCAAATATAAGCTTACATGGATTACAGTAGCCCGCATCTACGCAGGACACTCCGTGAGAGCTCTCTTAAGGGAAGCGCAACGAAAATGTGTCTGATACGTTCAGGAATACCGCATTTTAGTTATTGAGGGAACGTAGGCATGCGTAGAACGAAGTAGCCTGCAAGTTTATTGCACTGAAAATATTGCTTAAAAATTAAATCAAATTGCGAAAAATGCAGAGACGGATATTTTCATTAAAGAAGTGCATTAATAAAACTTTGCAGGTCGTGTACTTTGTACGCGCTTATAGAACTTTAAATGGGAAACAATTTTTTTTACATGACAGTGTTTGCTTGAAGGGGAATACCTTTAAAAAGTTTCAAATGACGTCTGAAAGTTTTAAATATTTAAAGTAACAAGATTGCATTCCTTGGAAAAGATAACTTTTCTGTTTCTTCAGACACGGAAGGCGGGTCACATAATTTAACAAACACAAATAATGACTGTAGGTGCGCCTTTTCAATATTGTCTGGGAACGACCGAGGATGTCATGGAGTTGCATTACGGCAAGTGATCCCAAGTCGCGGGGAGCACAACTCACCGCAGAAGACACTATCAAACATCAAACTCTCGCCACTCATCTACAGGCCTCGTGCACCTTTGATTCCGATGCGTACTACGGTTCCATCAGCGACCGGAGACGTCTTCACCGAAAGAATCGATATTCCACGCGCGTGTAGAATGGCCCCACTCTCAGTCACCAATTCTTTTCTGCAGGGCGCCAACGGTCAGGCCCATGAACAATGGCACGTATACGGAACCGAGATACACAAAGCCGGAAGTCAATCACGGAACAATAGTTGCACGCCTAGCCCGCACAGCGTCGTCAGCTATTTGATACGCGCCCGCACACGCATACGAATAAGTTCGCGACGCAGGCTTCGTGCGCTGTTCGGACAACTGTCGATTGAGGAAATAATGAAGCTGATTACGAAAGCATAACACGGTCACGCGAAACAGCGGGCGGTGGAGAGTCAGGTGGGCATTCGGTAGTTTGTGTGAACAGCCTAACTTGCAGACTAACTGCAGACTGGCGACAGTGAACGCAACGGGGCTGTTGCTGTTGACGGACAAAACGAATACAGGCAATCTAGTCAACAACAGGCATGCAATGGTAAAGTTGTATTTGGTCTGGAGATACATATAACGATTTGCATTCAGTGCCCCGTAGATGGGCTCCTTCTACTCTAACAAAAGGCTTTCTATTCGGAACCAAGACGAGCAAACGTGTTGGAAACCAAGCAACTATATGTGCTCCGATCGGCTGGTTAACTGCAAGAGCAACCAAGTGTTTTATGAATGTGCCGTCATCACTCGTACCCAGAAACTAGAAACAGCACCTTTTATGAACAGGAAGTATCGCACAGTTTTTGCCGCATACGCTACACCGTGGGAATCAATGTACATTCGTAGATAGAACATTTACAGTTTTCTGTCATTGTTTTCAAAGATGCGCTCCAATGGTTTTCTATGCAGTCTTAAATGTTTGTCTAAGCGTAGGATAAATATAAAAGCGCGGTCTTGCTAAAAATTGGAAGGTGAGACTATTACCATCAGTATGTTCATGGCGGTACCTTACAGTATTACACAGTCACCTTGCAAATAAAAATGGCGTCCAACAAATCTGTACCTGACAACCAAACGCCTATAAGTGCGGTTCAAACGGGGGAAAACGGCGATAGAAAATGGCACAATTTTTGCCCGTTATTTTGTTGTCCGTGGAACGAACGACACATAAATAAGTGAAGGTGGCAGTAAATCTTATTCAAGAATGCTTAAAAGACACTGCCGGTAAATAGAGTTCTTAGCTCGGAACGTAAAAAAAAAAGTGATGATCCAGCGATAACGTCTGCACTCCTAATTAAAATCAGCCAGTTAATAGCTTGACAAATAAAAAATAAACAAAAATAATTAATTAATAAAGTGTAGCGTGAATTTTACTTGTAGAAAATATTTGAACTGATAGCCGGTGCGAAGGCGACCAGCGAAAACCAGTTCAACTGTAAATAAAGGTTCAACTAAAAAGAGAAACATTGATGAATATCCAGAACAGGGCTTTCTTTGCAATAACGGAACTTGGACAGATTAGTGCGCCGCTTAGCGATCACCTAAATGGCCTCTTGAAACATGGGTGGTTTGTCTGATGTAGTGAAGGTACAATTCTCAATTATCCCATAAACATGCGCGATATATGTTTTGTAGACGCAGCTACAATACTTTTTTTCACTAGAGGACTTTTCACTCTACCACATATGCTACGGGCATCCGTGTCTTGAGAGACTTGAGTAATAATTGTTGTTCTAGTTAGTTTGATTCCATGCTTGCAGGAAAAGGAGGACGACAGGACTGAGAGACTTGCAACCACGATTTCGGAAACATATTTAATCGGACGCATATGCGCGGCCAAATACGTAGACGAAAAGTACGAGTAATCGCATAACGAAGTATATATTATGAGAAACTTGGGCGATCATTTCACCACTGCGAGCAGGCAGTCGAACTACACAAAACAACCACTTTGTAGAGATGCTCAGAGTGTACTGGTTGCTACGCTGTTTGTGCACAGGCAACTACGTTGGAGCACTCTGATCACTCCCTGATTGCAAGTACACTGTGACTAGGTAACTACTGCATGGGAAAACAACACCGCAAAGAACAAATATACGAGGCATGATGAGGAAGTATAGATTTGTCCAACGAGTATCGGTATTTAGCCACAAGAGGCTTGTATCAAGTAACAGGGCTGTCACTGTAATCACCAGGGCTGTAAACGATGCTAGAGAAACGTCACCTTTCATGTGGTGTGCAGCCGAGCTGAGCCAATCGAACGCTGGCATTTTATGTCAAATCCGAGCTCTGCCGTAGGAGTCAAATTTCTCAACAATATATCGTGCGGACTTAGCGCGAACTCAGTCGAAGTTACAAGTATCGGGGATTCTTTCGAAACTGAGGAGAAGAGGGCGTGATCGATGACTTCCGCCTACATTAGGCGCATAAAAAAGAAGTACCAGCAAGAAAGTATAAAATAAAAACCACCAAACTGCGCACTCGGGATTCCAGACAGTAGTCGAGGATGGTGCGAGACAAACGGCGCCATCGTGAGACTCCGCCAAACTTAACTCTTGTGACCCTGTAGCTTAACTCACCGATGTAAATCAAAGCGCGCGCGCGCACGGTGTCGGCTGTTCGCGGAGAGACACTTTCTAACATACTATCTTTGTTTCGTAACAAAACATGAACCAAACCAGTTGCGGCCTTTTTTATTTTGCTTTTTTCAAACTGCCCATATTCATGGCGGTAACGAGAAAAGGGCGCTAAAGATAAGTCGCCCATGCTAATCTTTAATAAATCTGCCCAAACTATTTCCTCTTCTAGGAACCTAAAAACCCTCTCCACACCAAGAATCATCGGCATCAGGGTTCGAAGGGGGCAGATCAGAGGTCAACCACGTATCAGCATGCGCTTGTTTCCACCCAAAAGTCTTCATCCATATGCGAAGCGTCGTGTCCGCTTGTGTCGAACAGTACCGTTCTGGTCGTTTTTTTTTTATTCCCTGTAACCAAGCAGAGCTGTAAACAGGGAGCACGTGACAGAGGGTGTCTACTACGCGCGAGCGCGCCAAGTCGACTGCTCTAGAACTGCGCAGCGGATCTTGAAGGAGAACACCTCGGTTTTGTGCAATTTTAACTTCAAAACTGGAGTCCCGGTATCAAGCACGCACGCACACACGCACGCACGCACGCACGCACGCACGCACACACACACACACACACACACACACACACACACACACACACACACACACACACACACACACACACACACACACACACACACACACACACACACACACACACACACACACACACACACACACACACACACACACACACACACACACACACACACACACACACACAGCACGCACGCGCGCAAGTTACTTTAGCCATAATACCCAGAAATGTGGCACAACAAACACAAGCACAAGCGAAGAGACACAACACACGCTTGTGTTTGTGTTTGGCGCCACATTTCTGGGTATTATGCAACACCAACTAGCCCCTCAAGCTGTTATTTTGAGATTACTTTATCCAGCCGCCGCAGAGAACAGAGCAAGAGAAATCAGGTTTCATATGCAGCCAAGTAAATCTTCCTGACTTGAAAAACCGTTTAATAATGGTGAAAAAAAAGTCGTGCAGAAAAATTACAGCGGGAGCAGAGAATGTGGTTTTCAATGGAGGCTAGCGGAATACTTATGCATCGCACAAGCCTCGAAGCTACCTGTATATTTCACCCCGATATCATTAAGACTGCAAACGTAGAGCACAACGCATATGGTAATCGCTAAGTAATAAGAACAAAAAAAAGCCTGCGAATATGTAGGTGTGAAAACAGGGCGTTTCATCTCAGAATAGCTGCAATTTTGAAAGATATGCTTTTCCATTGCAAAGAGCGCTTTTTTTTTTTTTGAACAACATTGTCAGCAGTAGTGTGCGTTTGCACACAGCTATAGTATCAATTTTTGCGCTGTTTAACTATAAGACCTGGACTACGCGTTTATCGAGCGGCTTGTAGCCCACAATAACTCTGGTACGTATTTATTTTTAAAATTTCAACAATGTCATTCTCGTCACTGCAGCCATGAAATAAGGGGACCTTAACGGCGGAAGCGAAATTGCGCGGTCACAAAGAGCGCTGACCACGCCTACAACGAAACGTCATAAAGAGTCGTGCACATCACGAGCTCTTTCTGCCCTCCGCTTCCATTCTCGGGAACGGCGGAAAGAGCACGTGACACCTGCGCCTCTGTGACACGTGCCGTCGTATACCTGTCTAGTGCTATATTTTTATACTACATTTCATACATCAGGTGCAACGCAGCGAAAGCTACGCAAGTAGTCCGCAAGAAAAAAAACAGGAGGCGTATCACTACGCGCTCGTTCTGTAGGCGAGTGGTTCCTGCCGAAACGGGCTCTATTCCGAGCATACACGTTTGCAATAACATGCTTCGCATGCTTAGACATCTTCACAGAGCGGATCTTATAGAAAAAATGCGCACCAAAGAACCATTTTCTCAAAAAGAGATGTGCAGCGTGGAGGGCACAGCTAGCGCCATTTGGTGGCACAGCTGGCAAAGTTGCGGGGCAGCAAAACGCGGCACGAACAAAAACGACATAAAAAACATACAAATTAACCGAATCCGACCTCTTCTCCCTAAAAAAGGTGCATTTTATGAAATTGATGGCAAATGTAAAATGTATTAAGCTTGCAGACAAAGCAACTATTATTTTCTCTCGTCAAGAGCAGGCACTAATTTTTATCGCGGATGCGGAGAGCGCAAACAAGAGCTGTAGCTTTGGTAGTGTTGCACTTGATGTACGAAACGGAGTATAGTCGTGCCCTTTCGCTTCCGCTCCTGAGGTGCTCCGCAGCGACAAGGAGAATGGCATTTTCAAAAATCTAGAACTGACAAAAAATTGTACTTGCTGTTAGCTAACATCTCGCTTAAGCAAGAACTGACTGTAGTGGTTACAAGTTCACTTTTCAATCTCAGTTAACCATGCTTATTATTTCACACGTCTTACCTGCATTCTCATAGATAGCACCGTTAACAACTGCTGTGCCGAAGAATGCGCTCTTGTAACTCAAAGCCTTTTTCGTTAACTGCTGACAAACTTGGTTGAAACACACTGCATACAAGCCGATGTCAACACTTTCAGAGAAGCTGCTGGGGCCATCAGATAATAGCACTTGTTTCGTTTTGATTGGTATAAATCTATGCCTTCAGTAGAGCATTCTTTTTTGCTTCGCTGAGAGGCATGTTACCAAACCTTCAGATTAGCATGCTATGAGCTCTTAGCTTAATATTCAACCAGGTGTCATTTAGTTAAGGACCGAACGTAACCGTGTTGCAGTATTGGTTCAGTAGAAAAACGCGCAATATCGCACACTTAACCTATTTCCTTCTGAAAATAAGAGCTACCCCTCACGTGGTACTTACACGACACCAAACGCCGTATACGACACGAAAAAGCCCTACCTACTCTTTACCGCGATGCCGAACAAATTACGGTCTTTCTACACTAAAATATACACTCCCCAAGTATTTAAACACACCGTTTTACGACCAGTTGCAGAGTATGTCTTCCGCAGCTATTCGGAACACATTCCTTGAATAAATTGATTGTACTGTGCTTCTGCAAACATGTATTGAATTGTAATGTTATGCAACCACTATGTTTCTTTTCCCTTTCTGTTTCTTTTTCTGTCTTTTTATTCCTGAACGTCCGATGTACCCTGATAATTTTGAGTGTATGCGTCAGATGTACCCAGATAATTTTGAGTGTATGCGTCTTTTACCTTCTATTTCTTCCGTGTGTAACAAGTGTATATCAATCTCGCCCTTTCAGTCGCTACAAAACTGCCTCTTCGTAGGGGTGGCGAGGCTTGTCAAGCGGTCGTAATGACTGCTTTTATCTTGCCGCCCTCAGTTTTTGTAAACAAAAGTGGAAATAAACTGATTGATTGATTGATTGATTGATTGATTGATTGATTGATTGATTGATTGATTGATTGATTGATTGATTGATTGATTGATTGATTGATTGATTGATTGATTGATGTTGGGCTTTCATCTATAGCTAGCTTTGAGCGCACAGTAACAAAAGCATTTAAAATTTCGGTAAATAATAGCCAGCATTATATGTCAGAATAAAAGTTGTGTTAAGGCATAGAGATAATCTACTCAATTCTTAAGCGGAAAATTATCGATCATGCCTTGTATGAACTGCCGCGTACTTCCTTGGCGCATCCTGTTACATATGAAGTGTAGGAAAAACTTTCCTTTCAATCGTCTTCCTATATATCATCCGATGTTCGAACACGACGACATGCCCTTTGACCTCTTGTTCCCATTAAGGACGCACGCTATCTGGAAATCCCTTGTCTATGCCTAGGGGCTGTCGTAAATGTACGACCTGTGCCACACGAAGCTTTGCGCTGACGAAACGCCAGTCAGCGACAACGCGTACTGGCAAATGGATGACCCGGAAGAACCACTTCTTTTTGCCGGGAGTACGACGTTCACGAATTCCTGGATGCACTTGCGAAAATCGTAAGCACCTGTGAAAGCGTGTGTGCTTGAATTGGGCTTTCTGGGTGAGCTACCGCAATACTGCTGTCTCTACGTAAGGGGAAAAGGGGGGGGGGGGGGGGGGGGCTACATCTGTGACGTCATGCATGATATTAGTGGCCAAAGCCATACGACTGCGAGTCGAAATCCGAAATATTTTTCCAAGTACGTGTATTTAAGGGTTGGGCGCAATTTAATTTGTATTACTGCACCATGAGTCATTTCCACTAGAACAAAAATTGTCATAACGACGTGGCATGTTGCTAGAAGAAAGGAAATATTTATCTACTTTAAAAATATTACTGGTTTCGTTCGTGCTCCTTCACCTGAATCGCATGGATTCATTAGGTCCGTAACTGTGTTTGAACGAATGCAATATTGAAAGTGATGTCTTAGTATATAAAAGAAACAGGCTGTAACTTAATTGTGGGGGCAAGCAGTTCGAGAACCGAAGACAGGTGCAGACGAATCACAGGACTAGGGCTGACTCACAACTCGTGCTGTGTTTCTCCCTTCAAAACATATCGCCAACTCGCCAGTTTGGCTATACTGTTAAGCTGTAATTAAGGATCGTGAAATGATACTCCAAATAGGGTCTGCGTGAGCTGGTACTCATAAAGAAAGTGCAAAAATGCCATTAAGAGGAACGAGTATCCGTCTGCTCCGCTATAGTTCCGAAACATATATACAACAGCGAAAGAGAGACTATCACCTGAAATTCTTCACCCGCGTAGTAATGGCACTCCTTTTTTCATCATCTATTCAAGCAGAAGTTGGAAGGTGTCTCTTCTGGACCCCGAAGGAATATACCATAATTCAATATTTAGGTAGGGTGCCAACTCATTTTTTTCGCCGAACCAGTGCCCAAGCAGCTTTGCAGGCCCGAATAACATTGCCCTCCTGCGTCGTAAAACCATCATTAAATGAGCAGGGCAAGTCACCACCGCAACTTGCATAGTCGTCTACTCTGGTACACTGAAATGAAATCAATTTGCGTTAGGGTGAAAGAAATTATAGGATCATTAACTCCGGCGTCGCATGTTAGAGGGGTGCGTTGAGCTAAACGAATCAAATTTAGAATGAGCTTGTCAGGCATGAAACAAATGTCTCGGACTATGAATAAAACTGGCATTTCAGCCAAGGCTGCATGCTACATTCACACTGAAAATTGTCAGCCACGATCTTATTAACGTAAAGTATTTAACACCTCCGTCGAGCCTTCGGAAGAAAAAAAAATACATATTCCCTGTGCTGCTTTGAGACCAGTCAGCATATGCCTCTTTCCAGAGCCAAAGAACAATAAAAAGAATGTCTCCAGCAAGCCGCTCTCTTCGAACTTTATTTCACCCACGCCGCAATCCGTTAGCCAGAGGTCGCTAGTGTGAACGAGCACTGGCCCTTTGACCTGTGGCGCCACTCCGCGGCATTCCCACGACGCCGTGTGTGTGAGGAGGGACGCAAATAGAACAATGCGCGCGTGTGGGTGACTGCAACTCGAACAAAGAGAGGGAGCGGGGCGGGGAGACGGAGCTTGTTATCGCCATCTTCGTGTGTGATGATTACGCGACTCGCATTATCTCCGCGTGTTGGTGCTACAGCAAAAGCTCCTATTTATACCCGGCGGTCTCTAGTTCCGCCTCAATTAGGACGTGACGAATCGGAGAGCGACACCAGTGGTAACGCTTTCTAGTACGCGGAAGTAATCAGTGAGCGCAATTGTTTTGCAGCCCTGTACCGTGTCGTCGCTGAGAAGGGAGCTTTCATTTCTGACATGCGCGACACCGTAGTGACGCAAGCAGTTATACGTAACCATTTGCCAAATTAACTCACTCGCACGTCTAAGGGCAGACGAAACGGTGTCAGGTTAGTAATTCCCTGCAAAGGTCATTTCCTTGCTGCTGTAGAGCGTTAACCATTCGCAAGCGATTAATTATGATTGCGCAACCAAGGCGATAGCCCTGGAGCATTGGGCGTCACTGCTGCTGCTGCTTGCATCATACAATTAACCAGTACTTTACAACCTTAAGTGAAACAGGTTAGAATGGGCCGTTATCCGGGTCGGCCAGCATCACATTCAGATTAATGGGGTTTCGGTGGCAGCAGAGGCCGACGCCGGTTCCCAGAAGAAAGTTCTCGGCCGAATTAACTCAGTAGGAGGGAACGATACATGCACTAGCCGTTACTGTCAAGTTTCATTTAGAGATTACTCGTAGTTTCAGATATCCGCTAGAACGAATTCCCGTAACAGCGAATACCCGGGATACTTATGCCGTACAGACGAATCAATGACAGCAGGATAAGCTATGGTCTCAGGAACACCGATTGCACACCACTAAGCTCGGTTACCAGTGAGCTCTAACCGGACAATCTAACTACCTTGTGAGGGCTTTATTTGACACCACAATAAAAGCTATTCCGAAGAAAAGGCAATATATATCTCGTGAATTGCAAGCATGAATGATTAGCGCACAGCAAAGCGACAGTGAACACAGCCGGGCATAAACATTGATAACGGCATATAATTGAAAAAAAAAGGGGGGGGGGGGGGCGCTAAGAAGGTGACGCTGAGTTTTTCGTTCAAACACAGAGCATTCGTTCAAAGCACTCCAAGTATCCAGTCCGCTAGGGCAAGTATGCTGGGGAACGCATTTGATTTATTCGAATGCTGCGTTTTTAACACTGGGAGCAGCTCCGTAAGTCAGCCGTAGCCTGTCGCGTTCGTCCAGATTTGCGTCAGTGCCCCAAGTGTACCGAGAATGCGCAGCTAAAGCACCGGCATCGAAGCATCCCATACAACGTAAGCGCTTCTGTGCTGCTCGCCGAATGGCAGAACTTGCACCCAGGATAGAACAATGGTGGGCCTTTTTGTGTACACCTTGAAGACGGGCTAGGCATCCATTTTGCTCCTCGCCTGGTAGCCACGCAATGAGAGAACGTGTGCTGCCTATCAACGCAAAGCAGCCGACGGGTGCCACTCGGGTTCTATTGTATGCCTTCATACAGTGCGCACGACAAATGGTCACGTCTTGTATCTACAGTGTGAGAGTGACCACTCACATCTGGTTCGAAACTGTGCCAAAATATTCATGCTAGAGGTAGAGCAAGCCGTGTTGCATACCCAACCTGAAGTGTGTGTGTGTGTGTGTGTGTGTGTGTGTGTGTGTGTGTGTGTGTGTGTGTGTGTGTGTGTGTGTGTGTGTGTGTGTGTGTGTGTGTGTGTGTGTGTGTGTGTGTGTGTGTGTGTGTGTGTGTGTGTGTGTGTGTGTGTGTGTGTGTGTGTGTGTGTGTGTGTGTGTGTGTGTGTGTGTGTGTGTGTGTGTGTGTGTGTGTGTGTGTGTGTGTGTGTGTGTGTGTGTGTGTGTGTGTGTGTGTGTGTGTGTGTGTGTGTGTGTGTGTGTGTGTGTGTGTGTGTGTGTGTGTGTGTGTGTGTGTGTGTGTGTGTGTGTGTGTGTGTGTGTGTGTGTGTGTGTGTGTGTGTGTGTGTGTGTGTGTGTGTGTGTGTGTGTGTGTGTGTGTGTGTGTGTGTGTGTGTGTGTGTGTGTGTGTGTGTGTGCGCGCGCGCTCTCGCTCGAAAAAGACCAACATAGTTGAATCTACTCTTTCCCCCGTCCTCTTTTCACTATCAGTTCGACGTTTCTGACCCTTGTCTCCTCTCCTCTCCTGCCCCCCACCCTCCCCGTCTGCAGCTAAGATACCTAAGATCGTAGAACGAACACTTCAAGATTACTATAACTGCACGCACCTGAACAAACGGCTACTAGTGAAGAAGAGTTCTCCGTCTGTATGACGAACGACAGCTAGGGCAGTTTAGGTGTTCTGGATGGAAAAAGCCTCTACGATCTCTTATCGTATATTTAAGCCCCATCTTATGTCACATGACAAATCAGTATTAAAAAAAGAGAGAGAGAGAAGTATATAGCAGTTATCACGGCCAACGTCTATCTTTTTCTGCTGCATTTGTCAAGTTTTTATTATCTTTATTCATAAAACCAGTCCAATCCTATTGGTATGGTTTTTCTGATATATGCGCTTCGAGAAAATACGGGAACACTGATGGCCAGATGGTCGTGAAAGATGAGAGCAAGGGTTCAATTTACCCTAAAAGGATCTATAACTTGATGTATGCCATAAACACCCCTTTAGAACCCCGGAAAGCTAATCATAGGGTTTGAAATTTTTTGAAAACTACTGCGCATTTTTTATCACCCCCAAATTGACTTATCTGGAAACGAATACGCATGCCCAAATTTCTCTTCCGTTTCTCATTTGGTGGCTTGTGTTCTCCTTTCGTAGTGACGTCCTCTCATTCGCACGCTTCTTTATTATTTTGTTCTGTAAATGGAAACAGCCTTTCCTGCAGTGCATGTCCGCTGTTTACCTCAAAGATAAACATCTCAAAAAGTTTTTTTGGTGTGTATGTGATGGACGTATTATTTTAAAAGTGCAGGTTTCTTATTTTTGTTTCGATACCTAGACATTTGTTTTGAACGATAGACGTACACTTGGAGGGGAGGACATGTGGACGATGAGATTCCGCAAAGACAATGGACTCCTAACACGCGAAACTGAAACAATGACCTTACTCCCCAGGGGCAAATTCTATCGCGGCCAATCTATGAATGCGATTTCTTTCATCGAAATTAACTGCCTCAAGATAGAACGCATCCGCGCAACGAGATAGTATACATAGCATCCGCGCCAGCCGGCTGAAGGCGTCTTGCATATATGCAGCACATCTACATGCGGCTTCCTACACAGAAGCGCGCGATGCCTCGTCCCTGGGACGGCCAGCCGTGAGAACAGCCTCGGGCGCAAGTGAGTCCAGTCGTGTCACAAGATAGTACCTCGCTGCACGTGGAAGAAAGGAGCTGAATACCACACGCGCACGTAAAAGCATCCGAAATGAACGGGCAGGGCAACGCTGTAGATGGTCGTGGAGGAAAAGGGGGCTCGTGATGAACGAAACAATTAGCGCATTAACGAGCACACGAATGCGACGGGGTCGTCTGCTCGCGCGCTGCAGAGAAACCTAGGCGAGGGTTGGAGAAAGAGGAGATTAGGTGGAAGGGCGATGACCTCGGCCGTGACAAGGTCGCGACATTGGGAGGTCACACCCCTACTTCGCTGCTGCTGCTGCCTAAGAACAAATGGGCGGCCTGTCGGTCTCGGCCCTCTATCAGGCGCGTGTGAGACGAGACTGCTACGCACTTTAAGCAAATGACGTCCTTCGGGAGTGCGTCCACTCCTAGGACTTAGGTTCACAACGTGACCACAGGAGTACGGTTTATGATGCACGTATCGTTTTGCCCAGTCCTTTCCTGCAGTAGGAAAACGCGGGGGATTTCGGGTACGGCATCGTGTCTTCAGTTTACCTTTTTAATACAAATGCATTATAGTCCACGTTGCGAACTGCACCCGGCGTGATCTTGGCTATGAAAGATGGTCAGGGAAAATCACTAACAGGTCCAAGAGCGGGCAAGAATATTCTGATTGACGCCAAATATCTCCCGCGGGTTCTTATAATCAATGTAAATTAATTGAGTTGAGAGAAATAATTGTTTATTTGGGCAAGGCGGGAGTAGAACCCAGGACCTTCCAATTTAATCACAAGAATGCTGCCTAAGCTCAGAGGCTTTATTTTGTACCTCGCTTTTTATGACGTATTTCTATGCAAGAGCCGACATTCACGTTTACCGCAGACTAATAGACAAATGAGAAAAGAATATGTCCTTTAGGTTGGTTTGCATCTGGGATTTAACGTCCCAAAGCAACTCAGACTATGAGAGACGCCATAGTGGAGGGAGGACGCCAGAAATTTCGACTGCCTAGGGTTTTTTAACGTGCGCTGACATCGCACAGTACACGAACGCCTAGCTTTTCGCCTCCACCGAAAAGCAGCCGTCGAGGCCGGGATTCGATCCCGCATCCTTGGGCACAATAGTCGAGCACCTTAACCACTGCCCACCCAGCCGGGGCGTGTCATATAGGGTTCATTGTCATGTCGAGTACCTATGAGGTAAAGTACGCTGTAGCAATTCAAAACAAACTTTTTCTTCGTTATTTTTTGCCGACGTCCGATTTTTCATCTTTGAAGCCAATAAAGCGTCGTTCAACAATTTCTGGTGCATCACAGAGAAGACAGTTTACAAAAGATATGAAAATGTTCTTGTTTTTCCTTTTAAACCCACAGTTTCACTGGTAGAGTTTGAGTGGACTACAAATGGCATACAATGCATCCAATACAATGCGTCCAATAGAATACAACTGCCTCTCCCATACCCTTCTAACTATCTCATTTCCGCTTAACCATTTCCTCTTCTAGTTGCTGCCGCATTATTTCCGCAAACTTCAGTCTAACCAGCTCATCTGAATCTGTGCCACCCGCACTAAGTTGCGCTTCATTTTCATCGGTTCTCCTCCCTTCGCATTACATTGCCGACCTACGTCATTTCTCTTTTATTGCGACCAGAATGTCATTAGTTTAGTTCGAGTTTGTTTCAAGACCTACTCTTTCCCCTCTTTTAAAGTGAGGCCAATCACTTCTCCTTCTGTGGCTCGCTGCGCAGTCCTTAAATTAATTTCAATGCTTTACACTAGCCTCCACCTTCCTTCCCCGCAAGTAAACAGTAAAAATGCAACTATTGCGTACACTCTTTAAAAAGAAACTTAAATGTGTCAGGCAAAGTGCCCTCAACGCCATTTTTATTCCCTGCAGCTATTTTTCCTTGAGGATTCGGAATTGCCAGTGGTACTTGGCCTCGGTAAGTGCAGCGCAAAGTGCGAAAGGCAAGAACTGCCCCATTTCCCTCTGTTCATAGAGTGTTATCCAGGCTGCCCTAAGACATGACTAACATGCGGACACGCCAAATGAAATGGTCACGAGCGGTCTTGCCACTCAGATGCGCCCCGTAGCGGTCGCGCTTTTACGCCGGTGAGCTGTGGTAAAGCTCTCCCTCACACCTCGCAGGCAAGGATAAAGGCTTTTCACGGTTCACGCTACGGTGGGACTTGATTATATTGAACTGAACTATTATATTGAACTATTCACGACACCGTAGTCGAGGGCTGCAGATACATTTCAACTGTCTAAGGATCATTTAAAGTGAATTCTCATTGCGCAATAGACGGGCGTCTTTTTATATATATATATATATATATATATATATATATATATATATATATATATATATATATATATATATATATATATATATATATATATATATATATATATATATATATATGTCGTGTTCGTCTGAGTACAGCCGCCGCGGCGAGGATGCAATCCCGCAATCTTGGGATTCGCATCCGCACGCAGTGACAATTGGTAAGCCCATATATTAGCTGGTACTGTGCTCTCGTGACGCAAAAATCTCCTCGTATATTCTTCGGCCGTGACCAAGCAAAGAAACGACGCTGATTTCATTTTTATCGCCTACGTGTATCCTATAATGCACAACCCTGTCCTACTCCGCGCATAACTTTATGTGCAGAGTCACGGCAGCATCTTTGCAAATAGCCGATGGACAGAACATTACAGAACATTGCACAAAATGTGCTGCGCATGGCTGAATAGCAGGCCGCTTTCGCAAAAAAAAAAAAAAAAAAATCTGCGGAAAGAAATACTGAAAGCTTAAGGCACCCCTCACTTTTTCTTTTTCTTTTTTTTTTTCACGATTATAAAGTGCATTTCGGCTTTCGCATAACAGTGTACCTTGTGAGCGCTGCTGCATGGATATATTTGCTCGGTAACGAGACAGAAGACTGGATAACAGTAATTGTACAATTTTCTAGGGCCCTCAATACAGAAAGAGGACATAAGGAAACAGAAGTTCTCCCGCTATATCATAACGCTTGTGCCATTGTGATGGTACACGTTTGTCAAAAACTACATCTTCAGTGAAGATGATTTGCGTGGACTAAACGTTCTCAAGAAGCAGTTCAAAACTGTCGTTTCGTAGTAGCATCTTTCATATTTCCATTTAAAGAGTCCTTGCAGTCAAAAAAGGAGGTTTAACTGAACAGTATTTTGTCCTCTATCACTACTCCGAAGGTACTGATGCAAGTGCAAAACTGAACTACTAACACATCTTAACTCCAAACGCTTTCATATACTACATCCCATCGAGCCACGTGCCTCTGGGACGATCAACGTTATGACCAGTCACGAAATTGTGATCCGGTACGCAAACAGGAGACTCATAACGAAGCGCTTAATGCTAGCCTCTCGGCTCGGAGAAAGGTTCTGGCAGCAGCTTCTTTTTGGATGCGTCGGTGTTTAGGACGCAAATAACCGTGCTTACATGCGCGCATACTAAAGCAAACCTCGCAAAGTCTTTTTGACAGATTCCGATGCGTGTGTACTTGGAGGCGAGCAAACAACGCGACCTTATGGAGCCCCCCTGGCAGCAATTCCAAACCCAGCATATATCAACATTACGGGGGCGTGAGACATCCGTAAGACGTCGCAGTGATGTTTGCGACAGGTAAGGAGAGCTGCTCCTTTTCATGTGGCTGGTGTGGGAGCTTTACAGGTCGATGACTGGGGTGCAGTACGCTTGCCTTAGTAAACATGCCTCTTCATCGTTTCTTAAAGAGGACAGTGTAAGTGCGTGTTCTGAAGGAACGAACTAAGGAGGGAGGGGGTGGCGAAGCAACTTCGCGAACAAGGCAGCTACCGGCCGTCCTGCAAGCGCATTTCATATGCAAGCCCACCGCATCTTAAGCGTATATGCCCTTGCTACAAATTCCTGCATGTTTTCCACATCCTGCATATGTAAACATACGTTGACGCATAAATGATTGCGTTCGGTGAACGCCCTTACGGTACGAAGATGCAGCTGCATTTTCAAGATGTCGTGTTTGTGGTGTCTAGTAGAGACACAGTTCGTAATTATCACTCAGTGGTGCCCTTAAACAGCTCCTAAGATGGCAAGCTTTTTCTAAAACTTGTGGAGTCATATGGAAAAAGGGAGGCGGTACTGCTGCCGACATTGTTTCTTTGTTTAGAAGAAGGCGGAAAGCGTGGGGACATTTCGTTATGGTCTCCATATGGTCTTCATTTATCTGGAAGAATACCTGCGACCATTAATTTGAATGTCGAGGCGAACTTGTAATTTATGGAGACTTGGCGAAGTACCTTTTACATGGGAGGCATTAAGATCAGTGGAATTTAAGGCTATGTTAAAACGCACTACGAAGAACAGGCAGTGAGATTAAGCAGGTAAATGATGTCTATTTCGTTACTCTGCTGACTGGGAACTACATAAATGGAGTGAAATTGAAGAGAACGGGCGCAGAAAAGGGAAGTTTAACCCTTCGTTTCTTCTGGTCGCAGCTATGACCACCTCTAGATCATGGCTAATAATAGCAAGAAAAATCACTACACAGTTCTTCCACAGACAGCCGCTGTAATTTGTGGCCTTCAAATGTTCGAGTACCGCTTCACTGGCCTTCTACGCGGATTACAATACCCGATACAAAAAGCTGACGAGAATACACTATGCACGTAGTGCTTCCCTAAATTTGAATTTAAAATAGTATAATCCAACACGTTTGCACGAAAAAGAAGTATAGAGGCAGGCAGAGCAGTTTACTGCCTTATCCAGGCCCTTTTGGACACTTTTTTCCTTACTTTTCCGATATTTTGAGACTTCACGGCCGCAAGCCGCCATACAAACAAACATTCCGAGAGCACTGTGGAATCTACACTGCAGACATGCGAAAGTCAGAGCCTTGCTGGGGCACTCGGTGCATCACGCTTGCTCTCGTTATCATTATCAACTAAATGCACTATCATTATCATTGCCAACTGTCATAACTATCATTATCACTAATTGTAGCGTCATTATCATCGCTACTACCATCCTACTATCATCAGGAAAATTGTGATGTGCGTTCCACGATCTCGGGCGTGGCGCAGTTGCTTAAAGCGCTCGGCTGGGGATCCGAGGGATGGAGGTTCGTCTTCCGGTGGAGAAAGATTTTTTTATTTTTCTGGTGACGTCATCAGGATTATTGGAAGTGGATGAAGTGGAAAAAGGGAAAGGGGAGTCGTAGTAGAAGACTACATAGTAATTTCGACCACCTGGGGATCTTTAACGTGCGCTGATGGGGCTGGGACAGGTGTGTCACCGCTGTTTGCGGCAGGGGCTAGCCTGCCACAGAATGTTTATCTGTTGTAGGCCGTCATTGCACCCGCCACCGTTGCGGTGGTGGACGACGGCTGTTGTTGCGGCGCGCGTATTTTTCTCCCTGTTCCTTTTCTATCTTCTCTATGTTCTGTCTGCACAAGGCAGCGGAGGTGGCTCAGCTACAGAGCCAGTAGCAGGCCCGTGCATTTTCTTTGCCTTCTTCCTACAGCCACAACAACAACACCGACGAAATCGCACAGCACACGGACGCCCCATCGTTTCGCCTCCATCGAAACGCAGCCGCAGCGGTCGGGATCGCATCCGGGAACTCCGGCACAGAAGTCGGGAGTCATACCACTGCACCACCCCGGCGGGGCATTTAAACACGAAATAGGCATTGTTAATAAAAACAGCGCGAACAGGAAGACACAAGACAAGATAAAAGGAAAATACAGGACAAGCGCTTGTCCTGTAGCTTTCTTTCATCTTGTCTCGTGTCTTCCTGTTCGCGCTGTTTTTATTAACAATAGATTTTTACCAACTCGCCCAACAAAGTATTTTGGTAGGAGATAGGCACTTGCTTCATGCAAGGCTGCTTGTGTCCGCGTGACTGCTGAGAGTGTTGACACGCGCACATGCACCTTTTGTTTCGTTGCTAACAATAGCGCAGGAAGAAATGAAAGTTCAAAAAGCTAGAGATGTAATCTTCGACGTGCGCAGAGGGATCGTACGAAAACGCTTACAAGGTACTGATGCATAAGCTGTCATAAACATATTGGCCATGAGCCTTCCCATTCAATAAAGGGCAATCAATCAATTAATAAATCAATCAATCATATCGTCCAGCACGAGTGAAAAAGCTGGCACATAGTTATCTTTGTCTTCTACCGTCGCAACAATACAAGAAAATCGGCTTCGGTGTATTACAGTGTCTCAAGTCCAGCCTTTCGGCGCGCTATGTTTCATTGTAAGTCAGCTATGGGATATTAAGTTACAGTTATTCACATGTTGATGAAATTGGCCTAAGCTTCCGAAGCACAGCAAACATCTATTTATCTTTAATGTTCTTCTTGTGCTTTCACTGAGGTCGTTAAACTGGCAAATCAAACCAATGGGATTCGCTTTTGAAAATATTCAGCAGGCAACCGGGTATATTATGAGATACTTTTATGAAATGGTATAAGCTTCCGATGAGTGGAATTTCTATCTAAAGTTTGTTCTATGCCCACAAACAGTAATTAGGGCTGTCATAAAAATCAATTCGGGTACTGGCTTGAAAAAAAGAAACTAAAAATTATAAGCCTTCTGAAGGAGGATGTGCGGATGGTGCGGTTTCCGATTTGTAAATATTAAGTTCATCAACGCGACAATATTAAGTTCATCAATTCATCTCTAAGATTTGTCACAGCGTTCCTGGTACGTTTAGTGTGCGCTAGCGGGTCTAAAAATAAGAACACAAATATTAATTGGAAAAATACTCAATTTAGGGGGAAAATACGGGGAATATTTTGTGGTCAGAACAGAACTTCTGTGCGGTTTCTGACCGTGAGTCAAAAAAGTTGTCCCCTAATTTCAGTGTGGTACAGAATCGGATACTACAAGAAAGTACTACAGAGAAAAATCTATAGAACTCCAAGAGAGTATTACAAAACTATGGAAAAGTGACCATACGACACAGCTATAGAATATTTGGTCGTATTCTGGCACATTTCTGTTCTTTTCTGTTTTCAGCCCGAAAGTGGCCAGAAAGGCTGATAGAGCCTTTATAAACATTTCACTGTATTTTGCCATTGCAACTTTGTCAGGTGATCGGCTCCTTTCACAGGGAATTTTCGAGGGCAAAAAAGATTCTGCACTATGCATCCTGCACAAACGTTTAGGAATTTTGAGGACAAAAAAAAAATAATCTGCGCGATGCATCCTGCGCCGAAGTTCCGATTTTTTTTTTTTTTTTATTCTCAGAAACTTTACGTGTTGATATTACGATAAGCCAGAGGGCAGCAACGTACTTTAGCCAAGGAAGCGGGAGCATCGCGATCGTTTTCTTTTCACCGAGTCATAAACGTCCGCCTGCCGCCCCTGAAACACGACCTGAATAATCTAAGTCTTGTTTATTAAACCGCCCACTGCATCGCCGCCTCCGCAGTGGATCACAAAGGATAGTAACCAGTTTGTTAGCGATGGTGATACGAATCTGGTATAACGTTGCGTCAGCCCTGAACGTACAAGGCGGCCTCAATCGCAGCTATGCTGCGTAGTGAGCAATGAGGTAGCAGAGAGCGAGGCTTTGTTCTGACTGCCCGAGACAACACAGCCGGTAGGACAAAGCGCGCGGCGACACTGCTTCAGTGACCCCGAATGTCAATAGCGAGGCTGTGTTGTGTGAAAAAAAGGTGCTGCGTCGGACCGCGTGGCTCAACAGGACCGGCAACGGCAGCATGAGTGAAGTAGTGCAGCGATTCATGGCGTTTTTATTGTGTGTTCTATGCTTCAGACGACAAAGTCGAACCAAACCTGCATTACTTTCCTCTGTAAAAAAAAAAAAAAAGATTTCAGCGCAAATTTAGAAAAAATGCGCGCGCTATGACGTACGAACGAAGTTCACCTCATATTAAAGTATGTATTTATCTTCACGGCACAACTGTTGCACAGATTACCTTTGCATCGAACATGACGTCTCTCGATAAGATTGTACCAAGCCTTTTTCTTTTTTTAATATGGCTAGGGGACACCACAGGGGACACCTAGGTGAAATGAGGTAATGATCTCGATAACGAAGGGATGCAATCTTTGTGAAATCGAGTGAAACGGTATGATTGGTATGTTATCTAGATCAGATAAGTAACAAACAAGAATGAAGGACTCGTGACAATACACATAACAAAAAAGGCAATAATCACTCGAACCAAGAACAGCATAGAAGAATGCGTTGTGTGTGTGTGTGTGTGTGTGTGTGTGTGTGTGTGTGTGTGTGTGTGTGTGTGTGTGTGTGTGTGTGTGTGTGTGTGTGTGTGTGTGTGTGTGTGTGTGTGTGTGTGTGTGTGTGTGTGTGTGTGTGTGTGTGTGTGTGTGTGTGTGTGTGTGTGTGTGTGTGTGTGTGTGTGTGTGTGTGTGTGTGTGTGTGTGTGTGTGTGTGTGTGTGTGTGTGTGTGTGTGTGTGTGTGTGTGTGTGTGTGTGTGTGTGTGTGTGTGTGTGTGTGTGTGTGTGTGTGTGTGTGTGTGTGTGTGTGTGTGTGTGTGTGTGTGTGTGTGTGTGTGTGTGTGTGTGTGTGTGTGTGTGTGTGTGTGTGTGTGTGTGTGTGTGTGTGTGTGTGTGTGTGTGTGTGTGTGTGTGTGTGTGTGTGTGTGTGTGTGTGTGTGTGTGTGTGTGTGTGTGTGCGCGCGCGTGATATTCGCTCTTCGCTCCACCGAGGTGGTGCAGTGATTAGGGCGCTCGGCTACTGTGCCCAAAGAGGCGGGATCGAATTCCGGCCTCGGCGGCCGCTTTTCCATGGAAGCGAAAAGCAAGGCACTCGTGTGCTGTGCGATGTTAGTGCATGTTAAAGGACACCAGTTAGTCGAAATTTCCGCAGCCCTCCACTACGGCGTCTCTCATAGCCCGAGTCGCTTTGGGACGTTGAACCTCATAAAAAAAAAAACTATTTATGATAATCATCAAACAGACCTTTTACCTGGTAGAACGTCAAAGGAAAAACCCTCAAGACACTGCTGAGATCAAACCAAGCATATCATCAATGAGTTCCCTAAATTCCCTAACTTTGTATGAATCAACAATATAAATAAAAACCAGAAACATTCCCCTATGCGTTCACTGGTTTGCATGACATCTGTATTCCTTAATGTTGCAAAAAGGGCATAACATTTTTTGCATCACATTAAGGATCTTTCATCTCTTACAAAGAATTCTTTTTTTTTTTCTGGGCATTGGTGGTATGCCAAACATCTCGTTCGAGAAATCGGAGCTGAACTTTTAAATTTGTCACGTCCTGAATTCGTGGTGAATTAATCAATAGACGCCCTCGAAGAGGCTTCATCTCATCTCGCTAAGCATGAATGCAACCAACAAAGCACATCACCGAAGGAAGCAAGAGACTGCATTCGTTCCAGTGCGCGGTTCCGCCATATTTGAGGTATCATGTGAAATGCCTCCAGGGGATCCACTCCAGGGCCATGAAAAAGAAGTTAACATTACTGATTTAAATAAAGTCCGAGGCAATTATAATTGGAGTCAAATGTGGCGTTTCTCAAGAACATCTCGTTTTTCCACCTCCATATCCGTAACGTGAAACGGGCCATTCAGGAGAGTGGGGTAGGATTAGGTGAACCCGTTTAGGTGAAGGTACACAATTAGCCCTCCTCAGAATACCTCGTGGACTTCGCTGATGCTGGTATGCAGAGGCTGGATAAGCTGCAGTCTTAAAGGTTTGATGTGACGACGGCAAAGGCATCAAGTCTGCGTACAGTAGTTGCCGGCCTCGGGTGCTGGCCCACAACAACAACGGGTGCTGGCCCACAACAACATCGCACCTTACGGAGCGAGCACATCGAGGGGCCATTCCTGATGTACAGTGAACTGTGAGAGGGCTGTTCCCGTACATGCATCTTCCGCCCAAGCCAAATTGGATTGCGAGAGTATCTGAGAGGATAGAACCGCCCTGAGATACTCGGGCCTCCGCAGCAGGACGGGCGTGTTCCTTCTAGTACAGCAGCTCAGTTAGATCATCTGAGAATAGCTGAGAATGGATTGGTCCTTTGGGGCCCTGCTTATGGTGATAAGAACGGTCATCGTTGCTCTCTGGTGCTTCTGAGTGTCGCGGGAAGTCCGACGCAAAGCCCTGTCACAAATTTAATCTTAGAGACAATTGGGCCTGATTGCTTTAAAAGGAAATCTAGGTAAGGTGCAGACTTCCATAAGCTGCCTCCCCGTACGAAAAACGAACTAAACATCCTCCTTTTTAGAGAGAGCAAGGCTGTAGACTTGCGATGTCTTGTTACAACCAAACTGAAAGTAGACAGTAATGATGTGGCGCATGTACAAAAAATTTCGCTCGTTCTCGTACCTCCCATGTACGCAAAGAAAAAAGAAACAGTCTTTAGCGTTGCTTCACAATAAGCATTTCTCTCATTGATATAGCAGATGCCGAGGCCAGCAAAGATATCTTCCTTACATATCTGTCTTACTTTTTGTTTGTTTGTTTGTTTGTTTGTTTGTTTGTTTGTTTGTTTGTTTGTTTGTTTGTTTGCTTGCTTACTTGCTTGCTTGCTTGCTTGCTTGCTTGCTTGCTTGCTTGCTTGCTTGCTTGCTTGCTTGCTTGCTTCCTTGCTTGTTTATTATATTGCGACTTGCTACTGCTACAACTGCTCTTTAATATTCGTACCGGACTACAATTCTTCAAATGAGGTTACAATAAAGAGCAATCAATCCTATTTTGATTAATTCAACTTTGGATTAAAGTCGTTTGCGAGCATCACGAGCAGTTCAGAGGGGCGTTTTACTAATTTGTTCGATAATATCCTTACAACAAAGTCATGCAGCAGAAGTTCTTCAAAAGATGTATACCTAAGTTTAAATGCCTGTAGAACCTCGGAGATCGCGGATACCTTCCATATCGTTCCGGTTAATCGCCACTCGCTTTTGAAGGTCGGAAACATATTCAATAACAACAAAAAAGAAAATGTGGTGGGAATGCAGGCCTGACATGACTCCTGCGCAGACGTGGTGCTTCTTATCAGGGACATTCTATGGCCAAAAGGGTAGGCGCTCTTTTGTTCCCAATGTTTACAAAGTTGCATAGTTCACATGGCGCAACGTTTTCACGCGTGATGCGTACGGTACATATTTGTTTTATTGTGAGCTTTGCGATAACCCCACAGTACAGCTGGGTAGATGTGCGCCGACGGGGCAATTGTTCCAGCAGTTACCGCATTCGGGTCACGGTCAGAGCCGCTGCCGTCGCTCGCCTGTCCTGGTAGAGCGAAGAGTTATGGCACCGCCTTCTTATCGCGAACAGTCTTGAGTCCCACGCCGGATTGAGTGGTTGGCCTAGAGAGAGTATAGCTCTTAGACTTTCGCTTTTCGACCGCGGCTGTCATGTCTGCAGAAGACAGTGTCATATGGATGTGTCCTTGGTGATCGCTTCAAAGCCATCTTGTCATTATTGCGCCTTTAGCAGTTCGAGACAGGCGGCGGTGAAGGGACATTTACACTATTGCGGCCGCGAAGCTGTTCTGCGTATACCATTCCTGCACGTGCGCTCTTTGTTTTTCAAATGCCTCTCCGACTGTAAAAGCTATAGGCGGAAAATTCTCATCTACTGCGCAGATCATTTGTAGCCTCCGACCTAAACTACATCCAACCATCGTCAGTTCGTCTTCGAGAATGCGGAATTAGAATTCATATTCAACGTCGGGGCGCCTAGGTTGGTTGTCATCACTTACAGAAGTAGCCACTGTGGCAATGACTTGTCGGTAACAACGCCAAGCGAGTGCGGGGTCTGACATCAACACCTCGCACCCAAACGTTTCGACAGTAGGGCTTGTTTGAAGGCAAGGCTCAAAACACGGATTTTACTTTATGAGTGTAAATTTCCACCACCATAGCCACAAAAAAACAACCGCAACTGTCCTTACAATAATAATCCAGCTCTGGAACGGCTGCTTTTCATTTAAGTTCAGCCCGTGAACCTGCGAAAAATAGGTTCATTTGGGCTGGACGGAAAGCCATGCACAGGCTTTATGAGCAGCCTCGCAAAACGTGAAATCCTGGAACGAAAAGGATGATCGTAAGAAGAGAACTGTAACGCGGTGCCAAGCTCATGGCCCAGTGTCGACACTGGCGACAATTGATGACATTACGAATAAGAAAAAGGGTGAATTTTTACAGACGATGGGATAAATATGGGGCACGCCATGTCATGGTGGGTTTGGGATTAGACTCTACGCACTGATATTACTCAACGTAATCTCACAAATATGGCCACCGCGGCTGAACTTGAATCAGCCCCACGTGGTCAGTACACATTTAATGCAAACAGTTATCCACATCTCTTTTCGGTCATACTTTCAATACATCTATAAGGAAATGAACCACGGATTTCTTTCAAGTAATAGACTATTTGCTAAATGCTGACATCTGTACATATCCGTGCTGATCGCCGGCCGAACGGTTTTAATGTGCTACTATATAATAATAATAATATATTTCATCTTTCTTGATAACATGATTTTGAATATGCCGGCGCAAACTGAAACTACAAAACCATTGAGATTTCTTTCAATTTGTTGTTTCCACGCAAATAACACTGAATATCGTCTTGCTTATTTCACTTACCCACCAAACTTTCTTAAGCCTGATCTCTTTACAGTGCCTCACTCGTAACACGAACGTAGCTTTTCTGCGACTTCACCTAATATGCGAGAAAAATCAAAGGAAACTAGAAATTCTGGCCAAATTGCCTTCGCAAGCGAAAATTAAAGCCTTTCATTCACATAAATCGGTATAGAACTTAAATCGGACATGACATTTTATTACAACCGAAATTCATTAGCACACTATGAAGCTTTTAAAAAGCGTTCGAGAAATAAAATCTGCCTGAAACAGTTTGTCGAAATTTCTTTTTTGCAAGGACAGACGTCGCCTGCATTTCCATTATGTTTCCAGCATTGTTCTACGAGATAACTATTTGACGGAGGTACGTTCATAAACAGATGACCACTCTTCTGATGCCCTACAACATTTAAAAATATTGTCACCGAGAGGCAAATGCATTCACACTGTTACCAGTGATTACTTAAACACGCTTACCCTGGCGCTTCTAGAAGGCCAACTTGACATGACGAATTGATCAAATATCCAAGGGCGCTACTTCTTGATAGTAAAAACACACTTGGCAAATAGTGAACGCCAATACACGCAACACACTTGCCAAGTAAAGACTCAGAAAGCGAAGGCCAGATCCACAGAGCTGCTCCTAGGTTGTGACTAGTCAGGCCTGTGTGCGACTGACAGACTGGTATGCTTGAACCACACTCCAGGGAACTATATATTAGGCGTTGGCCAATAGCGAAGCCGTATTCCCAGTCAAGGCGTTCCACAAGCTTTGAGAGCCTATACCTCTCGAGATCAAAGTATTCAACGCACGTTGACAACGCATCTTCTACGGCAGCTGAAAAGGAGAGATTCTGGTTTTGGGGTGGAGCCTGGAAAGACAGGGCCAGCCTTCGTCACTTAATCGAATTTTTGTTTTTATTTCATCTTTTTTTTTGCCCCCTCGACAAGAATGCGTCGTGGCGCCCAAGTACACGCAATATCAAAGGAAACATCTCATTAACAAACATTCAATCATTCCCCCATTATATCCGCGTTAGCCAATTCTTGCTTAATTCTGTATGGCTTTATCAAGAAAATCCCCCCCCCCCCCCCCCCTCCCCAGGCTACTTCATCAAGCAACATGCCGAAATAAGCGTATATCTGGCTCTTACTGAGTATGAATGCCTTTTTTTTCTTTGATATTTATTTTTTCTAGTGAACGACGAATGAGGCGGCTGCTTCCCCCTCTCTTTCCTAAACGGCCACACCCAGTCCCCCTGCTCGCTAAGTCATCGCACCTTCCCATTTAGTTCGGATTAGCCTCAACATACATATTGCCGCAGTGTTTGGTTCCAGTTTTCTTTGTTTAGTTAGACGTTACGATCTGCAAAACTTTCTCAAATCAGCGCCAATTTACAGGCCTTGCTAGCGCTTTGTCCACTGCAATTCGCAGTTCACGGTAATTTATGATTTGCGATTGTTTAGGGCACACCTACCACCGCGTCGTTTACTGTGGATGGCATTCTTCCTGGAGCGTGCACAGCAAGCAGTGAACCGCTTTTCCGCTTTACTCGGCGAACCCTCTCTCAGCCGGTGTTAATCTCTACAGGTAGGCTGCTTTCGAAATAAAACTGGCAAAAGATGTAAAAAGCAAAGCGTCTCTCATAGCCTGAGTCGCTTTGGGACGTTAGACCCCACTAACCAAACCAAAATATTGGGGTACCCAAGATAAATTATGGATATTTCGTTCTTAACATGCTACGGCTGCTGCCTGCCCCAATTAAAAAAAAAAAGGTTTTAATCTAATTGTGTTTGTTAATAATAATAATTGATTCACAGGAAGGGAAAGGCGCAGTATCTGTCACACTTGTGTCTGTGGACACCTGAATCGCGCCGTAAGGGAAGGGAAGAAGGGGGGAGTGAAAGTGGAAAGAGAGAAAGAGGAGCCGTAGTGGAGGGCTACGGAGTAATTTCGACCACCTGGGGATTTTTAACGTGCGTTGTCAGCGCACGTTAAAGATCCCCAGGTGGTCGAAATTACTCCGCTTATTTATTTATTTATTTATTTATTTATTTATTTATTTATTTATTTATTTATTTATTTATTTATTTATTTATTTATTTATTTATTTATTTATTGTTCTCGCTTGAACCATTGAGACATTATGCTCTGTTCAGTGGCAGTGAAAATAGTGCGAATTCTCAAAGCTTTTCACCCGCCGACCCTGCCTCTAAGAATGACAGTAGTAGTGGTAGCTTAAGCTGGAAGACGGTTTTGGGTGGCAAAACGCACTTAGAGAATAGTACTCGTTACCAGATCTAAACTGTTTTGTTTCGAATTTCGTATTCTTCTTTGTGCCAATTTGAAATTCTCCGTTTTAAAAAATAATTGCAATGGATTTCCATTTTGTATCTTTGATGAAATCTACTGCGTCAAGGCTTTGTTTTAGTTGGTTTGTTCAGTGATTAGTCTGTGACGACTGCCAATATCATGATGACCACGTGACAAGCGTGCATGCTTGGTGACCCCAGTAAACGGGTCCTATTCGTAATCGAGTTATTATTACGAATTAATCGTAATTATTATGAAAACATTGAGGCTCGGCCAATTGTGTTTTGGCTGCAGGTTTTGGTGTCAGTGGAGACAGTTGCGGTTCATCTTCAGCTACAGGTGGCGGCACCTTCGCGACCACTTTCAAGGTGCATGGGTAAAAAGTAGAGAAAAGAACTAATAGATTTATGCATAGAAAGCATATTTCATCAATATGTAGCAGAAAAATAAGCTTCATAGCCACGGGATAGCCTTCTTCAAGTTATTACTCCGCCTCACAGGGCTTCGCAATCACCAGACACCTGTTTATTTTTGTATCCTTAACAAAAGCAGCGGTAGGCACGTATATAAGGGTTGTACATTACATAATGCGTAATAGAGCTGCCTTTTTTGTAATTTTATTACCGCCAAAAAAAAAGGTAATATGAAAAAAACTGACTCCAAATTTACGGTCCCCTCGTTCCTGGCGTGTTAGGGAAGATGCTATATGAAATTACGTTCCATTGGTTCCAGCGTGGCAAGTAAGGAGCAGACATAATACCTCGCAAAGCTAACAAGCATTCAGACAAAGTACCCTTGCAAATCATTACCGTTATAAGCATCAAACAACCGTGAGTCCCCGTACGTTAATTCCATACTTTGAAAAACCCATCACAGTTAGATCCGGAGGTTTCCTTGAACGATTACGTTTTCCTACGGAACACACCTTCCAAACACTCAGATGGCTAACTACTGTACGAAAACTTAATTCCATATTACGCGTACCACCAGATTTGCACTGGACAAGAAATTACGCATACCCACGTATGCTACAATCTAAAACAGACAGTAATTCGCATTACGCCATCTCAAAATGGGTACTAGCGCTAACAGTGAAATTGCAGTATCCTGAATCCCCGCTAAACGTTACGAGATTCACCGATTCCCCGTTTAAAGCTAACAGTCCTGCAGTGCACCCGAGACTTACATACTGACATCATGAGGTCACATAAAATCGAGCGACGGGGATAACGCGGGTAATTTACGTGATTACGCAATCAAAAATTATCCGCGGTAGCCGCAGGAAACGTGCGCTGATTAGGCAAGCGTCTCGATTAAGACCGCAAAAGGCGAGGCTTCTTTTTCCTCTCGACAATTTCCACTCCACAGTAATGACCAGGACATCTTCGCCGCGAAGAAATTAGCTGGGAACGCCGACAGCTGAATGCGGCTATTTATTATAACTCCTTTTTTTTTTTCTTCTTTCGAAGCCTAACCCACCCGTCCACATTCGTCGAAACGCAGTGTGGCACAGTTATCTGCACGTGTGGGGATCTTCGCACGCACGCGTGTGTGAATGAAGATAATCGCTCCCCAGAGATGAGAGACGCGTGAGCCTGTCCGTGTACCGCGATAGGCGAGAGGAGGGCGGTAAATCACTGCACCTGTCGAAGGTCCCTCGAAGCCGTGACCATTCGTGAGGACATCGGCCGCGATCGGGAGAATTAGCGGCCCCTCATCGAAGGCGAGACCTTGAACCCCGGATCGATGCTTCTCGTACTACCTTTGCGTGCATTGGAGGAGCTGCGTTCGTCACTGACGGCGTGATCCTTGGGCCTGGACACGCCGATCGCATGGTAACTGGGTGGCACGTGCCGTCCTGTCAGCCTCGCGTGTGTACCGACCAGTCCGAAGCCAAACAGGCTCGGGAATCGATTCTTGTGGTGCACCCACTGAGGAGTCATGGCGTTCAGCTGGAGAGCACGAGGTCTCAGGATCGAATCCCGGCAGCGGCGGCCGCAGTTTCCACGGCAGTCAAACGCGAAAGCACCCGTAGATGTATCATAAAAGAAGCGCTGAAGAAGCTCCCAAGGTCGATGTTATAACACCGACCTCTTCATTGTTGCCCCCTCATCCTTTCCCTCTATTTCGCTCACCTGTACCAGATCATCAACGTCGTGGATACATTATTTCCACCCTGTTCCCGTTATGGTGCCTGTTTCAGCGTTTTCCTCGCGTCACCAAACAAAAAAAATTTGCTCAACTATACACGTGGTACGAAAGGGCTGTTGCCGTCAAGCTGCGTCCGGTTAAAGTATTTCGGAGGAGCCAAACCTACGGCGTGAACAGATAAGCATAGCTGAGCGGAGGACTGTTTCTTCGGAGTCAACTCATCGCTTTTTATCACTGCAGCGCCCATCCTCTGTTTCGTGTTCGTTTTGCAAAAGTGGCCTGCATAACGTAGAACATGTTCATAGCTGATCTTGCGCCAAGTGAATATGCTGTTCTAGTGCAGCGATACACAGGCGCCAAGTGCACGGCAGAGACGATACGATCGCAGTCTTAAGAAATTATGGTGCTTATTTCTTTACATTCTTGGCGTAAGAATTCTGAGCCTGAGTGGTCAAGCCGGGTGCGCGAAATGAGCTGAAATGCTGCCCACGGGGAGGAAGAAGTAAGAATAGAACGGCTTGCCGGTACGATGTCTGATGCGTGGGTGATCCGCCTCCCCTGGAGCTGTCAACCATCCGTCACCAGAGTACATGGGACCGATGGCTCGAGGTGCGTGCGTGCGTGCGTGCGTGCGTGCGTGCGTACGTGCGCGCGCGCGTGTGTGTGTGTGTGTGTGTGTGTGTGTGTGTGTGTGTGTGTGTGTGTGTGTGTGTGTGTGTGTGTGTGTGTGTGTGTGTGTGTGTGTGTGTGTGTGTGTGTGTGTGTGTGTGTGTGTGTGTGTGTGTGTGTGTGTGTGTGTGTGTGTGTGTGTGTGTGTGTGTGTGTGTGTGTGTGTGTGTGTGTGTGCGCGCGCGCGTGCGAGCGTGCGAGCGTGCATGGCGCGCGCGCGCGTGGTGTCTGCTCGCGATTGTTTATTTCAGAGACAATGACAAGCTGTGCTCGATGAGCTGGCGCTACAGTCCCGCGTATTTAAAGAGAAGTCGCACGGACCTTATGCGCACATAATGGAAAGGCCTACTACTTCACTTCCTGGCTGACCAAGAAGCCTTTCAAGTAGACCCTAGCCATCAGTCGTTAGGGAAATGTTTAGCGTGGGCAGACATGGGCAGTATCGAAGATACATGCGTCTTCGATATTATCTTTAGATACATTTTGTGTATCGGTATTAATTATCGTGTGCTGAAAATGAAAGTATCGGAGTATCAGTATCGAAAATATATTTTTGAAGTATCGTGTATTTTGAAGATACTCAATACTAAAGAAAACTTCAAATATTGATGGCGTTGTGAGACTTTGGGTTGCCGGCGCTCGCTCAGACGACACGCCCTGAGACACGGCTTGTACAGTACCGCCTGAGTTCCCTACAAATGCCCCGGCCCCTCAGCTTCAACCACATTTCCAGATTCCCTTTCTTTAAAACCGAAGCAGGCAAAGGTAAGTAGGTGCTCACGAGGTGCTTTGCTTTTGATCACCGAGTGCGTAGCACGAAGCTGCTAAGCCTTTAACAGACACACAGAGAGATATGAGCAAAGCAGAGACGCAAGGTGAACACGCGGTAGGGATCTCGCACACTGCTGTACCTGATCTTCCCACCCTTTGCCACCCGGCCCCCTGTCTCTGCGGTGATTGATTCTCGTCAAGCAGTGCCCTCGGTGTGCTTTCGGACGCAGTAACTTATGCACAACCCAAAACTTCCGAGTTCCACGTGCCGGCTCTGCTAGGCGGCAAGAACACAAGCTTGTAAGACCTCAGTCCACCACGACGCAGTCGGCTAACCACGTTCTTGTGGTTACAGCGTTTGATGGAAAACAAATCCGTCTTTTTAACTGGACAGGGAACAGGCTTCCACTAGACTTCTTTTTTTCTGGAAAAAAGTATTGCGTCCAAAATTTTATTAAATGCACGACATAAAAGCTATGTATGCAATTTTCCAGCACAGTTCGAATAACAAATTATGCGTTGTCAAACAATGTTTTTGCGAAAAACATTTGAGCAAACCTTGAATAAATCTGGTAAGATATCTCTATCTTAAGAAAAAAAATCGTATTAGCCACTTTCTGTTAAAGATACTTTTATCTACAACCGCCGTAGTTCTCTAGCAACGCTATATAGTCCTAACTGCCTCCAGGATGCTTGAGTTAACGCGGCTAAGGTTCACTCTTACGCGCTGTAAAGACATCTTCATCGAATACAACATGGCGGTGTGCTCGTGTGCATATGCAAAGAGGCTATTCTCATTTGCGTCACTTTTAGCACACCCAAATCGCGCTCTTCCCGGAATAAAATAACGTGCAGCCATTTTATTTTGTTTACCTTCTAGCTTTTAACGATATGCAGAGCTTCAAAAGTTTATTATCGCACTAATGGCAATATAACTGCTCAGTTCCCCAAACGCACGCATGTTGCACCTTTGTATTTGTATGTATAGCCAAGTGCTCACAGGCCGGTTCACATGAAGCGCATTAATTTCAGGAAATATTCCGCTAGTCTGCATTTGGAAGCAATCGCTTAACTGTGACCAGGGCTTTAATTCAATGTGAAGTTCTGCAAGGACAGCTGTCCAAACAGTAAATCCATGCTGACGTATTCGTTAAGCTTTTCCAGAAAACCTACGCTATAGGAATGCTCTAAATATTCTAGAAAGCACGGTATAACTGCCTAATGCCGCTAATCGTATTACCACCTTTATTATGTTAGGATTTCAGTGATGTATCGACGTATCGACGATACAGTACCGAGTATTTGTATCGAAACTAGATTTCGATACTGTATCTTGTATCGGCATTGGAAATACAATTTTGCAGGGTATCGAGTATCGGTTTCGAAGATACTTTATCGAAGTATCTTGCCCAGCCCTGAGCATGGGGAACCTATCTAGAAGATTACGTGAACCTGGTTCAGCGAATCTCGGGAGTGGACATCGTCTGTTTGGTGGAGCCAGTTGCGACAGCGAAACTGCACTGTAGAAAAGCGCTCGTACTCTGACATTCCTTGCTGCGTCCTTTTAACGTCACCACACCCGTCACTGCATCAAATTTAAGTGCTCCTCGTAGTAAAACACAGCCCATCCGCCTTTATAAGAAAGAAGGTAATGTTCACGTAACAGAGAGTACACGCCGTAAACGTGATGTACAATACGGTCCACTGTTAAAGGGGAACACGAGATTGCATGGCCAAAGTACTTTGCGAAGCGTTGCCGCCGAACACTGGTAAGAGTGGGCGACACCAAGTGTATGTTCGGGAAGAGCATGCAGTCGGCCGTACTTACTGTGCATGTGCCTTGTACAAACGTTTATCGCTGGCTCTCTCTCTCTCTCTCTCTCTCGAGAGAGAGAGAGAGAGTGCTTTGTAAAGCGCGGCAGCAACGGAACCTCATATTCCCTTTAACAGTGGACCGTACTGTACAGGGTTCACATTATTTACTGCCAGGAGTGTCTAACTATCCGTGGTTACACGTACAAAAGCTAATAGCTCCAAAATTGAAGAGTGAAGAGGAGCGCTTTCATTCTCCTCGCTCTTGATAATTTTGATACTTTGATAGTTTGCCATCTTGCCGTCTTCATCGTTTTCCTGCGTTCGCATTTTTGTGTGCTCAGCTTGTTCCCAACAATAGCGTTGTACAACTTCGTTTAGTGCTCGTTTTTTTGTGCGTCTTTAGCTACGGCTGCCAGGTCAGATTATTTAGATTTTGTACCGGCAGCATACATCATCTAGTCGGAAAACTTCGTTTATTGAACGTTACCCGCAGTTCTGCTTAGAGCAAACCGTTAAAAGAGCATAGACTTGTTCAAATCTAGCCGAGTTGTAATACCTTAACTGCATACGTAGTGCAAGATAAGGCAATGAGCAGGGAAAACGGGGATAAAATTAGCGTTTTAATTCGATTGTTAACGTGTGCCCTTTCTTCTCTAGCTGCCTCCTTCCAAGACTGATGTCCCATTGAACCAAACACTGTAAAAGCGAGTGCATTGGAGTTGCTATGTAGAGAAGGCGGAGCTCTGGTCAAATTAGGTAACATCCCCGTTTTTTTTTTTTTCTTTTTTAAAATTTCAACTCTCTCTAACCCCAAATGAACATTGGTTGGGCATGGTGTTATTTCCCGATGAATATTCTTATGCACGTCGCCCCAGCTGACGCACTTCGCCGACCTCGTGTTGCAAGCTCGGTGGAATAGCAGTAAACGACATGCAAAACACGGACGACACTCGACCGGGCAATGTACGGAGGCGCTGCGCTAAGTTCGAAATTTGCTGCTGACGCGTTTGCAACATCCAGCTTTACTTCGCGTATTCTAGGGTAGAGAGCCATACCTCGAAGTTAAAAAAAGAAGGAAAAAAAAAGTGCAAAAAATCGCTGCATACGCTCGGCTCTTGAACTGAAATGGTTAGCGAGTCAGCCTCATTCTCGGTGTGTGTATACCATTCCGTCTGTCGTCATCCTTCAGCCAGGCGCTCGTTCCAAAAGGCGGCGGGCTTTTTCGCTGACTGATGGATGCGAGGGAGAAACCGTTACCCGTGACGGTGGGAACTCGTTAGAAATTGTAGGCGCGGTGACAAGGCCAACGCACCAGCGGCGACACGGTCATCGACCTTCTGCTGGAGACCATACCATAGAAGACTCTGCGTGGTACGAATACGCATCTCTTCATTAGCCGAAGTATGGGCAGCGTATGCGCCGATAGAACGAAATGGGGTTTGAGCGAGTGAGATGACGAGTTAATGGTAACGAGACTGATTGTGAGGGATAATGAATAACCCAGATGAGAGTGCGAGCGAGCGGTAGTATTGCACTTAGGAGCAGTGTAGGAAGTTGGGTACGCGTTTCCGATAGCGCTACCGAATATTCCGCAAGACAGGAGACACGAGACAAAGACGATGAACTGATATTTTTTTGATGAAGGAAACTAGGAGATTATGCAGAAACTCTTCCGAAGCATCGGTATCAATTATGGCACGACAGAACTAAATTCGCGGTAGTATGGCGTAAACCGCTTTTCAGTAATAACATTTACTTGCCACAGCGAGTTGTGTTTGGTTATGGAAGTGATAGCGTTTATGATGGCACTGCGGGCTTCTGCAATCAAACATGTGTGCTCTCACTGAAATAATTCGTGACAAGGACATGCGAGCTAGAGACGCTGCGAATACCTGTCTAGGCGTGGGCAGTTCTACACACAAGAAACGACTGGAAACAAACAGAACGTTAAAATAACAAAAATGATGAAGAAGCCCTGCCGATATAAAAACGTACCTCCACAAACGGGGACATTAACGTATCCACAGGTATTGACAATTTTCTTGACCTCTATAGAGACACCTCATGCACTCACTGCAATATGGCGGAGCTATGGAGAAATACTGCTCATATATGGGCAGACCAATATAATCCCGCATGTTAGTATAATCCCACTACAAACTCTATTTTTTTCTTTTTGTCGCTATTTTCAACTTCATGTAGGCCAATGTGTAAAGGAATAAGAAATACGTGAGCACGAAACTGCTTCCTGGAATTTGTAAACTGCCGCTATGAAACCCGAGCGCTAGATGGTGGACGCATGCTTTGGATAGAATTTAAAACCATTGACACTGACGATGAAGACGTTTTTTTTTTTTTTTTTTTTTTTGCAACGTATTAGGAGCCACTCTAGAAAGTATTCCTTTGTTTCATTTCTCACTTGATAAGAAAGAGCCAAGGATTACCATAGTACTTGCACAGAGAGCCAGAACGCAAGGGCAGCGAGCAAAGAAAATTGAAGTTGACAGAGAATTGAAAAAAAAAATGAAATTTGAAAATAATTGACAAAGAGAATTGAACAGAAAAAAACAAAACGAATTCTGAGAATATTTGATCAGTTTGGAGGCCTCAGTTTTGCCTAATCATAGATGACGCGGCTACAAGCTTTTCCAGTGTTGACCAGTGTTCTCAACTATGACGTCAGGAACACATGTTCGTATCTGGAGAGCAAGAACAAAAATCTTGGTTCTTTGGAAATCAAACGAAGCTACATGCACGTAGTTCCTTAATTATCGCCGCCAGCTGTACCACGATTGTTATGCAAGTGGCGCTCCACCACACCCTTTTGAACGGCAAGCGAAATGTATCTTACCTTTCCAGTGCAAATGGCTTGCGTACCAAGCGGCGCCCGTACTGTTTCCTGAACACTAGGAAACCGAGTGAAACCGTGTTCGACGACATCATCCGGGCTTAAACATTCCGGCCGACTGCAACGTTGCCGCAAGCTCGCGACAGCATTCCGCAACTTCCGGTTATTTACGATTCCCGGTAGCTTCATTAATGAGAACCCTATGAACGTCAACGTCGGCATTGCAAGAGAAGCTTCGGAAGTAACAGAACGTTAGGTGTCAGTTCGTAAAATTGCAAGGAGGCGTGACCTTGCGCTTACGTACCCGTGCTGAAATTTCCTCGAAAAGAAAAGATAAACAAAGATGCAGAACAAAGAATGTTGGTTATCATATATGATAAACTACTACATCTGCGTTAAGGAAATAAAGCGAGTGACGCATTCCCACAGCTCCGGACGCAAAAAGAGACGGGCAACGCAGGTTAATTCGGCAATTAGATGTGAGAAAGCCTTTCATACCGTATAGTTATTCATTCACCACATCCGCGACCGGAAACCCAAGGACGCATCTCACGTCTTTGTTCGATCTACATCCTGATTTCTTTGACTCTCTCTCTCAGTTTTCAAGACGACGCGACAGGTAAAGGATGAAGAGAAAAAGCACAAGAGGATGAAGGGGGGGGGGGGGGGGGGGGGCTCAAGTAGGCGTGTCTTGCCGTTCGAAACAAGGCCGAGTCGCGCCGTGGCGAAGCGCTCTCTCGAGACAAGGCACCCGCCCGCCTCCTGCTCTGTCGAAAGTTCTCCAGAATCCTCGTTCTGGCCATCTTGCGAACGAGCGGCGCAAGAAACGAACGCGTCAAACCGGCCAGCCTCTGCGGCGTCGAAGAGGTCAAGGCGGGGAGAGCACGTGTCAAGTCCGAACAGAGGCGGTGGCATCGGCAACGCCGAAAGCCGTTCCGTTTCACGCGCGTCAGCGGAGCCAGCGGCGTGCCATCCTCCGCTCGGTACACGCCGGATTCGAAAGAGGAGGCAGGGCGCTTCTACGCGACAAACAACCTCCCGAGGCTCAATGGGTGACGCCTATAGTTTGCTCTAATGGCTGACCCATATGCCTTTCCGATCCCACCAGGCAACCGCTTCGAACGTCACCGGCTCAAAACTGGTGATTCATTGGTTCGCAAGCAGCGACAGCAGCCAATCCTGAGAGGAGACGACATTGACGTCATTGTAAAGACGTACGGCCGGTGGAGCCAAGCCACGTGCGTGCATGGGTGTGACGAGAGCTATCGATAACAGTTGACCCTGCCCCCCCCCCCCTAATCCCGCACTCTTATAGGGAAGCCTTTAACGCAGTTTGTTCGGTGTCGACGGGCGTGAACGAGTATTTGTTCCACGTCCGGTATCGTGTAGACTTCGTGCGAAGAAGTAGCTATTTATGGCGCCCACATTTCAGCCGTTTCCTATGCCGGGTGTGTGTCCTCGAAGAGGGTGACAACGCCAGAGTAGGAGATGGTCGCGATAACAACAGCCGAATGCAAAGCCTCGAGTGAGCTTTTGCAATTAAGGCGCTGCCGGATATGGCACCCGCTGGTACGGACAGGCACCGACACACCGGCGCCAGGTGTGTCTGGAGTCGGCTATAAACAGTGCGGAGCGGTTTCGGTGGTCTCCACGCGCGCTGTTCCTTCCACGTGACCTGAGTAGAGGCGTGGGAAAACTGACTGTTCGAGGCTGGTAACAGGAACCCCGAGCAAGCGGATGGCTTACTCGGCGTTCCTATTACATCGTGGCTCGAGTATCGTAGCCATCCTTACCTGTAAAAGTAGAAAAGAGAGGAACAGAAAGAAAACGGTGAGCGTCGTATTAAGTAGCTCTTTCTTGGGTGACATCTCTGAGATTTGAAACGCACACTACGGACCACGATTTATGTCCCTCACCTCTTAATCCAACCAATATCATTAAAAAACTCTATTCTTGGTGCCTCCCATTTTAAATTATAATAACGCTCGCAACGTTTGTTTTCTGCCGTTTTCTTTTTATATCTGCAACTGAGTGAGAAGCTTTCTACCCTCCCCACTCCCATCCGTGAACTTCAATTCCAGAAAGCAGATGAGTGTAGAGTAATAAATAAACAACTAAATAAAATATTCTGAAAAAATATCCCGGTTCTTTTTTACTAAGTTCTCGATATGCTTCGTTCATGTGGGAAAACCGTGCCACTTTGAATTATGCTGAGGAACCCCGTGACGAACGGCTGCTCAAATATAATAAAAAGTACGGCCCAGTCGATTCACCCGAGTTCTGTATCATGTCAGTCACGATTAACGTAGGTTGGTAGGGTATACCGCGAGTCAGTTTCACTGGTTGTCATTCGTCTCCATACAAATTCTTCCCTGACTCATACACGCCTTCCATGTGAAATGAGGAAACACCTCTGTCATTCGCGTTTGATTCAACACATTCAAAATCCAACTGTGCCCTTCTTCGCTAACAGTTCGTACATTTGTGATACTGCGCAAGTGCATCAATATAAAATTAGTGATAATTTTTGGCACTAAAATCTAGATTAAATATTTCCGTTGCTAAACAACCCTTCATTATGGGTTTATTGACAAGAGCCTCTTGCGTAAAACTATCCCTACTAAGTTTGCTGCTGAAAAAATATTTTGAATCAGCTAAGGTTCTTCAAAATATGAAAAAAGAAAGTAGTTATTTAGCGTTTATTTCTTTAAATAGTCTGGTCTAGGGTTTAATATTAATGATCTCCTTGTCTACCTTTTGAATCAACTTTAAGGTTATTCACTTGAAACAATAAAACATTAGCTTCTTTCATTTCATGAATTTCATAACTTAAATAATTCCGGCGATCGTTCTCTTATTGAATGTATATTTCGACCACCTTCATCTAAAGTCTTGTGCAAGCTGCAGTATTCGCCTGTTTTAAATAAGTATTTAATTCTTAGCAAGTTCTTTATATATGGTGACTTTTATGATGATTTTCATGGCAATTTCGACCAGTGAGCGCCATGACCGAAGGACATTTTTCTTCGTGCGATATGAGTTCAGGTAGGCATTTTCAAGGATTATTTCGTTCCACAAAGCCAAGGACACCAGTTCAAAAGAAACCTTTTACCCATTGTATTTCTAGTGGGCACCCAGCAACACTGGTAATCGAATCCATCACCTATCCCGCATGTCAACTGAACACTTAATTGAGTGGTGCACTGTTGCAGTGTCCTAATATTTCTGTATTTTGCTCAAACTACAACTTGCGACGGATAATTTTGTTGTATATTTTCTTTTCGCCTTTAAATTCTAATAACCTGCTTTGTTAGCATCATACGCAATCTTCCTTCATCTATATATAGCCTTGTTACTACTGTTTATTTTCTTATTTCTATTGCTCCTCGTCTGCAATTTAGTAACTCATACATCGAAAATCCTGTCATAATTTTCTCACGTTGGGACTGTCACCTGTACATTAATTAGGTCTACTTACCGATTATTCTAACTCCGTACTTGATTTATTCAAAATAATGCTACCAACACAATTACGTCGAAGTAATAATGATCGTAAAGAGACTACACCGATGTTTCATGCTTAAGATCTGACAAATAAGAACCATGTACGTACATGCTCTGTAGAAAATAAAAGTATCACGCAGAGAATGTTTTTATGAAGACATTCTCGATTACATTTTACAAACCCAGCTATTTTGGGGAAAAATTACTTCGTATGCTAAATCCATCTGCATGAAAATGGCGTAGGATGTGCTACCAATTTACATTGTTCCAAAGTATCACTGACTGTGCCTGCTAGTTGAAATTAAGAAGTACATGCTAAACTCACTTCAAACAAAGAAGTCACTGCTGAGTTTAGTGGGCTTACAAACCAAGCTGAGAGTTAGCAGCACACGTGCCTGCATGTGAACATTGTAAATATTGGCAACATGACACCGATACTGCATGACGCAGGCACTGCGTGAGGCGTACACAAGCGCGTGAATACTGACGAAAGCACACTGTGCGATTTGTTGTTCTCACATTTGTCGCGAGGAATTTTGAACAATTTCATCTGCGCATAAAATGTGAAATGAAATTATTGCAGGCCACCTTAAAAGAGCGCCGAAAAACATACAAGACTTGATCGATTCGACGCCTCTATCATACTCGAAAGGAAATTGGTTCTTGAAGGTCCACCGTATTGCTTATTATATAGCAGTGGCTACGAGCTAAGAATATAGGGCAGTAGTTGCCGCGGACACATTTGTTTCGGTACTGACTTTTTCTGCACACGCCGCAGTCAGTAAGTGGTTATGGCGCTCGCCTGCTGAACGCAAGAACATGGAATCAAATCCCAACCGCGGCGGCCGCTTTTCAGTGGAGGCGGAGATCAAAAAGCCCGCGTGCTGTGCAATGTCAATGCAGGTTAACAACCTCAAGCGCTCGAAATTTCCGGAGTCCTCCACTACGGCTTGCTTGAGTCTTGGGATGTTAAACCTCGTAAACCAAACTAACTTTTTCTGCGGGCCACATATGTGCATGAGCTGTCGTCTGCACAAAGCCGGAAGGCAAAGTTTACCACAAAACTGCAGAATTTTTTAAACTTTTGTGCCCCCCCGCCCCCTATTCCGCTATACTGCCCTGCAGTAGTAGCCAGAAGTAGCAGTCAGCGTACAGTAGTTTGCCAGAATTAGTAGCAGTAGCGCTTCTATCGTATGCAAAATACGATTATTAGCATCGTTTTGGGAGTTGCTGCGCTGAAAACATTGCGCTATTACGGGACAATAAGCCTCACGAGGAAGGCCGGTCTGGACGAGTCTTCAGCTGGAGTGAAGATTGCTGGGAAAGGTATCAACAACCTTAGATATGATACCACTTTAATGGCAGAAAGCGAAGTGGAACTCAGTACACTTCTGATGCGCGTACAAGAAGAGAGTGAGAAGTTACGGCTTAAACCGAGCCGGAGAAGGGGTAGGCAGCGAACGCGATGGTTAGATGGCACATTAGCTTCTTTCAATAAAACATTAGTTTCTTTCATTTATTGAATTTCAATACTTAAATAATTCCGGCGATCGTTCTCTTATTGAATGTATATTTTGACCCCCTTCATCTAAAGTCTTGTGCAAGCTGCAGTATTCGCCTGTGTGTGTGTGTGTGTGTGTGTGTGTGTGTGTGTGTGTGTGTGTGTGTGTGTGTGTGTGTGTGTGTGTGTGTGTGTGTGTGTGTGTGTGTGTGTGTGTGTGTGTGTGTGTGTGTGTGTGTGTGTGTGTGTGTGTGTGTGTGTGTGTGTGTGTGTGTGTGTGTGTGTGTGTGTGTGTGTGTGTGTGTGTGTGTGTGTGTGTGTGTGTGTGTGTGTGTGTGTGTGTGTGTGTGTGTGTGTGTGTGTGTGTGTGTGTGTGTGTGTGTGTGTGTGTGTGTGTGTGTGTGTGTGTGTGTGTGTGTGTGTGTGTGTGTGTGTGTGTGTGTGTGTGTGTGTGTGTGTGTGTGTGTGTGTGTGTGTGTGTGTGTGTGTGTGTGTGTGTGTGTGTGTGTGTGTGTGTGTGTGTGTGTGTGTGTGTGTGTGTGTGTGTGTGTGTGTGTGTGTGTGTGTGTGTGTGTGTGTGTGTGTGTGTGTGTGTGTGTGTGTGTGTGTGTGTGTGTGTGTGTGCGTGTGTGTGTGTGTGTGCGCTCGTGTGTGTGTTCACTCATTTCTGTCATTCCTTAATAACAGTACGACTTTCTTTGCTGCTCATACGGCTTTGTGATAATAAAGCAATATAAATAATTTTATTTATTATTATCACTGCGGTTTTAGCAGAGAGATATTAACTCTCCCTTGGAGCCACGTGTTCTCATTGTGACCAATGAAGATGTGGTATTGCCGTGTTCGCCTTGACACTAATGATACGTGATGCGTCATATAATGGGACCCAGGTATGAGGAATACGAGTATGTCAGCGGGGAACTGGATTCCTCTCGTGCAAATGCGAGAGGGCACATTAAGGATTTTTGAACAGAGCAAAGAAATCAGGACGAATAAGAAACACACTTACAGGATGCCGCAAGTGCTTTATTCGATTCTTTTGAATAGTTTGCTTTGTGTTTTATGCCTTGTGTACACGCGTGGCTTGCCTTTCGGGGCCATTGTTAGCACGAGCCTTCCGGATTAAAAATTTCGCAGTCAGCGCTATGTGCTTGTTTCATGCATCATACCGGTTATTTAGAGCTGTAAGAAAGGCATAATAGTCACCGTCTCGCGCTGTTTCTATCGCTGATGATCGAGAGGGCGATAAAGATGTCGCTGCTCGAGAGCAGAGAAAAAAATCTGCGATTTGTTGTGGGAGCTCTTACTTAACGGCAGTCTCGCATACAAAAGCACGTAAAAACGGCGCGTGGCCGCCCGATTAGCTACGGGCTCGTGAACTTTACTGTATCATACGCTTCGTGCGGCGATGATCATTCTTTATTTATACGCACATGTCAAGGGCCTCGCAAGAGTGGCATTACATGAGGGTAAGGCCCATAACAGAGTTGTATAATACTCGGTTATGTAATAATATGTTACATAATAAATAAATATGCTGGGTAACAGGATTAAAATCCACGCTCAAACAAGAAAGATTCATGGATATAAAAAAGAAGCAATCGAACATAGCTAGAAATTTAAATGACAGCACGAAATGGAAAATCCAAATCAAGCATCGATTTAGTTGAACCCATTTTTCTATTCTATAAATAAGCTTCCAGCTAATAGCATATCGCCTAATAGAAAGAATGTGCATAAATCGACACTTGCGCGTACATAGAAAAGGCATAAAAACAGAACAGATTCGTTCCATTGTTTGGGACCTCAAGCAACATACAGCGAGAATGGATTTTACGCCTCGTTACATTTTGTGAATTTTCAGAATTTTCAGAATAAAAAAGACCTCTTTCTGGGCGCCCAGAACGTGTCGGAATTTCACTCACTTTGCTGTACAATTTGTCAAGTACAGGAAGTATTGAACATGACTCCAACAGCAAACAAACAGTAAGCTCTTCTCTTGCACGGTAAGCAAACCTCAAATCACTTAATCTCGTAAATGAAAGGGGAAATGAAAGCACTGGTAAAACCACGTCTATTCAACCGACGATATAACGCTATCGGAATAGCGACATGAGACCACAAATTGCAAGAACCGCGTGATCGCAGGAATACAAATGGCGGCAGCACCGATTACCTCCTCTCCTCCATACTTCACCATTCTCCCCCCCCCCCTCCCCCGCCAACATCCCCTTAGGCCGTATCTGAACTGGCTGACATTCCTACTTTCCTGTGTTCACGTATTTACTGATGAACAAGCAAGAAAAATGAACGCAACGTGGTGCGAGCATGCGTTGTACGCGACGTTATAGCGTCTACAGGGTGTCCGTCTATGGCGGGCGTATGTACCACTCCAATATACCTCTTTTTGTCAGAATTCGGCGGCACTGCTGCATTCTGATGAGAGCACGTGTGTATATGAGAGGATTTCACTCAACGTTATCCGCAAGGGGTGCTAGCGATTGGCCTGATATCCGCCATGTTTGGGGTCGCTTTCATGGACGCCGCCACCAATTCCAGCGCTCCCCCCCCCCCCCTTTAGATCTGTGACCCGCTGTGGTTTTTCGCATCTTGCCGTATAGACAATTTATGTGCCCCATTAGCAAAGGCATGTCATTCATTGGATACGGTCGTGAGATGCGGGGAAACACTACATATAACACCTCGAAAAGTTGGTGCTGAAACACCGACGAGGACGCTTGGGAGTGCGGAGGTGCTGTTCCACGTCGAATATTCCGTGAAGTGTCATGGAGTCTCAACTATCAGAGCCTGTTTGTCAATACTTAAGTTTTGTCAGATGCGACATATCTGTGAAAATGCAACATCTTCCTAAGAAGAGTCCTCATGCAGCGCCATTGCCGGAAAGCCGGTATAATTTTCCTAAACCCTACTCCTCATCCGCTTGTGATTTACTGTATTTTAGTGGAAGCGCTGAGTATCGTCACTGCGCAGAACCTTGATTCCACATCGTGCGCGTTCGAATTGCAGCGCGCGTCTCAAAAACCAAAATGGCAAAATATTCTCAGTGAACCTGGCATTCGCGTTGCGAGCGAGCGACTATTCTCTTGACCGTTTTGTGAAGCAAATACAACAGTTAAGAAGTCGCCCCTTCGCTTTTCTGCTGGAATAGCAGTGGTAAAAGCTTGAGCACTGAAAATGTGAAATTTCGAGGCGGGAGTTTTGGGAACGGCACATTACTTAATCCATCACCTGCTTCGCCACGATGGGCTCTGCATCAGTAACAGACGGCCATAAACAATATGGGAAGCCGCAAGTGCAACTTAGCCCCCATGTCAAAAAAAAATAATAATTAATGCGGGAAATTTGAATTTACCATGAAGATTTCAGTCCTCCAGTTTATTTGTTTTTATTGGGCTTGCTAAAAGCACACCCCGATGATAAATGGCAATTTGCGAGTCGAGAGATATACGTAACCTATTTTATTACGTACACCCACAAATTTTTCGGGTTAGTGCCGGAGATAGCTCCAGATGCCTCCACAACTACTGGCTTTATAAGTGTTCATATAAGGAGCTCTAAAAGATGATATAGTAATAAACACCTCTACATCTTATTCTGCCAAGTGCTGTTAATAAACTGCGTGGAATCCTTTTCTACAATGCGGCCAGTCACTTTCGCTGACAAGTTGCGGCGTTATGGCTTCGGCTAATCCGGAACACTGATAAGACAACGCGGTTACATTGGCATGTAGTTCAAGAAACCACTGCTGAAAATGTCACCTTCGCAGCGAGCATCACAACGAAAAGGGGACGCGCAAGCATTCAACAGGTAACAGGCACGAATGTAAACGATCGCTCGCGACAAACTGAAGGTCCCCTGTAACGAACTGGACACTACCAAAACCGTCTAGGAGAAACGACTGCGAACATGGCTCAGTACAGCCGCGACTACACGCTCGTGCCGTCTAGTAGGAGATCATCAGTGAAAACCTCAGGCGCGGCAGAATCTGATCGTTTGTCGCTGCGCGCCCTCGTTTCTAGTCTCTGGCTTCCTCTTGTTCTATGGGCCGCCACTACCACCACCGGAGAGTGCATGCACGCGTTCTCATTTGCATAACTGACGGCCACATCCGCCTTGTCGCCGCCGTGTACAGAATCTGTTATGGTCGCCTAACCTTCCTCTCGCCTCGGTCACGTGAGATTCAGCGCGTGCGACTGGCGACAACTACCCTCATTTGGCGCGCTTCGTCCCGTATTCTTGCTGCGGTGACAGCTATATACACTCGTCGCGATGGCTCAGTGCTTATATGGCCGTTAAAAACGAGGTCGCGTGATGGGAGCCCAGCGGCGGATATACCGCATTTAGATACAGGTGACATGCAAAAGACGCCCGTGTTCTGAGCGGTGACCATGCACTTCTTTTTTAAAACACATGTGATATAGATGCACCCGGAACCTTCTACTACGGCTCCTGTTTCTACATTTTGTAGGATAAGAGCGTGGGAGCAGCGCTGTTTTGTTCGTTGGAGCTCCCGTTTGTTAACTTGCCAGGAGTATATGTGACACTTCCTCTTGCTCTTGCTTCCCCGGGGACTCTTGTTTGCTTTCAAGGCCTCTATCAAATCAACAACAAAGCGAAAATGAGCCCCAGAAGTGGGCTTTCACTATTCGCGGTTGCACAAATGCACAGACATGCAAACAATGAAATAAAAACACGGCAACTGGGACGCTACCGACTGCTAAGTTTTAACACTTGCACGAGCGGTAGAAGTACTGGGATAACTCTTAAAGTATAGATTCTTCGAAGATACAAATATACCTACTCTTATCCGGAACATTTTTTTTTTTTAGGGGGGGGGGGGGGGGCTGCATGTCTGCTTAAAGATCGTTAGTGAATGTTCCTTGGGCACTGCGAGAGGATATTAAAGGGGCACTCACATTGATTTTACACAGTGGAGAAAGTGCTCCTGTGATATGTTCATGCACCATCACCTGCGCTGAAAAAATCAGTATTTTGTTTTCTTTTTAGCATCAGAAAAGTTAGCGCAAAAGCCAATCAAGAACGTATGACGATAGCCTGATGCTAAAAGAGGAGTGATGTTACGCTTGTGATCGATTACTGATCAGCCATTACGAATAATCACAATGATATTAGAAATCCAGTGCCCATTTTCGTAAGGGATGAGTGCTCTGTGTGATTATCAAGGTAAAGATGCATAAAATCATGCATTCCTTCAACGAGTGGACTGAATTAATACAAAACCGACCTGAAGTTGTTTCCTACATGTAGAGAACTTCACCATGCATCAGCATAGACGAAAAGCAAACCAGAATACTCTTATTCTTTTTTTTTTATGTCATTCAACTAGAGAGGTGATTAGGCAGTCAAGGAAGCGGAGACTAAAGCGCTGTCGACAAATGCGCAACTTCTAAAATTTGCAAGTAATATTAGGTTTTACTTAGCGAAGCCTGAATACGCACTTCGCCTCTTCGAGATGGACCGGTGGTGTTTCAAATTATACAGGCACTAATGTTGGGGCGTTAAACTTCCAGCAGGTTGGAAAGTGCTTAAAGGAGATGATGCATAGCGTGCAATTTTCCTGGCCGGCACTGCGCTTTCAATTGCATGGTCTGAGCGCTGTTGCTTTCCTGTCCCGTTTTTTCAGACTCTTCTCTGGAGTCAAATTTTTGTTGATTATGATCGTCATCACCAACATTCTCCAATAGCAGGACAAGAACTCTTTCCTGCTGATTTCGTCTAACCTTTATCTTATTGCAGCGATTGTCACCCCATGACTGAGACCTTTCCAAATTTATCCGTCTACCCGACATTTTGTGAGCCCCAAGTACGTTGCCGATCGCTTCGCATCCTCTCCAGCTGTAACGTGCCACCGCTTATCTGATCTGGGAATCATATGTGCCCTGCGTTTTCTCTTCTCTTCTGTGAACATCGCAATCTGCGCTGTTTCCTACCTGCCTCTTAACAAGACAACAGACATCACGTCTTTGTCGAGCCAACGTTTACAACCCCCCCCCCCCTCCCCCCAGTTCGTCCCTGAGCAGTACACCCTAGCTTTGCAAGCACGAAACGGAATTCCCTTCCTCGCGCCGATTTCAGTCGAGAGAAACGTCCGTGAACTTTGACCTGTGGCAAGGTCGCGTCGCGATCTCTCCTCTCGCAGTCCTCCGCCCCGCTCTCGGCTTCCACGGGGATAGAAGGCTCGCTTCTGTCGCGTGAGCCTCCAGCAGACAAGGTCGAGGTTGTGTCGCACGGAGTGTCGCGCTTACACGTCTTGCATCGCACAAACAGCGAGGCGTACGCCTGACGTATCGCTCTTCGTCTCGAGCAGCGTATTACTATGGAGAGCGTCAACAACCACGTAGAGCCAGCTGGCAGACGCACAGGAACCGGCATGAGACGGGAAGGGACGCCTGTCCGTCAGAGTCCCCGAAGATCGTTCGCTTCCTTTGCGACATTGTAGCCGAATCACTGCCTTCCCACCTCCTCTTTTATTTGTCTATCTATCTAGCTCGCGGTATTTGTCTATCTATCTAGCTTGTTGTCTTCGAAACAGGATGTCGTGCGGAGCTTATAGACGGCACCCTACACCTGTCTAACGCTTCTCAGCCCTCACATTTTTTTCGTCGAAGTGAGTATGTACATCCTGGTTATAGGGTAGTTGTTCTTGAAAGACTAGCTCATGGTGATGCCGGTCTTTTGAAAGCAAAGCAGCTGGTTACGCTTACAAAAATAGAGGCTATCTCGGAGCCGGGATCCCAGGATCGCACGAGAAGCGTTTTGCGCAAAACTAAAGAGGCTACATAGTTAGGTGGGGAGGAGGAGGGACGGCAGGGATGTTAATCAGAAAAGCCTCCGGTTCTACCCTACACCGGGGAAAAGGAATAACGGGATTAAAGAGGTCAAGAGAAAAGGGACATGAAGCACAGTCAGAGTTTGTCACTCAAGCCGGTGGCTGCTAGGTAACTAAACAATAGCCTGTACGCCTTAATAAGAGAACGCAGTCGACAGTAGTGGACATGGACCAAGGATCTTAACAGCGTTAAATGGCAAGGATCGAGGAGGTCCAGAGCACAACCCAACTCAAAGAGAATACGATTGTTCGCAAATTACAGATACGAGTACTTATTCCGCACGGCCACGTAGGGTGTCATAAAGAAACTCGCCATAATGTACGCATGCATTATTATAATTCTGTTTTCAGGCTCACATGTCGCAGACGCAAAGTGCAGTCATCTTTCTGCTCAGGTGTGGGATGCGTTTGCGGTTCCCGATGTTATTCCGTCGAGGTGCCTGTAGCACGTTCTTAAACATTTGCGACAGCCGCCCGAATCTATATAAACAAGGAAGGCTGCTCACCGGAGTGGTAACGTGCTTTCACCCTAGTAAGCTGAATTCTATCCTCTCCCTCATTCCTCCATTTTAATTCATGCGATATTTCTGCCTGTTATCTTTTGTGTGTGTGTGTGTGTGTGTGTGTGTGTGTGTGTGTGTGTGTGTGTGTGTGTGTGTGTGTGTGTGTGTGTGTGTGTGTGTGTGTGTGTGTGTGTGTGTGTGTGTGTGTGTGTGTGTGTGTGTGTGTGTGTGTGTGTGTGTGTGTGTGTGTGTGTGTGTGTGTGTGTGTGTGTGTGTGTGTGTGTGTGTGTGTGTGTGTGTGTGTGTGTGTGTGTGTGTGTGTGTGTGTGTGTGTGTGTGTGTGTGTGTGTGTGTGTGTGTGTGTGTGTGTGTGTGTGTGTGTGTGTGTGTGTGTGTGTGTGTACGAAGCAAGCAGTTGCTGTTACATTTGGCGAAATAAGCGACGAAAAAAACTGTACACAGCCGGGTGATAAATAATAAGTGGCTGAAAGAATTTCTCCTTTGTCTTTTGTTTTGTTTTGAGCATCGCTTTCATGACGCACGCTGCGCAGAACATTACACATTTAGTAAATTTAATGTCCCCAACCGCAGTGTTTAAGCATGGCTTACCGTTGCGGGACTGTATGAAGCAAGACCAAGTATAAATAATGCGAACCAGTCCGACCTAAGTATAAGACAGAAGAACTTTATTAAAGGTACTATCAAAGTGCGCCATCGTTGTGAACAATTTCTCTTAATAGTCCGCATACACTGACTAAGTGTGCCCCGTCGCATACAAATACGCAAAGACGGATGCAAGCTACCAACTCGGGCCTTCGGCCTACACAAGTTTATATATAGAGACAAAGAGATGAGCACGCATATTGATGAAGTTGAGAACACAACGCCTGATAAGAGCAACTAAGCCTTTATTCACTTTGCATGGCTTTCAAGTCACCATGCCTTAGTGCAGACACTGTAACATGTATTCTGTATGCATTTCGGTCCGGAATAAAAAATATACCTGCATCACAACAACGGCTGATAAAAGCACGTGCCGTAACGGATGCACAGAACTGAGGTAACTTGTTGGCGACCTTCGTAAGCTCATGGAATGGAAGGAATGGAAGGTATTTGAGCCCTAATTAGAGCCACTAAACGAAGCATGAATCGCGAGAACAGTTCATCCTATCGGCACTGAGACATTGGCAAAGTCGCGCTTTGTCTCTTTGTTCCGGATAGCACCGTAATTAAAACTCGTTCAAATGGCGCATGCTGTCGAGCTCAGCAATCAATTTTCGCCTTATCGCTCAAGTGGCGAACAATGTAAACGGATGGGTAACAGAGACAAAAGAGAGAACGAAAGAGCGCAGCGCATTCAAGAAGTTGCGAAACGAGCACTCTTAATCGTGCATGGCAAAGCTCGCAGCGTTAACTGCTATGTGCAAAAAGAGAAACGCCAAAAGGCCACACGCAGACATGGACAGGCTCTTACGATGAAGACGGAACCGACGGGGTGATCCGTCTATGCGGTTCCCTTGTACCGAGCAGTATAGCATACGGCTTTGCAAGCAGTCATTCTGGCAGTCATCTCCGCCTCTGTAGCCTTTGTTATGCTAAGAGTGTTCTTCCGGCTTGGCAGCAGCGAGAAGCGGTCTTCTTGGGCGGCTTCTTTCAGGATACGGGTCGAGAAATGTACTGCGCCTTTTTCATTACGTTCTTTTTGCGATATTCCGCCTACATCCGTCACAAGCGTCATCATCCGCCGTCGACCAGCTTATTTCCATTATGCTCAATTGTAGCTGCTTCAGAGAGCAGAGAAAGGAGAACTCTGCTCCGCAATGGCTGCCACAGCAAGGAAACCGGCCCGTCCTCGTGACCCAGCTCCCAAGGCATCCCGAAGTATGAAAGCTTCCACTTGTATCTACGGGCTTACCCCTCTTAATATTAATCACAGCAGATGTCCATTTGACGCGAAAGTGGACAATATTTACCCTTGAAGGGGTAACCATCTATCGCAACTACTGCGTCGACCGTCCCGCGAGAGCTATAGGGACAGAAGTTTATTTCTTCGTCCACGTGTAAACTCTTAATTGATTTATCATCATCATCATCAGCCTGATTATACCCACTGCAGGGCGAAGGCCTCTCCCATATTTCTCCACTTAACCCGGTTCTGTGCTAGCTGCATCCACTTGGCCCCTGCGAACTTCTTAATCTCATCCGCCCACCTAACTTTCTGCCGCCCCCTGCTTGCTTTATGCCAGCTTGCAAATAAAAGGCACACTAAGGTGTTGCCATTCTTTATCGAGGGATTTCATACCTCACTTGAATTCCATCCTACACTCGCATTTGGGTTTTCCTCCATTTCTTCATGAACAGACAAGGAGTCCGACTCATTCGTACGCATGCAACAGGGCGCCGATTAGTTTGACGCCTGCTTCCCTACAAGGAATACAGAGGTCAGACACCCTTCAAGGAGATGCGTCTCTCCACCGTATCTCCACGAGCTTTCACTAGCGTTCTTGATGGCTATGATTACGTAATGGATGCGCCCATGCACACACGGGGAAATAAAAAGCATGAAACAACCGAATTCAGCCTATCGCTCTAGGCAAACTCATCAGCTTGAGACGTACACCGGTGGCCCGGCGTGCACTAGACTTGACCTCGCAAGCGCCCTCTTGCGAGCTCTTCAAATTACGTCCTCCACTTCATGACTTGCCCCACTAGGTTTTCGTTACGTCACTAGCTTTCCACATTCAGGGCTCATAGAAAGGTTCGTCGGATTAATGAGACCATCAAAGAGTCACAAAAAAAGAAATAGCGTGTTGCAGATGAGACGATATAACCGCATGTCAGCGCATCGCATACCGACGACTAGAAGCGATTAGTGAGCAATGTAAAAAGTAAACACTAAGTGGCTGTTCATAAGTGACTGCAGAAAGCGGGAGTATTACGAAGAAAAGGAAGGGAGAAGAACTCCCCCGCAAATTACTCACACTTACCGAAAAAGGTCGCGACATGGAGCGAGGCCACGGGAGATGGCCAAGTCGCATAATGCACCGACTGGCGAAGCAGCATCATGGGTAGAAGCTGGCACCGAGGAAGGTACGGAGGAAGGAAGCCCGGCGGGGCCTGCCAATTATCTGCTGCTCGGAATTGGGCCGAGACGCGCGAGATAAGACGATTGGAGCTCAGCGACCCCTGGAGGACACTTTCAACTTCCGTGCAGTGAGGATGCGCACGTCTGGAGAGACGGACGGTGCATCCCTCTTTGCGACAAATTGCAGTTCCGGGTTTCTATTAAAAGCGTTCCAAGGCACGCTAGGCTACTCAGACGACGTTGGAATCAGTTCAAGACCTCCGCGATTGCTACGTTGGCGCCATCAGAGATGTAAACAAAAGCGTTTCAAACCGTTCGCTCCCTCTGGTGGGTCTGAGGCGTAAGAGAAACGTGCATTGGGAATCCAAGGAAGGAGAGTGCTTTATCTTCACAGGGTGGGAGGAACGGGATATTACGACCTAGTTTTCGCTCCCTAACTTAGACAAAATCCCCAAGTCGCAATATTTCCTTCGTTGAACCTCCGTTTATTTAATAAGCAGAGCTGTGTATGTGGCTATCAATAAATAGCCGAGCCCCGTGTGTTTAGTATTAATGAATCTTGACTTAACTTCGTTCCGTCACCTCCCTTCAATGACCTGTGTAGCGTGGGATCTGGAAAGCGTCATTGAAGAACTATATGCATACCATGGATATTGATAAATTGCCACGTACGTGTTACCACATGTTATGTCTGTGTTGCGTTATATTGCATTGTATTGTATAATGTTATGTTATGCCGCTTGGTGTGGTGTGGTGTGTGGTGTGGTGTGGTGTGGTGTGGTGTGGTGTGGTGTGGTGTGGTGTGGTGTGGTGTGGTGTGGTGTGGTGTGGTGTGGTGTGGTGTGGTGTGGTGCGGTGCGGTGCGGTGCGGTGTGTGGTGTGGTGTGGTGTGGTGTGGTGTGGTGTGGTGTGGTGTGGTGTGGTGTGGTGTGGTGTGGTGTGGTGTGGTGTGGTGTGGTGTGGTGTGGTGTGGTGTGGTGTGGTGTGGTGTGTGGTGTGGTGTGGTGTGGTATGATGTCATATCGTGCCGTGTCGTGCTGGAGAGAGAGATTTTAATGGTAGCAGGAGAATGTCATGCTGGAGCCGTGCCATGCAGCCCATGCAATGTTATAAAAGGTAAGAAGCCTGCGGTAATATGGACGGGTGTTAACTCTCCTCTAGATGCCAGAGAAGCCGCTTCCGCGTGCTCCACAGTATACTGCACGTAACATACAAGCCAGATTGGAAGCCCTTTCCTTCGCGTATAGGCCGTCACCTTCCCCGCGGCACTCGTCATGAATCCCGGCAAGAAGCGGCGCATCTCGGGCAGCTCTGAAGGAAGCAAAGGTGCTGAAAGCTGAGTCGGAAGGTGGGGGATCGGCGACCTCGACGGAAAAAGCGGAAAGGCGAGCTGATCAGCCTCTATCCTTTACTAAGCCTGCCTGTCGTCGTTTCGCTGAGCCCCACCGACCCTCTCTGGTCGCCATCACTTTCGTGTTTACGCTATACGTAATACTGGTGGATGCGTTTCGCGAGCCCGTATACAGGTAATGCAATGACTCTGCAGTCTTCTAATGTCATGATTTGATGGCTATGACTGCATGCATTCCAAGTCAGGAGGGTCTAAATGGCCTGCAGAAGTTAGCGTTATTAGGATTCTTTTGTGAGTCGCAAGCGGAACATTGACGACAGCCACCTTCATCGCATGCATACAAGTCCGTCTGCCACCGAAAACGGTCGAACTAATTTTCGTCTGCAAGTTTACGTCGTCTGCAAGATTCTTCGTCTGCACGGTGATGGAGTATTCGTCGTCGATGCCTCAAAGAAAAGCCATTGCAGGTGGCCACATAAGCGAGATTCACTTGCCACGGGAAGGCCACTTGTACCACTTGCGCAGTCATACCCATGTTAGTGACTTTTGGTTCCGTGTGCACGCTAGTCTCTCACATAACTTCATGGATCACGGAGTTTTCCCTCATTTCCTGGCGACACAGTTTATATGGAGGAGCTGAAGACGAGAGTTCTCGGTTGTACGTAATGCTACGGCGGCGTCCCCGGACTTTATGTCCGAAGGAAGCAGTCCAGGTAACTGTTTTTTTTTTATTAAAAAAAGTAAGATAAAATCCCAGCTTTCAATGGCGCCCATAAAATCCGTCCCCTTCCTCCCATAGATACAGAGATATGCATACACGTTACCCATACACAAGCCTCGTACACGAATGTTTCAGTCTCGCTTCAAAAGGGATGTGTCAGTGGCTACTCCAGTCACGTCCACATCAAGGGCCAGAGCACGACAACACAGCGCGCTCATGCGTGGCACGTATGCGGTCTCGTGCCGCTTATGGAACGTGCGTGTGCTCCAAATACGCGAGAAGTGCTGTGCGGACGGCGATGACGATCGGGGGAGAGAGTGCACCGCATCGAGTCTGCACAACGAGAGTGTCTTTGCGAGGGGCTCAACAAGAGAAACCGAGCGATGTTGGAATGCTTTATAACAATAGCTCCAGATGACGCTTCCCCCACGCCTCACGGCGTCACTGTCGACGCCATTATATGCGGTGACTGAAAACTCCATGGTTCAGCTTCTGAATTAATTTAACGCAGAAAGTTGGGCGAGTTGGTGTTTAGCTTCAAGAGACATAGTTCTAGCGCTTTAGGTCTAAAGCACTAGAACTATGTCTCTTGAATCTGAATGAAATGCAACGTTATTCCAGTAGCTAAGGGTATAAACAGTCTCTAGAATGCGCCGTTCGTGCTCACGTGATTGATGCGTACTTGTTGCGGTGGGCACGATCATGGTGTTGTTGAAGGTTTGGGGCACCATTTAAGGGGCAAGTTTTGCAGAGGGTTATCAGAAAATGGGGGAGGGAGAGGGGCAGAGAAATAACCAGTATAGCAGAAAGAAGACGTTTAAATTATGTCCCCTTCGATAGCAACAAGCCATCCACCTGGCAGAAGAAGCCGCGAAGAGCAAAGACCTATTTGCCTGCTTCTAATCTCGGAGGTTAAGAGCAAAGACCTATTTGCCTGCTTCTAATCTCGGAGGTTCAGCCCCGCCCCGCCGGGGTGGTGCAGTGGTAAGACGCCCGACTACTGTCCGGAGTTCCCGGGTTCGAACCCGACCTCGGAGGCTGCGTTTCGATGGAGGCGAAACGAAGTGGCGTCCGTGTGCTGTGCGATGTCAGCGCACGTTAAAGATCCCCAGGTGGTCGAAATTACTCCGAAGCCCTCCACTACGGCTCCCCTTTCTCTCTCTCCACTTTCACTCCCACCTTCCTCCCTTCCCTTACAGCGCGGTTCAGGTGTCCATAGAAAACAAGTGAGACAGATACTGAGCTTTTCCCTTCCTGTGAACCAATTATTATTATTATTATTATTATTATTATTATTATTATTATTATTATTATTATTATTATTATTATTATTATTATTATTATTATTATTATTATATTCAGCCCCCGTCCCTTAGGCCTGCATGCCGGGAGCGGGGACTAGGAGGCCTCCTTATCTGGTAGAAAAATAAAGTTGTTATCATCATCATCCACTAATGTAATCAATCGCTTTATGATGTCATTGACAAAAATTGGAGGGATACTTTGGACCAGTGAAGTGCATTGAGGCGAAAAAGCCCTCCACTACGGCACCTCTTTCTCTCTTTTTTCACTCCCACCTTCGTCCATTCCCCTAAGGTGCGGTTCAGGTGTCCGCGGAGAATTGTGACAGATACTGCGCCTTTTCTTCCCTGTAAACCAATTTGAAACGCCGCTGACTCCTGCTTTACTGTGTCATCTGTATGCTGTTTGGTGCGTTCGAAGAAGCGCCAAATAAAAGACGCAGTAGAGATGTCTGGAACGGACGCCAGGTGGGGTGAGCTTCGTATATGCGTGAAGGACGTCATAAACCGGATATTGCGTCATCATGGTGTCAGTTCCTGTTATTGCTTGACTTCATGATTACGTCACATCTGGGCATGACGTCACGACTTGTTATGACGTCATAGTCACAGTCATCTCTGTCATTATCATCATCACTGTTACCATAACTACCACTAACAATCATTATCGGTAACTAACTACCACTAACTAGTGACGGCGGTCTTCATGGGAACCGCGCTGGCATGACGCTAAGCAAGGGGAACTTACGTTTCTCAGGTGCCCGGCGTGGGTGTCAGGATGATTGACGGCTATAGCGGGACAGAACGCCGGACACCGTGAGCATGAGGCATTAAAGGCTTTCGCCTCAAAAAGGCGAGAAGCCCTTTTATTTCATCATATTTATGCATTACTCGTCTCTCATAACAATCTATAGTAAAGTATTCTAGTTCACTATATAAAAACCGAACACCAACTAGAGCAGATACAACGCTTAGGTCCGCAGGACAGGGTCTCGCAGGATTAACAGCACCAAGTCATAGCTTAACTGGAAATATTGTTCTAGCTATTAGTAGGTAGAAAGATGGGGGCGCCAATAGAGACTCTCGAGACTCCGGCACACAAAAGATGTTCGATTCCTTAATAGCGATGAGTGCAATACTGGTATATGTCTTTGAACGAACATGAGCTTCTTGTGCCTTCGGCCACATCTATCGCGGTGTGTAGTTAACTTGTGCATATCAAGAACCCCCGGAACCGGGATGGAAGCTGCGGTCGAGAGAAGGAAGCCACGGCGGGACACGTGCTCACTGTAGAAGTTACACTGAACAAAGCACATGAGCGGTTAATGCAGGTAGGTTAGCTAACTTACCACTGCGTAAACGCTTCCTCTTCTGCCCCACTATTGTTCGTGTATATTAACGCATATGCAAATGGCTCAAAAGCTGGCGAGAGAATTCAAGTGGTCAAAACCGGGACTCGATACTCGGCTGTCTTGGGTGGAACAGTGAACTGAGCTGAGTCACCTTTTCTAGGACATGTCGCACTGCGTTTTCATTGCTAAGTAGAATATTAATAAATATTTCTCGATATTGCATCCACATCCAGACACATTTGGGCCTTATTTAATCCTAATACGTTTAAATCCAAAGTGGCTGGACTGTTTCCAGGTTCAATCTCTCCTACCGAATTTCTGGTGTACTTTACAGTGTTCAAAATTCTTAATGCGAACAACTTTATTCGCCTACACTCCTGCTGATACTTTCCCAATACGAAAGCTTTTTTACGGTTCTGCTATTAGCAAAACAAAATGCGTCTCCCTGAGTACATGTTAATGAAGAGAAATAAATGCCGAGTATTTCCATATTCCGTCGTCTAATGGTATTCCTAATGGACCATGACTTGGACAATACCTACAAAGGTATTGTCATACGGTAATGCCATATGACAATTTATGTCCTTGGACTCTGCGGGACATCAGGAAGTCCCATGCAAGTTTTCAGGACACGTTTCCACAAGGCACATATTCGCTCTGTCCAGATGTCAAGAGAGCAGAGTGCAAAGTTCTGCGCGTTTAATACTCAGTTCAACTTACCATATCTCATATATCGAATATAAAACACATCGAATATAACCACGGAGAGCCGCGGTATCGGCAGCTTTACTATAATTAAATTTGCTCACTGAACGGCCACCATAACAGGAAAACAAGACGCGAAAACACTGAGATCGCGCCAGACAAAACACAAAACGGACTACTAAGAATGGTAAACTCCCTGCGCGACTTAATTTCTGCTAAACATCTTTTGGGCACGTGTACAAGTTGGACAACTGGTGGAGAGATATCAACAAGATTGCCGTGAAACAGTCAATGCGAACTTATTACGGGTTTCTTTCTGCAAATAAGTTAAAAATGCAATCCACTTCCTCCTCATTGTCATTTACCAGTTGTTCACGCTTTCTTTGTTGTTGTTTTTTTCTTAGCCCGGTTGTACGAATTATCGGTTGTAACAAAATATATTTCTGCGGCACCTGAATATTGCTATAAGTGGGTTTGGATGTATATATACGAGTGCTCGTTCCCGTAATTAAATAACGATAGCCAAATGATGTGGCACATGCTTCGCTGCCGAGCCTGCCCTGATAAGGTTTGGACGGAGATACCACAGAAAAGTATTTTCAAGCCAGCACTGAAACAGCATCTACTTCTTTTGGCCACACTTCTGCGAACGACCACTGAGCGCGAGAGAGAGTTATTTCAACGGATGTTCACCTTCGGAAGTGTACAGGCTATAACTCAGCTCAGCGTTGTTTTCAATTTTCCACAGACACAGCAGAAGGGCGAAAGCTGTTGCGCGAAGAGGGGGAGGGACAATCAATGTTCCCACGATCGAGGCTCGGGAAGAGAAACGAATGGCGCATTTGCATTCGCGACGACCTTCCAACGGGGGTGAGACGCGAGAAATCTACGTGTCAAGATTTCAGTGCACTACACGATGACCACCAGGTGACCGAAATTATTCCGAAGTCCACGTTATTGCGCCTTTGGAGCCCGCAGCCCGTCTAATGTATGCAAAAACCTAGCCTCACATTAATTCTATCTACAACTACAACCACCAATTGGCACCCAAGGCCCTAGGCGAGGTCTTAACACGCACTGAGTGTAACAGATTCTGAGTGCGCACCAGTAAGTCTTTAGCCCTGCCAAACCTCAACTTCCACTGGGGCCCATGCCAAGCAGCTGGCAAGAACAGCAACCCTGTTCAGCTAGGAAGACCCTTCCGGCTACAAATCCATCCATCGTGTTACAGAGGGCACGGTGCTGGCAAGGCTGGGAACAGCTGTCCACTGCAAGCGCTCTGTACAAGGAGATGAATCCTTTTCTTCGCCTTCCCGACGCAACCGTGAAGGCGCAGCCGCCGATTGCTAATGCCTTTATCGGCAGCGCCCTTGCCTTATTTCGCCTTTCAAGCTACGGATATTCGCCTTCTGCCTGTCCTAATGCAATTAATATCGCCGGCCGTGAATAACACCCCACGTGTCGATCGAAGCGGGCCTTTTTAAACGACGATAGCGCATAGTGAAGCAGCCAGCCGGATATATTAATTGCGCCACAAACATTGCGGAAACACCAGGTACAGATTCACAAAGCTATAGCGGCCGGCGGGAGCTTCGGCCGCGGAAGAAATGAATGGCTAATTAAAAGCCTCTGAGAAGCCGATGTCTCTAGGAGCCGGCTAATTGTCAGACTCGCCTGCGCGGGACTGGCCGAGGTGTACGGTGTCCTCCCGTTCGAGGCCCCGTCCCGGCCTCATCTTCAGTAGCGCCTGTCTTGGCGGCTGCCCACCGTCGAAAATCCCATTAATTCGCTGAGAAAAATAATTAACCCGCTTAATAATCTCGCTGCCTGCTCTGCATACGTAGGCTTGTGAGCCAATTGCAAACTGTAAGGTTCTTCGCACGAGCCTGAGGAGAAACACGATGTCCTTTCTTGGACTGCATAATGAAAAGGTTAGTTTGGAATACAGGACTACCTCACCATGTCTGCTTATTGGCGTCCGAGACCATGATACAGGCTTAATGCAGCGAAGTAGACTGAAATTAGTGAATTCTAATAGTGAGCTTCAGAATGGAAGTGGGCAATGAATAAAGGCGGAGTTCTGCAGGCGTAAGGTGCTTCTATAGAGGCTTCGAATAGGTTTCTCGTGTGATACTATCATGGCTTTTACTCCTGATGATTGATTGATTGATTGATTGATATATTGATTAATTGATTGATTGATTGATTGATTGATTGATTGATTGATTGATTGATTGATTGATTGATTGATTGATTGATTGATTGATTGATTGATTCATACTGCAAATCATTTTAAACTTAAAGGCACCAAAACCACAAGCACACACACATGAGAAGAAAAACGGGTGCGTGTGGTTTTGGCGCCCTTAAATTTAAAATGATCAAATACCAGCTAGCCCAACAAGAAGTTATCTTGATACTGCAAACTAGAAGATAAAATACCATGCTTTTTATAGCGGCTGCTCATACGTCGTACTGGCGAGAGAAAAAAATGTCAGTCCGAAGAAGTTGACTACAGCCGCGATATACAGGGTTAAATGAGCTCCTTTTTTTAGTCACATGCCAACTGGATGAAAGAGAAGTTCCTGGGGCAGTTTCACAAACCGCTGATGGTAGTACGGGTGCACGCGCATACCAAACTTGTACTGAGAGCCCGCGTGCTTGCTTCAGTCGAAACTCTTAGGAGGCACTGTGCAGTCATAGTTGAAGGTCCATGGTGCGGTGGCCTTTCCTTACAGCTATAGAACAGTAACCTTACATGTTCATTTCGTGTTTGTCGGCCGTGTGTTTCGGCGAACCACCACTTTCGAATGGGGTGCTGCTTGCATTACCATGGTCAGCAAGCCCGCTTCAGCCGTTGCCCTAAAGACTCTTGGAAGGTACCCCAGCATGCTATAGATGAACCCCTAAAAATACCGGCATGATCCAAAATGCTACCGAACATGTCCAGCGGAAGCGGAAGCAGTACACAGCGGCTACCATCTAAACTGATTGATTGATTGATTGATTGATTGATTGATTGATTGATTGATTGATTGATTGATTGATTGATTGATTGATTGATTGATTGATTGATAGGAAGGGAAAGGCCCGGTAACTGTTTTCTGTGGACATCTCAACTGCGCCGTAAGGGAGGGAGGAAGGTGGCAGTGAAAGTGGAAAGAGGGAAAGAAGAGCCGTAGTGGAGGGCTACGGAGTAATTTCGACCAGCAGGGGATCTTCAACGTGCGCTGACATCGCACAGCACACGGACGCCTCTTCGTTTCGCCTCCATCGAAACGCAGCCGCCGAGGTCGGGTTCGAACCCGGGTACGCCGGCACAGTGGTCGGCGTCTTACCACTGCACCACTCCGGCGGGGCACGTCTACCACCTAAGAGACAGGGGACACAGAGGGACAAAGGGGGAAGTGGGAGCGGAAGGACAGTGGAGAAAGGGGAGGAGGCGAAGTCGTGCCCGGAGGTTGTGTTGCTGGCGCCCTTGGCAGAACCCAGTCCTTGGAAAGAGCCGCCGCGAAGAGGTGCTCTTCCAGGCAGAGAGACCGGACTGCCTGTCGTTCCCTTCTCGCCCATGACTCGGCGGCTGACTCTCGCCGGCCTAAGCGGGTCAAGAGCACCGACGCCGTTGCGAAGGCGAAAACGCGGAAGACCATCACAGCGCCGCGACCGTCTCGTCGGCTAGCGAGTGGCGGAGTAGTGTGAATAATCGTAAAAAAAGGAAACTGACAAGGTGCGTTGTCCGGTTTACAATCAGAAGAGTGCTGAACACTTCCGCCGGTCTCAACGGCCTTCTGGTGTGTCGTAACGGTGAACTCTAGCATTAATGCGATTTCCAAAAAAAAAAAAAAAAAGTTTACAGGATTGTACTTAGGTTCGCTTAAGAGCTCAATGGATAAAGCCTTTCCTCTTTCGGATGATCTGAATCTGAGCTAGTTGGTTCATGATAGTGTGTAACTACAGCCTAACATGTAAAAATGCACAAGCTTCTCTTTTGTGCGTTTTTACATGTGAGGCTGTAGTTACACTCTTTCCTCTTTCTTCTCTTCTTGCTCTTCTGTCTATCTCTTCTCTTCTTCCTCTATCTTGCATGTTTATGTAGTCGTTATAATTTTATTACGTTCTTTTCTTTTGTTTCGTCGTCAGAACACAATGTGACGTGCTTTACCGGGGAAATTACGTCGACTTGAAAACATATTGCGACGCCGACACATCTCCAAAAATCTCGCCGAATCTCGCTGACACATCTCGCGAACACATCCTGCAGATGCGAGATATTCACCGTGAGCCTAAAAAGGCTTTCGTCTTAAAAAAAAAATACAATATTGTACATGGATTGTGTTTTGTAAGGGTTTCCAGGTGACCCCCCTTTTTTTTTTAGGTGATGTTAACATCGGAATCGCCAGTCCTCCAGTTCAATTCATGGAACGAAGTCAAATCATTGCTCATTCAAAACTGTTCGCAGCGAATCGGCTCACAACTCTTCGAGCAGGCTTGAATAATTGGTGTGGAGCTCGCAGAAGACGCACCGTAGCTTTTTACGGTAACTATTTCAAAGACAGGGCCAACTGCAACACCGCACACAGCATGTCGCCACGGTCGGTCTCAGCAGGAACAAGGATTCAGCGCCCCGAGGGTGTGCATTTATCTAGTGGCATTCATAATGTTTATTATGCCGTATTTTGTTTGTAATAGTATCTATCGACATATACACGACACACCTTTCGCGTCTCCAATACGTTTATTGCGGCGGAATCAGGAAACGCGCACTTTTACTTAAAGAGGGCATTAATATAGAGAGAGCGAAGCGCTACTATACATGCATCTCACATGTTTCAGATTGTCACCCATTTCCCAAGCTCGTTATAGCGAAACCATACATTAAATAACTATCCCTCAATCTGAAATTGACGTCTGTCAAATTATACAAGTGCCCAGTGCCTCCGGCACAAGTAAAGGACTGTCATACGCAACCCACCATCCAGTTTACCGTGTATCACAGTAAGGTGTCTGCCCGCCTACTCATGGTCACCCTGTCCGTGCATCTTGAACCACCTCACACCCCCACACACCTTCATCTATCTTTCGCAAGTGCTGTACGCAATCGAATACAGACGCATACTAATTAAAGACAGCCGCCTTTCAGCAAAGCCACGCCAAATCTCTCCGCTCACCCAACGCCCCCTATAGCCAGGGCGCTGCTTAACAAGCCGCCACTGACACCACCTTCCCCCTCCAGATAGGTTTATCACGTGTACGAAGTCTCGGCTTTGAGTAAAATCACTGAACAAAATAAAAGAGTAAAGGTGATCGCGCCAACTATAAATCAAAATGCTCTTCTAAAATTGTCGCACGAGTTATGTTTGATCGTCCCGTAATTGTTTTTTTTTTATTTAGACTTTAAGACTGCTGCTGCCAGGTTTTTCTGCTGCCAGGTTTTTTCTACGCATAAAAAGCGCTTCCGTATATATTTTTTCGGCCATGTAGTGTATTGTCTTCCCGCCAAAATATTTCACGCCTTCCAGTCATGAAGCCAATTGGAGCAGCGCTGGCCTTGTGTTTCTATCCTCGTCTTACCGCTCTGAGATTTTACCGGCAATCATTTATGCGTACATAGGTTCTATAAAAATGAGCTTTATATAGAATGCCCAGAGCATGTTACAGCCTCAAAAGAACCGTTCCTGGTGGACAGCATATTTTCAGGTCGTCTTCTCCGGACCGCTGAATCCCTCTCGACCAAGTTGCTGTTTGTTTATTTCGTGTCATTACCGGGCGCGGCGGTCTGCAATGAGTCCGCCGCACTGCACGCAAGTACGCTTACTATTGTGAGATTCGTTTACAGTGCAGACAGGCAAACATGGGAGGGAAGTGACATGACAGCATATTTTCAGGTCTTCCTCACGGAACTTGTTTTCAGTACTGAATGCGCAGAAAGAGGCGTCCTAATTGAGAATGTTCGTAATTTCGAGCTCATTGCAGACCTGCTCAAAAACTTCGATTTTCCAAGCCGCCTGTGCATGCCCGTTTAGGCCAATAAGCCGTCTCCTTAGGCCTATTCACCAACGAATAGCCAAGCCTCGTCAGCGCTCCAGGGCAGCCTCGCCGCAAAGAAGCAGCTTTCTCCTCGTTTGCATAACGCCACGCTTCGGCTGGCTGCGGCTGCCGTCACCTGCCGCGCACACCGATAAAAGCCGCGATCCTGACGCGGCACGCAGAAAATAAACGCGCGCAAATAAACAGTATACAAATGCGCGTCGTGCTTATACTGCGTTCCTTTGGCAGAAGAAAGGTGCGTGATGGCATTGAACTCCGTCGCCGTGGTATTTGAATGCCGAGGCGAGCACCGACGGCTTCTTTCACGTTCTTGCGATGTCGCCAGAAGCGTGGATTCCAGGGGACGTGGATTCGACACGCTGTGCGCAACATTGTTTTCCAATGACAATTCGTATTCGGGGGACACCGCTGAGCAATCCCTGCGAGCCGTACCTATAGGCTGCTGACCATGGGCAAATTTCCAGAAGGTTCCAGCGGATGGCCAAAGAAAGAAACGCTATCTTACCTGGGCGTGAGTCACACGAGAACGTACACGTAAGCACGCCCACACAGACACGTGCTTGTACTCGTGAGGGAGAACTTAAAATATCTGGAATTTTCAGTACAGGCAATTGTAAAGCGAGATAGAAGTGACGCTTGCCGTTAAGAACGTGCACTATGCAAACCCTAAACAGAAAAATTACAAAGTTGCGTTATTGGGAAAAGTGATAAGGTTCGCTCCTATAAGAGCGCGTTCTCTAACGCGTTAGCATTACAAAGCCTATTGTCTCAAAAAGTGACCGGCGTTGGCGTGTGAAGAGTCGGGGGAGAAGAGGCGTAGTGAAGGGAGAAAAAATCACCTCCCTGCTACTACGGGAGAAAGAAAGCGATGGAGAAAGGTGACGGATGGTGAGAGAGGAACCGCGGTCGCCAATAAAAGTGGAAAGGGGGAGAGAGTGGACGGAGGATAAGGCGCGTGCCGAGCGATGATCTACTAACTGGATCACGCCACATGATTGCATTGGCAAGAACATGATAGCTGTAGTGACTGTGCTGTCAAGGGAAAATATTAACGCTAACGCATACTGTTACATGAATCACATTGACAGTCTGCTAGTTTTCTATCCAGTCCCTGTTAGACTTAATTTATTGTGTATTTGCGAACGTGAGCAGCTTGTGTTTGAAAAGCATCCGAGGAGGAAAGTAAACAAGCTTTAGGGAATTGATATGCAAATTTTTCAATCAATCAATCAATCAATCAATCAATGAAAGAAAGCGTTGCCAAAAAAGAAAGTAAAACATCGTTTTAGCTAGTCTTCAATGCGAAATATTGTCTTTCAAGCAGTTAGCAAAGCACAGCGATATCCTACGAGTGAAACTTCAATTGTTACAGAGAGTGATAAGTGTTTTTGAAAATCCTTCAAGGCAGGATTTAGCTGCCTCTCCCTGCTCGGTGTTCGAAAATGCAAATTTCAGTAGAGCCAAGGTTTGAAAAAATTCGCATGAGGCAAATGCTTGTGTATCCTACATTATCATTACTACAAACAAATAGAATGTCCAGAATGCCTCTCCCTCAGCAGAAGCGCCAGAGACCCTCAACAGGACCAGCGCTTTATGAAAAGGTATTAACTTTGCAAAGATGCTCAAAAAGACGCTAATGTATTGATGGAATTGAGAGAGAACATTGGTGCAAAATTAACCTGGCCGCGTCGCCTAATCTCAAAAGGCCCAAAATAATAAACACCTGTGAAGCCACCCTATGCTCCATGCAGTAAATTGATAACAACGACGACAATCGCTTAATTGCCTGGTGGTGATGTATGCATGCTGATATCACAACCGTTTTAGCTTGGAGTTAGCTTTCACAGACAAAAAACTTTCCTCTCGTCGACTGCGCCACAAACTGTTAGTACTCTTCCTCTTCGTTGAGAGGTGCTTCGGAAGAGGCGCTTTGCGCAAAGCAGTAAGGATTTGACGTTAAACTTCCATCAAAAATAAGGGAACTGCAGTAAAAGCCTGTTCATTCTGGTTTGATGGTTCATGAGAAAATTCCCGAATTAACTAACTGTCGAAATACTAATCGAATGTACAATTATGCATAGCAACAATTTGTGCGTAAATTGCTATTTTTTCACGCGCTACGCCTTAGCATCTAACGCACGTGCTATCTAATAATTCATTAAATTGTTTGTCAACAGCCGGAAACATGCGGCATAATCACTCTGATTTTAGCGAACAGAACGGCTTGTTGGTTCACGCTCGTTGTCTCAAGACGCGGCTTTATCCCTTTCTTTGTCGCTCAAGATGCATCAGTATGTGTCTCGAATGATGGCCCTCGCGTCCATTTCCACAATGTTCCAGGTTGCTCTGATCATCCGTTGGCGTCTTTGTCTAGGTGCTTCTTCGCCTACTTTAAACCCAGCGCTGACCAGAGCAACGGGCACTCGCAATTCGATCACCGACGTGCATGCTTGCTGTTATCGATGCCGCCGAGGTGCTTAGTTATTTTACGGCCGCAATAAATAGTTCAGTTAAGTGTAATTGCAGTCTCCTCGTCGGTTGTCATCTGCCTCGTCACCACCACGTGACAATATATCACTTAGGGTACCACTGCCCCTCTCCTATCTTTCTTCCACGTGCACATCCACACAGTAAGAACATCTGGCGTACACGCACATAGGAAACGATTGCATGACCCCCAGCAACACAAATAACGATGACACTACAATTTACTACAATTACACAGAGAAAGCAAGGACACTGAGAAGAAGTAAAAAAACAAAAAGTCATTCTGTCTTTACTTCTCGACAAATGATGATGATGATGATGATGATGATGATGAATACAGCGTCTTTACACATCTTTACACACCAATGCTACTAGTCCCGGTCATCTGGGTCGCTCACCCACCATTATCTCATCCCCTATTCGGTGTCGTGCCCAATCACCTAATCGAAGTACGGCAACCTTTCTTCGATATAAGTTGAGTTGCACGCCTTAGTGAAACGCATGTTTCCCGGAACCGAAACGAACTGCAATTATCTTCTCGTTGTCTAAATTAACGGTGGTCAGATTATCGAGGCTTTAGTGTATTGAAGCTAGCACCGCTTTTGTCGTCGAGATAATACGCAGTGCATTATGGTACAAAGTCAGAGCGCCAATCTGCCATGCGTTATTTAATGCCTCTAATCTACCGGCTATCCGAGTTCTTCGCACTTATTCTTTTCGCGCTTTGTGGCCAGATCGCGCCTTCGGCTCTATCGTAACCTGGCGCAGAGAAGTCAAGGCATTGGGCAGCGCACGGACCATTGAGTATGTGCCTGACGTTTTCGTAATTCGATGTCCCCGTGGCCTCCGGCCGGAAATAGGAGGGGGGGGAGGGATACCACAAGATCTGATACAAAGTATCGATGTAATTCCTCGCCAGCTTGGCCTTGTGTTACGGTGCTGCTGTCAGCACGGAAGGCTACAGCACAGAGGGAAGGAAGAAAGAGGTATAATTCTACTCTATAATTTAATTCTGAACGATTCGGTAAGGTCCTATTCAGTACTTTTTCTTCCTTTACCTTTGGTACAAGCGACTTTATTACACCCCTCAACCCCGCTTATCACAGGACGTTAGCGCATGATGAAAAGGGAAGGCGAGGCGTGATGACATCAAGTAAGGAAGAGCTAAACAAAAAAAAAGGGGGGGGGGGTTGTAAAATTGATTACGAATTGTGTTGCAGTCTGCAGCACGCTGATAACCACAGGTCTCAACGTGCCAACTAGAGCAGACTTTGAACCTCACAGTGTGTCAGCCGTGTTGAGGGCGCAATTAACAATGGCTTCCATTCTTCCGCAGATGGTTAAATTCGGTCGGCAGGAGATTGGAATACGGCAGAAATCTTTAATAACTAAACACTTGATGTTTCTGAGCGTACATGCGCATATGTTGAGAAGAAGGCACGCCGCGTCATCTCTGCGAATACGGTGCCTGTCATGTGACATGTAACACATACCCCTGTTGTTGTTGTGGCTGTAGGAAGAATGAAAAGAAAATGCACGGGCCTGCTACTGGCTCTGCAGCTGAGCCACTTCCGCTGCCTCGTGCGGAAGAGATAATAGAGAAGAAAGAAAAAGAAGAGGGAGAGAAAGACGCGCGCCGCAACCACAGCCGTCGTCCACCACCGAAGCGGTGGCGGGTGCAATGACGGCCTATAACAGATAAAACTTCGGTGGCTGGCTAGCCCCCGCTGAATGCGGCGTTGACCTACCGTCCCAGCCCCCCATACCACTCTCGCATGCTTCGACTATACACTATTACAATCCACGCAGTCACCATCATCAGCCAAATATAGATCAATTGTAAGATAAAAATTTCACCTATGGTTTCTCAGTTAACACTGACCTGAAATGTAGATACAGACGCCATTTTTCTGCAGGTTTCTATATAGTTCATCTGCGCTGCTGCGTATCTTCCAGACTCGATCGACTATTCCGATGCAATGCACTCATCATGCAAGTGCACCGTCGGTGTTTCGCTATTTTTACTGCATGCTATGCCTGGGTTTGTTTCCTCCTCCATGTATACAGTGTTTTTCCTCCTCCAAAGCAGTAAGCCAGGCAGAACCTGCGTAATGCAAAACCACTCGTGTTGTTTTCACAGCACAAACACCACAGTAGCGGCCTCGTTTGCACGATTGTATGAGGACGCAGTTGCTCCCCCTCTCCACTTCGTGTGCGCATATATCCATCCATCCTCCCACGCGTTCCGGGGCGGCGTCCAAGTGACCGCGCGTCGACAGCGGCTGTGAAAGCGTGGGAGCACCCCATGTAGACGCAATCTTCGCGTGCCGTATACGTGCGGAGTAGAGGACTATACGGTTGTTCTGTCTCTCCGAGAGTGGAATGCCGCTCCGCTGCGGCGGAGGCCGCGTTCATTCAGCCGGCTCGTCCTCGCCCCACTGTCGACGGAGCTGGGAGATCCCCCATTTCTTAGCGCTGACTCACGAACCCAGCTCTGCCTCCGTAACACTGCAGTCATTCACAGGCCCCGGATGCGACTTAGCACGGAAATTCCCAACAGCTGCTTTTCCGTTTCCAAGGCGATAATTGGTTGTTATCTTGCACGAGACATTTATGCAGACAAAACTAAGCGCCCGTTCTTAGCGGCAACACTTTTACGCCTGAAAAAAAAAAATCAATGCCCACCGTTAAATAGTGCAGGTCAAAGGTCATCTGGACAGCAGTAAACAGCAGCGAGACCATAATGAATGTACGTAATCGGAACACAATTGAAGGCCCTACGCATAGCGCACACTGCACACACGTACGGCCATAGAGGAAGCTGGAGTTCTCTTCAATTATCGAGGTGATGTTAAAATATATACATGAGTGAAGATTTGAAGGTTTAAAAATCCCCTAGTTTGAATTTTATAATTATTTAGATTGCTTGTATTATTTCTTATTTCCAAAACATTTATTAATTAGCCCTCGAGGTCATACAGGCATATGGTTTCAACCTCCCTTTATCATTACTCATTACCTCCCATTGACAAACCGTGCCCCCTTGTGGGCTTTTGTCACGTCAGAAGAATGCACCTACAGTAACAAGTATGAATAACTACAAGCGACCTGCGAGAACACTTTTCTTCTGGAGTCGCTCTCAAGGCTTGAGTGTTGCGCGCACTCTCTTTTTTTAAGGATCTACTTCAAGGCAAGATTGGGTCTCAAAAAACCCGTGTATGGAGTGGGACATTGAACCCTACACTTTTATAATTCACTATTCCCACGCCATCGATGACTAACACTCGTAAAGTATCGCCAGAATATAGCTGTTTATTTTAAAATAGATGTTTTCGAGAGGTTTGTGTGTTCTATTTTCTCGTTCCCACGCTTCGACGTATCTTGCTTGGAGGGCGCATTTGGGGCCTCTTTCGATAAAACGGGAAGTCTTCAGTGCGATTGGCAGCTAAAGCTATCGTGCAGCTGCGCCGTGTGTTTGTGAGTTTAGAATCTTGATTTCCGCCTGTGTGAAGCGGCCTAAAAAAGTCAAAGCAGAGTGAATGAGGAGGAAAAGAGCAAAACCTCCCTGTCTTTTTCTGTTGTGTGTTAGGTCGCGTCCATAACTCGTGGTTACTCAAGGAACCCCAGCTTCTTCGAAAGAAAAGGCAGATTCATCTTCTTTTCTCTTTTTACTCGAAGACTTGCCTAGGCAGATTCACCAAAGTTTTATTTCCTTTTCTTTGACTCACATTACTTATGTGAGTCATTTCTTTCTTGTTTGCTTCCACGCTGGTCTCAGTTGGTTTTTCCATCTATCAGAAAAGTGACTGGTCGGTATAAGGCGCAAGAATGGACACCGAACGAGCAAAAAAAAACGAATACGGACACAGAGCTAACTCGCGTTTGACCACTCTCGCGCCTTGTAATAAGCAGTCATGTACCAACTAGCCCAACAGTCGATTCTTCTGAAGAATGGCTGTGCTCTCGAAGAGTTCCATTTTACCATTTTTTGACATTACAAGTTGTTGCAGATAGACACTCTAAAGCTTTTCCTTATTTTCATTTTGAAACACACTTCTCTTTTTTTCTCCTCCTTTCATCGGAAAAGAAATAATTCCCTTTTATTTGTCGAGTGCACCGAAAGCAAATACTCTTGTGTTCATTGTGCGCACATAACTTGATCGATTCACCTAATGCTGACGAAGAGCGAACTGAAGCGAAGTCCTAAATATAAAGTCACATTTAGTACTTAATCACTAAGATCGTCAATCCCGCATTTCGCCGATGCTGTTTTCTTTGTCGGATCCTTCCTTCCTTCCGATAATGATTTTGGCAGGTGGCAGGTGGCACGTGACCTGGCCGGGCACTCATTGGTCGGCAGTTTCTGTGACGTCACGATGCCATGACTGAACTGGCAGAAGCTGTCGAACTGCTCAGCACTTTTGATATTGAAATCGAACCGACGAGGACCAATGAATCCCGGTTCAGACACGTTACTCCTAGGCCATGCAGATGCGTTCTTAAGGTTAGGTCTTTCCGATATCGCGACAGGCTACCACTGCATGTGCACGCGCGACTCGAAACCGAAGTGAACACCGGAGTGCTCGTAATTCACATTTAGCCTGGGGATCTTTAACGTGCGCTGACATCGCACAGCACACGGACGCCTCTTCGTTTCGCCTCCATCGAAACGCAACCGCCGAGGTCGGGATCGAACCCGGGTACCAGATCGAACCCGGATTCGATCCCGACCTCGGCGGCTGCGTTTAGATGGAGGCGAAACGAAGAGGCGTCCGTGTGCTGTGCGATGTCAGCGCACGTTAAAGATCCCCAGGGTGTCGAAATTATTCCGTAGCCCTCAACTACGGCTCCCCTTTCTCTATTTCCACTTTCACTCCCACCTTCCTCCCTTCCCTTACGGCGCGGTGCAGGTGTCCACAGCTACAAGTGTGACAGATACTGCGCCTTTCCCTTCCTGTGAACAATTAAATAAAAAACCGCGTTACGCCGGCCGTTATTTTCTGATCAAAACGCTCTATGATGGCTAACAAGGTATGTCGTTGGGGCATTGGTCTGTGACATCTGTGCACTGCACCCGAGTCGCAAATAGTGTGACACGTACAGTCGCGGACAGAATAAAATGGGCCATGCTTCCGCATTGAAACACTTCTGTCCCATCGTGTAATGGAAATGGTTGGTTAATTGGTTTGTGGGGTTTAACGTCCTAAAGCGACTCAGGCTATGAGAGACGCCGTAGTGAAGGACTCCGGAAATTTCGACCGCCTGGGGTTCTTTAACGTGCACTGACATCGCACAGCACACGGGCGCCTAACTTTTCGCCTCCATCGAAAAGCGGCCGCCGAGGCCGGGTAAATATGTTTGTTGTCTTCATGTGGAAAGGCATGAGTAAATATTACAAGCATATACAGCAAGCATGCGTTATGTTTCGCTAATTAACACGTCAGACGATTCTGGCCGCCAGAACGCGGTCCATATTCTTTTGTCTACGACTGTACGTAGGGCCTCAAACTCGCGTCGTTCCGACTGCACCTGCGCAGCAGCTCGCGGCGCTTACTACCGTAACAGTATAGCAGTGAGGCTGTTTGTTGAAATGGAGGCTATAAGGTATCACGCGCGGGGACGTGTTGTGTCTGCGCCAGGCCTGCCGGGGCGTGGCCCATTTGCGACGCATGGAGCGAGGAAATAGCAGGTCGTCGAGTTGTAGGGAACGTGGGCACGCGTTTGCGCGTGCAGTGCTTAACCTGGACGAGAGAGTTCAAAGCACCTCAACGTTGGATGATGCACGATGTGGCTGCTCGCTTGGCGGGCACGTTTGGGGAACACGCGCGGCCGCAAGCACCCGCCACGCCCACAACAGCTTAGACCAAAAAGCTGCAAATGTAGCCATACTACGTGCTCTGCACGTTGGGTGGCACGATGTCTTTTCTTCTACTTGGTCAAAGTATCCTCCATCCAAAATGATTGCTCATTAAGTTTCCCTTTTTAACAGAAAACAAAAAAGACGGCAAAAGTATTTCCCAATAGTTTCCTTGGTTTCAGACTGTGAACGGTATTTTAGCATATACCATGACAACCTTTTGCAATGTTCTGTAAGGACGCGTACACATTTATGGAGAGCACAGAACAGTCGCTGGACATAACTGAGCTGGTGTCCGGGGACGTACTGTGCCGTGTGCGTGCCTTCTAAATGGCCGCCCATCAATTTGGTGAAGTTTCACAGAAATAGACCACTTGTCCCCAATATATGAAATCCTAACGAGTACCCCATCTCTCTTATGCTTGTCATGGTGTTTGTCAATGTTTGTCGGATGAATTCGCGGGTGTTCTGTCGTGCAACAGAATCAGGCAGTACTTCTCTAAGCCCCGTTGACTCGAAGAGAACACACAGCTGTAGATGAAGTTGACTTCTTTTTCTTTTTTCAAATTTCATCCGACTATATCAACTTGCGCATGAAGGCTTGCAAGAAAGGACGTGTCTAAATAAATTACGCACTAGCTCATTCATTCAGTTAAGTGATTATATTACTGATCAATTCATCCTCTTCCCGCCACCTGCTAGCAGTGTTTGTTATGCAGGAAGAGACATATAGGACTTGTTTCTATGTTGAAAGCATTGAAGCTAAACACAGGTACAGTGTTTAATACAAAGACAGCAAACACAAAGGCAGTACGGTGGTATATGCGTGTTTACTATCACCCGTGTCTAATGCACCACGCAGGATTTCAAGGTACATTTTGGTTATATATAGTTACCCCAAAAGATTGCGGATAGTCCCGAGCGGAATCCCAGGGCGGATTTTTCTTTGACTGCAAATGCTTTGGAAGCGCACAGCACATTACGTGTGCATAACCATTTCTTCAATTATGACATATATTAATTGTGATCGTAACCTCGTTTTGATAACCAGCTATTGAGAGCTCGCAAAGGCTGCAGCCATTCTACAGTAGAGGTGAATACAACGTGGATAGAAGTAAGAAGACTGTCTCTCAACTCTAAGCGCTTGCGGAATCGTACGTACGCAAGACCAATGACTGAACAGGCCCAACAGGGCAAACAAAGACCATTAAGCAATTTACCTCATCGTTTGATAGCCAAGTAGACTAAAGGAAGTCGTACTGGGGCACCATAGTTTTTTCCCGGGCCAATTATTTTGCAAATAGTGAAGAATGTCGCAGGGATAAACTACTAATGGTAACGGAGAAATTAATGGTTTATACGAACAATCGTTACAAGAGAGAGTAGCGCTTTCTCTTTTTGAGATATTAGTATGCAAGAACCGGGATGAGGATGCGGTGAAGAAAACAGCCACGAGGGTGTGGTTGTCTGACGAGCCGCTGGAAGCAGTGTACAAAACGCCGGTTGCGTGCGTGGTCCGAAGACTACGTCACCGCGACGCCGACGTCCTGTTACGTTGAGTGGGCGGATTCCCCTTCGCGCGTACGCTAATGATTGTGCACGATACGCATCCGCAAAGAAGTTCCCCCGTTGCTTACACAAACAACCTTCTCCCTGTGTTATGACGAAGAATACATTTACGCGGGTTAAGGAGCAACTTCGATGTAGTAGCTGCGACGGGCTGCTCCTATAGAGAAAACTGCAACAACCCAGTTCAGCCATCAACCCTGTCAACAGCCAGCTAGCCTCCCTTCATTAACGTGTTCGCGATACTTCAGTAGATTTTTAATATTTAGCTGCTAGGTTACTGCGCGCTATCAGTCGTAATTAGCCTCTCCCGTCGCTCCCAAAGGTTTGTAGAGATTTCCCTGGCGGAGCAGCACGTGTTTCCAAGCATGTAACGGATCGTGGTCTACGTCAGAATGCTGACTTTTTTCATTACGTGGCAGTAACAGCGCACACAAAACCCATCCATGTAAAAACACAGACAGGTTGAAAGCTAAAGAGGACAGGAGTGGTCAAAACGTTTTGGGGGCTTTTTATGCGGTCTTTTCAGTTAGAGACAAAGAGAATCAAGACGGAAGAAGAAAGCGACACGCGCCAGTTGTTGGAATGCAAAAATCATTGCAAGCGGCGCAAAAGAAACGTACAAGCCTGAGCTAGGTTCTTATATCAGCGAGTTCTTCGTCCGTTTCAATAGTAGTTAGCACCTACAGTATAGTTAACGGCCAGTTTATCTCATGCCCTATTATTTTTCTCGGCTTCTCGAAAGGTTATTCACTGTTAAATCGGTGATTTAATTCTGAAACACTAAATTTACACAAGGCGGAAATAATGAGCGAGGCCGTGATTCCCTGGTCGTGAAGCCTCACCACGCCCAAAATAAGAGGTTGAATCAGTCACATGATGCAGTTCTCTCCTGTCTTCTCCCTCTCCGTTGTACGAGGCGGCCACAACTCGAGCGCCAGCCGCTACGACCGCATGTTTTCACCGTCATCTCAAGCGCGTGCATTATCACTGGAGCCACTGTCGTTCCGTCGCACGTGTGACCGCCTAATCATGCTGCATAAAATTGTATGCGGATCAACTAACATTGAAACGCCTATCACATTGATCGCACCCACAGCACGGGTTACCCGACGGGCTCACCCACTGAACATAGTTCCTTTCACTCCATTTTTAGATTGCTTTAAGTTTTCTTTTTTTCCAGAGACGATTGAATTGTGGAATAACTTAGATGGTTCTCTGCGTTTATTGACAACTAACCAATTTCAGAAAGAACTGCCTAATCATGTTACCTGATATTGTACTGAAATGCTGTATACCCCACTCCTGCTATGTCTCTAACAAGAGAGACAGCAGTATTTGTAAATAAATAAATAATCTCCCTGCCCCCTTAGCAACAGTAGAACCACTTATATTTACAATCACGTCTCGGGTTTCGAGGGCTCACACGTGGCGGACTCGCAATGCATCTTGTGTACATGGTGTCCCTGCTACCTCTTCCTTCCCTCCTTGAGTGAATCGTTTTTTATTTTTATTTTTTTTCATTCGAAACAGGTGCTGTCCGTAACACAACTAGGCGTCCTCTCGAACGATCATTAAGCCTCAGCAGCCACAACAGCTGTTCATTACACGGCATGGTCTCTCAGGGGAGACCAATGTGCGGGTAAAATGAAGTCCACAATTTCAATATTCCATGTTAAAAAAATATTTCGGCTCTCCGCTCCCTATCCACATTCTGCCCGAAATCTGACGTAATACACCAGCTGCTCTACTCTCCACCAGACAGCGGACCCTACAAAGTCCGGAAAACGTGTGACCTTTTTCAGAAAAGGAATTCGTGGACAAGACGCTATTCCATGCAGCCCCTGCTTTACTTGCCGATAGCGTAGTCCTTCATTAGCGAAATACGTGATAGTTCGCCGCTTCTTACATATTATTACAATTCGATCGTTAGGGTGCACTTTGACCTCTCACGCTTCTTTGATGATGCTTACGTCTTGGGCCTTCAGAAAGTGGCCTCCACCTCGTCCACCCCACTTGACGCTGCAGCGGTGGCAATATACGAGACCGGACTCCCAAAACAGGCCGCGAACATCACACTCTGTAGGTGCCAGCCAGCTCCCAGTAGGCGTTGGCGATCGCGAGAACGACGCCACCAGCATCGTACCGGACGATTGCGCATACCACGAGTCCAGCAACGGAAGTCTGCCCACCCACGCGGTTTCTATGCGCCGGACATGAGAGACACGTAACCGGCGTTGCGGCAGCCCACTGTGGCCCAAGACACCGCCTATTAATTTACGCAGGCCTCTAACGACGTAAACAAAGCTGCGCGGGTATTTAGTCTGTCACGCAGCATCCGTGCCTGGTTCTGGTTGGAGATAACTAAACCTCTAGCAAACCATGAAAAGACCTTGCGTGTGGAAACAGCTTTGTGATGCAAGTAACAAACCCCGACTACTGGAAGGAGCGTCTTACCATACGCTTAAATACATGCGGAAAATTAGTATGACATTTCGGGGTATGGCATAACCTCCTTGGTATGGTGTGCTGTGGTATAGGACGTTATGGTACCGTCGGTAGGCATGGTATGATAGGATATGGTATGGTATGGAACGGTATTGTATGGTACATCACGGTATGATATGGTACGGTATGGTATTGTATGGTATGGTGCGGCATGGTATTATATGGTATGACATATGGAATGGTGTGGTATCGTATCGGATGTTACGGTTACGGTACGGTATGTAGGGTTTAACTTCCCAAATATGCCTATAGGCCATGAAACCTAGTGTTGGGCTCTGGATTGCTCTCTAGCGCCAGGGTTTCCTAAACGTTTTCTAACATCGGACAGCCCCGTGACGTCTTTTGCAGTCCTAACGACCTCCGGATATTCAGTTTTCCTTCATAAATGTACTGCAGGAAACTTCGCGGAGTTAAAACTTTGTCTAATACTACCTCCGGATATTCAGTTTTCCCTTCATACATGTATTGCAGGAAACTTCGCAGAGTTAAAACTTTGTGTAATACTATTACAAAATGCGTAATGTCGGCCACAGATTATCCTGCACGTGCCTTAAAATGAACGACAGGTTTACAGCTATAGCTGAGTGAGGAGATTGAGAGAAATACAGGATGGAAGAGGGAGGGAGGAAGTAGGGAAGTTAACCAATGAGGAACTTCCAATGGAGTTGATGGCGCTGCCACTGGCGTAGTGTGCCGCAACAGGAAACTCCTGTTTTAAAAGACTGCAGTAAACTGCTACTAACTACACTTGCCGGTCACAGCGTCGCTGCACAAATCAGGGTGCAGCTCTCACTGCCTCTTGTGCATTTATTCCTTTTCGCCCCTGACGTTGACAAATGCCATCATAATGGTAGACTTTATCTCGGTGTCTGAAACCAGCTGTCAATGCCGATTGCCATCGCGCCAGTGTCGGTAGCTGGTGCTTTAGTGGCACAAGTGTCAAGAAACACTAGACGGCCATTTAATGAGACATCCTTTCACGTCGAGGCAGGCCGTCTTTGCAGAAATAAGAATAAAATAATTTAGTTGTGGTTTACCCCTGGTTAACCCTAGTTGAATTGCGAAAGCAACGGCGGAAGCTTCTTTTGCCTGCTACCTTATTCCTCTATCACGCCCTATCAGTGTAAAGTGCTACATTATTGGAGACACTAAAGCTCATCATTTAAGGGTATGACGCGGGAGCGTAAGCTATCAGCCCACATATGAAGTCACGCTTCAACCAAGCCATATGGACGTACCTACTTGCGTATAGTAAGGGTAACGAGGATGTAAACGGTTCTGGCAGGCTGATTCTGATATCACCCTCCCATATTAAAGGAGCAACTCAAGTTGGCAGCTCCTGCCCGTGACATAGGGGTAACGTGAATACAAATGTCATGGCAGGCTGATTATTTTATGGGGAGACCATAGCTACGCCTATTCACGGCGTAGCTGCGGCCACCCGAGGTCTCGCTTTGGCTGCCGTAGTATTGCTTTCGCAGTAAAATTCCTCTACTCTTCAATGCCCTACTACAAGAAGTGATAACCGCCTAGGCAAGGGAAGTGGATATGGTACGCGCACGTATGGAAACAATGAACATAATTAAACACTCCCATAATTGTCCACATATAATTACCACAAGGTATGCATGTCGCCACACGAAATCAAGGCGTCAGAGCCTAATCGTCAGCTAGGTTCGTACAATATGCGTCGAGACGTCAATATATCATCAAACTATCATATACCATCAATATATCATCACAGCACCACTTCACTTGCTGTCAGCGGCACAGACACACTCAGCTCATAATACCAAAAGCTGTACCCTTTCGCTAATGCTTTGGTTACGAACATTAAGCATTCATCCGAGCCCAAGTAAGGCCAGTCGACCCGCCACTTTTGGTCTCCACTGACCAGAAATGGCCATGGACAAAGAAGCACCTATAGCCTGCGATCAGAGCGGTGAGCAGTTAATTCAAGGCAGCTTATGCAAGGACAGACATCGTTCTCACACCTGCACGACCGGTGAGTCTGGTTTTGTTGATAATTTATCATCGGCCAAACCGACCCAACATGACGACAGCCGCCATCTAACGGCCAAAGCATGAAGCCCCGTGATTAATCAATCCAGCCAGCTTCACTGTAATAGAGGCATGAAGTACTTAGTCCAGGCTAAACGCAATCGCCGTGTATTTCGTAGTATATGTTGTAAAAAGAGAACTTTTGCATGGCGAGGCCAGAGAACTGGATTCATTGATTTTCATGTTTAGAATGCCATGCGACCCATGCTTAGTTACTTATAGTTATTCTGATCAGAACAAGGCCGAAGTTTCAAGAGTAGTTCCCTGCGCCCGAAAGGGCCCGTTTGCTCACCAAGCCAGTGACTCCTGATCGCAACCTTTAAGTTAGCCCCAAGAACAAACGATCAGCAAGAGGGTCAACAAAGGAAATGTGTTAAATATTCTGTAGTTAAAAATCGCAACAAAACGTACAAAACCAGAAGCAAGTAGATGAGACATCGTGTTCCCTCTAGTGACGTGTGTTGTACGTTTTAATGCAATTTGTAATTACAAAGCATGCACTACCTTGCCCAACTAGTAGATGATTTACGATTTTTCTGATAACGGATTAATATATACATGGAGGGCGATGCACGATTGGCATGGGGGAGGTTGAATCTATTGCCACACAAATATCAAAACTATACAGTTTTCTCCCTTCGCTACTGACATGTCACATTCGATAAGAGGAGGTCGGAATACGAGGTTCGAGCTTTCACAGCAGCGCTGTTCACTCATGCAAGAATATTAATTTATAGATGGGCGCATACAAAGAAAAGGAGGTGTATATGAAAACAGGCACCTGCGGGTAATGCAGATAAGCGAAACATTTAAGTTTGTGTACTTGCATTTTTCCACGCGCATAACCATTATTCCCTTAGCTTGTTCCGCTGTTGTGTCACACTTGTCATAGGTACACAGTCGGGAGCTATCACATTATGTGGAAGCTGCCTTGGGGATCAGCGTTAAGCCTAATGATAGTCTGCTGCGACTATCTCATTCTTGCCATATCTCAGTTGTCCCTATCATGACAGATCCTCAAAGTAGCAGTTCTACATCAAATAAACCTGGAGTCCATGTCGCCTAATCGTATACAAAAAAAGACTAAGACGCATTCAACGAGATTCGACGTAATCACCAGCAAGGGTGTTTGACCTCCATTGGACGTAATTAAGCTCATGGGGAGGACAGTACCATTAATCAGCTCTTCTGAAGCGTACATTTTGACATACACTGGGGCTACCGAGGTGTCTGAGAAGTTGTCGTTGCAGTTTTCTTGCTTGCGGTTCGAAAATCATGTTTAATTTTGATTAATTTTACGTGTTTAGATGAAAATCATTCTTAGGTCTTGTCGGGGGCCCTATAATGTTGACGATGAGTTTCAGGGAGAGCGGTAAGACCGATTTTGCCTAATAGATATGTTGTCTGAACTAGGCGGTTGTCTACGTAGAAACAATAAAAACTGCAGCGTCTCAAGTATAACCACCAATAAAAACAAGAAACACAAGAACACACCATGTGCGCTTATGCCGCCTGTCTAAACCGCAAATCACTCGAATACGACACGTTTGTCGGCTGCCATACACACCCGCCTTGTTTATGCCTAATTCAAACAGATGACGGTCAGTGATACGAGTAATTTCTGTCACTTTATTTTTATGTTGCTTTCGCATCTGCCATTTCTTAGGTTATTTATTCATTATGACAACGTTTAATATTTGTAAGTTCGTCCTTTATCGGTTCTCTTAATGACGACCTTAGCACCTCTTTTCCTCCCTGACCTTAAGTCTCAACCCAAAGGAGACACTAAAATCTTAGTCACTTCTGAGAACGCATTGAATGCCCACAGCGATCCCAAACTCCAGGCCCAAGTCAACCAGATCCCGGTCCACATGCGAGTTAAGGGTTAGGCCGCACCTAGATGACGTTCTTTTTTGTTCCGTTAGTAAACGGTAGAACCTTCGTCTCGGACCCGAAATGGACTCCGTTTGTCAAGAACCAATCGCTTTTTAACCGCTCTCTCACGTGATTCCGTACCAGCCAAATGTCCCTCCCACCGCCAGCTATCACTCCTGGACAGGTGCCTTCTCCTCAGCGCACCGGCGTGCAGTGGGGGAAGAGGTGAGGAAGGAGGCAGCAACCGGCGCCGCCTCCTCCTTGAAGAGTAGCGGCAGAAGAGCGCAGCGTCTGCGGGCAGCGGCGGCCGGTCAAGGTCCTGGAGCGTTATAAGCCTCCGATGGTCCCGCGGGCCGCCGTCTCAGTGTAGCGCCGTGCGCCGACCGGTTCGCACCGCACTTCCTCCGTCGTCGCCGCAGAAGTCGCGCCCTCCCAACGCCGCCGACGCCACTCCTCGACCCACCGGCACGACGGGCGCGCGCCGAAGAAGGGGTGTGTGTGTGCCTTCGCCGCGTGCTACTGCTTCCTCGCCGCTGACAGCTCGGCGGAGGACTCGTCACTCTCCCTACTGCTCCCGTTGTGGATCAGGTGGTAGCTGCCGCATACTGCGCGGCCACCCATCACGACGATGATCTCGATCCCGGTCCTCCTGATGTTCGTGTCTTGCGCTGGATTGTTGACGGCGCAGCGCGGAGGTTCTCGCGGATCGTCGTCGTCTAACGTGCCAGTGCCTAGGGTGGATCGGGCTCTAATGGACTGGGCTCTGGAGCAGGGGCAATTAACGTGAGTAACCGGTGATTGTGACATCTTTTTTTTTTCTTGATATTGCGAGAACCGTTAAGTACCGAAGTCTGCTTCAACCTACCTGACGTGTTGACGGTGGGCTACCTGAGACCGTTCTCCGACTCGCATGCAGGACCAGAGCAGGGGAAAGAATAGTATCCGCGGTTTACATCACTGAAGATGTCACGGAGGAAGGTACCTCTAAAAAGCCTGAGCTTTTCCTGTTAGAAGCGTTTGGAATGATGTTTGAATCGAGGCTAAGAATGTATGCAGAACTGTGGGTCGCACCTTCAATACGCAAACGGAGACATTTTGCAGATGCAAGCCTTGGTAATTAATTGTTCCTGTGCGTCGATTCCTATGCGACTCCTGGATGCGAATTGAGTATCAGAAACACCTCCTCCCTCTACACACTATTCTGGTGCGTCAGGGGAGTGTATTCCCCAGAGACACCCGGTTGTATGAAGTGGTTGTATGCAATGACACCTCAGCGAACCTGTCACATGTGCGCGAATGTAGAGACGCAAGGCAACTCAGCGCTTGTCCTGTAGCTTCCTTTTATCTTGTCTTGTGTCTTCCTGTTCGAGCTGTTTTTATTAACAATGGATGTTTACCAACTCGCCCAACAAAGTATCTTGGTCACTGCCGGGCCTCACGCAGTTTCAGATTTCTCAGGTACTTTGGGGACCACCTGCACGTGCACCTTCCAAAATATTTAAAAAATGCCTGCTTGATTTTCCGAAATGAGAGAAAAGGGTTACTGCGCAAGATGGCTTTATTTAAACGCTTCTGACTCTTCATAATGATTTTATGTCTAGATGAACGCTGCAAGAATGTGCGAAAATAATTCTCGCCAGAGGATCTGAGAAAGCCAGTTCTGAATAACCTTTGCCGGTCGTGGGAAAGTGTCTATCCTAAATCACACGCTGTACCCGCGAAAAGTACAGGGTGACGACCCCTGCCCTATCGGGCAAGTCCGTGAGATAGGCGATCACGACGTGCTATATCTATCACCAGGCCAGACCATTCACTGTCAAGCTAACCGAAGTATGGCGCGAGAGCACGGTACAAGGACAGCCAACCATGTATCTATCTACTCGCGTCCGCCCTTGGCACACGTCTCGGCGGCAAAGCACAACAGAGCGAGTTTCTATCCTTCACCTCGGTGTATGCGCCGGAGGGAAAAAAAGAAGGCACTGCAGCTGCCACACGGCCGCTGAAGCTTCGTTATATCGCGCAGAGACTCAATTAAAGCCCGCGCGAGAAGCTCAGTACAAAGCGAAATAATGAAGCAGACAAACTTAGGCGCTAACCTTGGGCGGCGTCGGCCACAGCCGTTAACTATGCGTCATGAATGACGGCGCTCTCACGGTGCTTTATTAGTTCTTTTTTTCCTATTTTTACCTTTCGGAGCGATAGAAGGTATACGGAGAATATCGGCGTCGGTAGCTCACTTTCACGCCTCGGTGCTTTGTTTTTACACAGCAGTTCTATCGTCCCGTTTCGCCTGAGAGGTGATTTCATTTGAATGCGTGCTGATTTATCACTACAAAGTTAGATTAATCGAAGCATGCTATTATGTTTTCGTGATGTTTCCCCGTACAGTGCACGATGCGCCTGGTGCTGTTAAAAATAGTTGCCTCCTCAATTAAGGAGGTTTCCTAAGTACATTTTCACTACGTGATCAGGTAAAGCCAAAGCTTATACTCTCTCCATTGTTTTCCAGCAAAGTATCTTCCGAGAAAATTTCGATGGAACTTTCTTCCGATAGGGACACACTTATCTCAGTGCGGTGCTACGGTGCACTCTTGGATCCGCCGCCCAATCTGCGAGCTAGAACGATGTCGAGTATTAAAGAACATGTCGTAACTGGAAATGATTGCATCTGCTCCCATAAGTGCCCCCCTCCATATCTTCTTATCTTCTCGGATCAACTTACTATGGAACCTGTATTCGACGAAATCCATTGAACGCTGACCGCGGTGAAAAATGAAATGGCCTTTCCGGAACGCTATACGGCTCCCTTGTTTGGTTTGGTTTGGTAAAACTTTATTTCCCACAGTGGGGTTCCTGGAGGACACTCGGCTAGGCGCCAGGTGTAGAGGGCAGCTCCCACGTCGGCACAGAGAGCCCGAAGCTCTCCCTTGTTCATGCCGAGGCATCGAGATTAGCTCATTTACTTGTCAGCGTTTTAATTATTTGCTTTATCGTACCTGGGCCCGTATTCCGAGTTTGCGTCGTTATCGTAGTGTCGCTATCTCACGTGACCTGGAGTCATCTGACCTGGAGTCATCTGACGTGACCTGGAGTCATCGGCATCGGGCGTCGCCACTACGGAACCGAAAGAGGTGGCAACATCATGTTCTAGCGTTTCCATCAATCAGATGACTCGAGGTCATGTGAGATAGCGACCCTTCGATAACGACGAAAACTCGGAATATGGGCCCTGGTAACGTTTCAGTGATGGTTTTGTAGTACTTACGGGTGTTTTCGTGATGACTACTCCCACCTTAACGCGTCCGCAAGGACGACATGTCCACTTTGGCTTGTATTCGCTGACTACACCTCCAAACGCCGAGACGACGGCTGCGCAAAACAGCTGTCTTGTATTTCCTGTTACGCCATTTGTTAAGTCAGCTCCTTGCTATTGCATCAGCAATTGCAACGCAAAACCGTATATTGCAAAACTAGCGCTATAAATACTATTCACGTTAAAGTATTCGCGTTAAGAAACACGCGGCCATAGTTGTTCTAACGGTGGTAGGAGTTTCTGCATACCCAACGCAGTCCGATGCGGCAGCTGCAATGTTTGCCCCTTTTTCTGAGCACACATAGGCGCCCAATATAAGCTACGCGTATTTGGAGACGTCTACTCCGTGGGCAATTGTGTCCAGATACCTTTCGAATCAATCTCAATGGTGCAACTCTGTAATATTGTAAGATACCTCATGGAAATACTGAAGTAGATAGAGCAATCTTCTACTGCGAAGCAGAATATTTATTTTGAAATTTCTCCTTCGCTCGCATCCAGCATAGTTAGGGCTGCCATCGAAAGCCAATGGCGAATGTTCATGACGATAACAAAAGCGTTGATAGCAAAAACCGTCGAGCCTCCCAAGAGGAGATGCGCGGAAACATTGACCGCTAATGGAATTACAATGTTAAAACAACAGCTTCACGAAAAACTTTCAATTTTTTCTTTCTGGTGGCCACTTTCTCTGTACGAACAGCGTGTCGATGTGCGAGTCTTTTAATTCATTTTTTGGTGGCAGGTCGGCAGATGATGATTTTTTATTTCTTAGTTTTTCCTCTTGTTAAGCCGGTTTTTCTTTTCTGCTGTGTGGTTTATTCTTTAACAATGATGCATGTAATCCCACTCCCGCCTAAGGCCTTCTGTGAAGGCTGGCAGTAATTCGGAAATAAATAAATAAATAAACTCCCTGTTTACAAAATGCGATTGTCCACAATTTCTCGATATGTCCGCACCCACATGATAAATCGTCAATATAGCAGCCATACCTCGGTCCACATTTCCTGCGTGACCTATGAACCCTCCCCCACCCACCCCCGCCCCCGCTTAACAACAACTCTGGCCTCGGTAAGAAAACGAGCGCGAGAGTTTTCGGCTACGACATTCTGCGCTAATGACGACGGAATTCTCTTCGGAGTCTGCCCTACAGCTGTCAAAATACGATGGCGACCCAATTTCATTTTTCGATTTATAACTTGATCATTTCCCTGCTCGATCATTCTGTCACTGCCCGAGAGTTCGGGGACAGTTGTGCGTTCATATATATACGCATGTGGTTTGTCGTGGTTCCGAGCTATAGAGCACTAAATGCTTCGAATCGACAGCTTCGCAGAGTAACCACCTTGACCCCCTCGGTCTCTCTCTTCTCGGCAGTGCGCGCAACCCCGTCACGCACGCGCGGTGCCCAATAGGCTAGCCTTTCGTTTCTCTGTACAAATTGCCCGAAAGCCACACTGTAACGGAAAAGGCACAGCCAATTTCTTCCTGCTGGCGCGTGCCGCGCCGCATATATGTATGTAACATAAACCGCAAGCATCAACCGCCGCGTCATTTCGTTCCTCTTGCGGATCGTTTTCCCGAAGCACTGAGTGCAATCAGCCCAGAAACCCATCATTACTGCACTTCTTCTCACTCTCCTGTATTTCAGACAGCCTTGGATCATAAAAAGCGTGCAGTGGTATAGTAGCTATACTGGACGCGCTGGAACGACCCCTGGTGGAGAAAAGAACTAAATTAAGACGCGCTTGTCTCCGAGAAAGATCATTACTGAAGTGTATATCTTCATCCGGGGTTATATGCCTCAGTATATGCAACTATGTCTGGCCATGACCAAGAGTGTCTGCAAGCCAAATTGAACGATACACCTTCTCACACGTTCGGACAGATTTTGTACAGCGTCAAGGGTGTACTTGACCTACCAACAAAGCCAGGCAGCCTTTAGGACTCTGGAGACCAACTGTAACCGGCAGAGGTAGATCGAATGTCATATATAATCGAAGAAAGGGTACTTTATTCGTAAACGGTGGCATTTTAAGTTACAAGCCAACTGAAAAATGAAAAACGGGGATTGCCACGGCCAGTTATTTTCACAAGCTCAGTTGCGGTGACGTCAAGGGAGGTACTTTGGTACACGGGACGGTAAACGGAGATTACATGTATCAGTGACAAGGCAATTATTGTTTGGCAATCTGTCAATCAACTTTGCTGCAAGAGGAAGACGGAAAGGCAAAATACGGAAAATGAAGCAAAGCGAAACTATGGCCTTGGGCGCTATCACTACTAATATAAACAGCGCGAACACGAAGACAAAGGACAAGATAAAAGATAACTCGCCCAACAAAGTATCTTGGTAAGCTATCATTACACTTTGAATCGCACCGGCGAACGAAAATAAACTGCAATTTTTTTATTCAATATTCCCTACGAACAAAATAGTCTTTTGCACGCAGAAAAACGTCGCTGGAGTAGCGAAACGACGGGATATAAGATTTTGCCAGAGGCGAAAACCTAAAGGAGCTGTCCTCACTGTGTCTCAAAGAATAGAGACTAAAAGGGATCAATGACAGGAGTGGTGGAGACTTTATACGGAGGAACTTTCCCTGTCTGGCCCTTTGCTCCGCGCCATTCTAATAGGAAAGGAAAGGAGGCAATATGTGATGAGTTTATGAAACGACAGGTGCCATCGCCACGATATAACGATGGGCATATGCCTTTAATGTTGAACGCCACACAGGATCGCGCGCATGTCTCTTTCAGGATAGTAAAAATTATCTTGAGGCCTCTTAACAAACCCCGCACCCTTAGTTGTTCACAGTACAGATCGCAGATTGCACCACGCTGTCCATTTCTGGCATATCTCGCTCGTGCGCTAGTTGCTCTCTCTTTCTATGCCGCTCACGTTTCACGCACGTGCCGGCATCCGATTAGAACGCGACGAAGGAGTGAAGGAGCAGAGGCGCTTTAGAGCGCACACCAGCGTCGATAACCTTGCGCGCGCTCGTATAGATCGAACGTGAGTCGGATAATCGTACATGTGCCGATTATGACGCTTCGGGCAAGCTCGCGCCTTTGGATGTTACCGATTAACCTCCTCTATCTAGCACAGGCTGCTTGCGTGCCTATAACCCCCGCCCCCCCCCCCCCCCCCCCCTTTCGTATTGCTGTCGACTCATAGTGCGCCTTATATCTTGATTTCCTTTTCAAGATAAGGTGTGGCTGAAATTACGTACTCGCGGTTCGACTTATCTCATGCTGCGAATATCGTTGCTCCGTTTCTGTGTGCAGCCTTCCCCGGTGAAATCACTGCGTTCGATGGTCGCTCAATTTGGAACCATTTGCCTTGGAGGCCGGTCAATTCGCGATCGAAGAAAGACAACACGCGTTGATGCGATTTTACTCACGTGCACCTGATGTGTATATTGATCGATGCGATTGAGTTAAAGATTGTTGGTGGAGTGTACCTTATAATATTAACTCAAGGCACAAGGAACTACATATTTGTGTACCTCCGAAGACCTATAGGCCTTCCACGTTGCACAGTTTGCAGTTGGGACCCACCTGCCCTAATTCACGACATCTGGGGCACATAAAGTTATTTCTCTCTATTTCTTTCTCGCTCTCTCTCTCTCTGTCTCTGCAGTTGGGAAGAGCACAGCATGCGGGGTTTGTCAGCCAGAACGCGCACGCGATCTACGGGGGACTCCGCACAGTGGTGGAAGAGTCTGTGTCGATTTCGACCACGTGGGGTACTTTAACATACACGGACATCGCATAACACACGGACATGTTTGCAGTTTGCCCCTATCAGGAATTATGCCCGACGACCTAACCGCCAATGCCACTAAGCTAGCGCACAGGATTGCGGAAAATAAATGAATCGTCAGTTCCGGCTTTAACAACAAAAAAATCACGTGTCGGAATTTTTGGCTTTGCTTTGATGTTTTTTATGCTTTACTGTAAGCGATGTATTTTGATAAAAAGCGCAAATTACTATTTCAGTGGGTATACTGTTCATAACACCCAAAGAAAAGCGACAAGAAGAGAAACATCATCGACATTTAGTTTGAGCCAGAGAAGGCAAGAGTGTACGTCAGAGACGCTGCACATTCGCAAAGCCTCTAATATCTAGCCAGAGCCTTCTTTACGCATCTGATGATGTCGGCCTTTCACAACATCCCATAACCAAGATGATGCCGTGCAGACAATATTGCACACACTGTCTGCGGGGACACGCAACCGCCGCCCAGACCCGCATCATCTCCTCGTCAACGCTCGCGGACGGCGAAAGAGAAATCGACAAAGACTGAGGAGTAGCAGGGATAAATCAACGAGGGGAAAAAAAGACTAGAGTCAGGAGGAAGAACGAAAAGAAAAAAAAAAAAAAAAAAAAAACTTCGCGAGGCCTACGAGCAGCGCGCCTCAATCAATGAGCTCGCGATTGCGACAGGACCTCAAAGCCCGTCCGCAGATCAATGGGTCTGTCGACACCGCGGCCGCCGCCGCTTCTTCTTCGGCTGCGTTCCGAAGAGATTCAAAACACAGAAGCAGAGGCTAGCGTAGGGAAACAAAAGAAAGCGAGAGCGCGGGGTATTGGCGCGACTCGGAGACTAAAGGGATGGCTGACGGGCGCTGCTCGAAATTGAGCAATCTAGACGGCAGACACTAAAAGGCCATTGTGCCTTACCGGCCAAAAGGCGACAGACCCTCGGCGCCGCCGCGGCTACTGTTTTACCCGCTCTCGCCGCCGGCTTTAAAACGAACACATTGTTTCCAGCAGAGAACGCTTAAACGGCTCGGCTTTCTCGCCTTTGTGACGTGTCTGGCCAGCAAACGAGGTGTTTTATCTGTGTTTGGGGGCGGAGGCGAAGGAGCTTTGTTCCAACTTGCCATTAAGTCTCCTCGTTTTTATTTTCTCTCATTTTGTCGTGGACTGTTTGATTGTTGAGTATAGTCCGCGGCATCCGTGAAGCTCGCATGATGTGTGCGCTTTTGCGGTGATGATCGCCGCTTCTCAGCACTCGGAATACTTGAGTATTGCGACTTCCTATGGGATGCTTCGCAATTTAGTCTCGCCATCCACGGTCTTAGGACGTGGGAACAGACAACGGGCAGTTCGTTCGCTATGTGCTTCGGTTGCAAAAATGTTTGCACCATTCGTTCATATCTCCTCTCGCGGGTGTCAGCGGGCGATTTTAGCTGCTACGCGCATCTCTGCCTACAGTTGCGCTCATCCAGAAACCACTGCTGCTGAAGAGTCATGAAAGGTCAGAATCCGAGGAGAGCATACCAGTTGGTGATTGATCATACAATGCAGAGTGGAGCGGAGTGGAGCCGAGTGAGTGAGTGAGTGAGTGAGTGAGTGAGTGAGTGAGTGAGTGAGTGAGTGAGTGAGTGAGTGAGTGAGTGAGTGAGTGAGTGAGAAAGCCGTAGCCGGGTGAGCAAATGAAGCTGTGCGCATGAGCTAGAGTGGCCCAGAGGCGTCCACCCGACCGAAAGGTCATTTTTTTTTTTTCCTTACAACGAAAGCCCACCTGCGGTCTCCAAGGCTGAATACGGCGAACGATGCCATTTTAGGTTAAGAAATATGTAACCAAGCAAAGAACGCGTCTATAGCTGAAAATAGCCATTTCTTAGCTAAAAGCACGGAACACAACAGCAGTGCAGCTTTTCACAAAAAAGAAAGCGCGTGCCATTAAACGAGAGTCAAAATTACAAGTGGTGAAAGCCGAGTTTACGATCCCTGTTCTGCGGGGCCATCACATCATGGTTTGAGGCTGACGGGGTGAAGATATAGCTCGATCCATCTTCACCCCGAGTACTTCGCAGGCGGCAAATGAGCGATCATATATAACACAGAATTAAAAATAACGGCGTAGGGAGAAAACTATTTTTGGAAGATACAAAATAAGCAAGCGCCTGAAAGAGGTCTGCGGCCATCAATCGAGTCTAACGGGCGCTCAGCCACAAGGAGGGCCCTATAGCTGGCAGAGAGGGGCGGTGCCGGCGCCGGTCGCTGGGTGGGCGTCCGAGACCTTCCCGCAGGGAACAAGCGAGGCTTTTATTTTTTCTCTCACTACAGTCGTCGCTTATCCCTCGTCTGGGCACAGCGCGCGCACACGGACGGACGCCCACACACCGAGCAGCGCGGCACTTGTTAAGACACGCAGGGCTTTCAAATTCACCTTGCGTACACGTGTGTGTGTGTGTGTGTGTGTGTGTGTGTGTGTGTGTGTGTGTGTGTGTGTGTGTGTGTGTGTGTGTGTGTGTGTGTGTGTGTGTGTGTGTGTGTGTGTGTGTGTGTGTGTGTGTGTGTGTGTGTGTGTGTGTGTGTGTGTGTGTGTGTGTGTGTGTGTGTGTGTGTGTGTGTGTGTGTGTGTGTGTGTGTGTGTGTGTGTGTGTGTGTGTGTGTGTGTGTGTGTGTGTGTGTGTGTGTGTGTGTGTGTGTGTGTGTGTGTGTGTGTGTGTGTGTGTGTGTGTGTGTGTGTGTGTGTGTGTGTGTGTGTGTGTGTGCGCGCGCGCGCGCGCGCGCGCGCGCGCGCTCTCGTTGCGAGCTTTGCAGCGTTGTTTCGCGCTAACCATCATCTTAAGCTCCGCTGTGTCCTTTGGCTCTCCAGATATATAGAATAAGAAAGGACGGACAGTGCTACTAGGGCTCGTTCTTGGTGTGCAACTTCGCTACAACCATCGCTTCAGAGATTGATTGTGAAATTGTCATCACCAGAGTTATTACCAATGACTCTAACGGCACACTCGCGAGAAATTACTGGTCTAAGTAGCACCGCTACTCCCGGTTTTTGTCTCAGCGCAGGTTGAATCATGAAGAGAAAACTTCAGACACAAGATTAAAAACACGACATGAAGTTCTTGGGGGCAACTGAAAATGCAGTCAAAGCAGCCAACATTCTAGAAAGGCACTTGCAAAGCTCATTCCGATAGAGAATATGGCTGCTCCGGCACGTACATCTCTACGATTATCACTAACGTCCTGATGGGGAAAAGTGGTCTTCTTGCTTTATTTTATCTCTCTTTCCGTTTCTGCCCGTCGATAAATGATCTGCAGACGCAGGACCGAAATGAAGAGTTCGTGATGCGTACACATATATTTCCTCCGACACCTGATGTTGGCGCTTTGCCACTGGAGTTCGCGAACAATACTTGCTGGTTATTGACGCCGACCTCGCAGGCAACAGCTACCAGCGATAAACGGATAAAAGTAATTAGCAAACAAATTGTTACAAAAAATATGGTCTTGGAATCGATTCAGAGCACGATACAACAATCCTAATATTTTGGTCCTATTGGTCCTTATTTCCAGCACTCTGCGCGACAGGACATTTCCTCACCACGCATACCTCAACAGAGCCGAAGACGACAAATCCTCCCTGCTCGGCCATATATAGGCGCCCATCACCGCGGCTGACATCAGCGACTTCGGGCGCGCCCTGTCATCACCCACGCGACCGCTAACGCAGCAGATGTCATGCATACATGCATCGCCACCCCGTACAGGAGTCGACGAGCAGCTCGGGCAGTGCAGCATGTATACACAGTGCAGCGGCTGCGCGAAGGGAAATCCCGCTTTCGCGCCCCTATCTACAGTTGTCCGGGTGCAGAGGAGAAGGGGCTGCTAGGCGCGGGAGCTATACCGTGCGAAAAATATGCTTGTAAAGAGATAGGAAAGAGAAGAGAGGCGAGAGCGACTGTAATGCATGGATGCGACGTCGGCTTGCGGCAAGCAGGAAAGCGACTGTAGTCGCCTCACGGCGTCGTTTCATCCACCACCTCGCGAAGCGGGCGGAGCCGTCGTCGACTGCGCTGCGCTCACGACGCAGAAATTGAAAACGGGGGGCGCCGCTGCATTTTACGGAGGGCCGAGTTAAGTAGGCGGTGGGGCCTAGGACGAAATAAAATTAGAGCGAGCAACGACGCTGGCCTGCGTCGCTGCTTTAGCGACTTTAGTTTCTGGGTTTAACGCCCGAGAAACAGCTCCCGAATCGGGCGCCAACCGAGATGGCTTCAAACGCGGGCAGTATCTGCATTAGTGGGAGTAGCAGCAGCAAGGGCAACACCATGGCAGTCGGCCGTTACGCAGATGAATTTGAAAAGGTGGATTTGAAAGCTGCTTTTCCACGTATACAACCGCCCAATTTTTGAGAACAAAGAACCCAAAGATGCCGATGCTTCAATAGTATGCCAAGACCACACGCAACGCCATTTGGAGGACGCGCCACCAGCGGAGGCGTAAACCAGGCTAAACCATCAAGTGCGTTTTCGGGTAGAGGCGTGATTTTGGATGGAAGCCATTGAAGGGTCACTTGCCTTTGCCGTCGAAAATAGAGCCGGGGCGCTGTTATGGTTTCGCCGCTCGCAGCATATAAAGGCGTAAAGAAAGGGCGTTCAAAACTAAAAGGAGACGTCACACTGACCCAGTATAACTGATGTTAACAGCATCACGACTACAGAAACGTGATGATACCGGCGCCTCTCTTTAGTTGAATTGACTGGCCAATAAGCTGGTTTTGTGAAAAATATTTCTTCTTTGAAAATCATGGATGTTACGCGCCAGACTAATTAATGACCAAGCAAGAAATTCAACGAATTAAAGGTTTTATTTGGTTTGGTGTGGTTTGGTTTGGTTTGGTTTGTAGGATTTAACGTCCGAAAGCGGCTCAGGCCATGATAGACACCGTAGTGGAGGGCTTCGGGAATTTCGAGAAAATAGGGTTCTTTAACGTGCACTGACATCGCACAGCACACGGACGCCTTGCTTTTCACCTCCATCGAAGAGCGGCCACCGGTGGTCAGCTTCGAGTCCGAGTACTCCGGTGCAGTAATTGGGTGTCTGAACCACTCCGCCGCTGCGTCGGGGCCCGAATTAAATGCATATTCGAATCGTGCTTACATGCAGTATGAACCAAATTATACGTTGCGAGCGCGCACTTAGACCCCTTACAGACTGGCCCCATCGCAACAAACAGCCCCGTCGCGGTAGTGCAGTGGTTAGGGCTCTTGACTACCAAGTTTAACGATGCGGGATCGAATCTCGGCCTCAGCGACCGCTTTTCAGTCGAGGCTAACAGCAAGGCGCCCGTGTGCTGTGCGATGTCAATGCTCGTTAAAGAATCCCAGGTGGCCGAAATTTCCGGGTTCGAACCCGACCGCGGCGGCTGCGTTTCGATGGAGGCGAAACGAAGAGGCGTCGTGTGCTGTGCGATGTCAGCGCACGTTAAAGATCCCCAGGTGGTCGAAATTACTCCGTAGCCCTCCACTACGGCTCCTCTTTCTCTCTTTCCACTTTCATTCCCACCCTCCTCCCTTCCCTTACGGCGCGGTTCGGGTGTCCACAGAGCAAGTGTGACAGTTACTGCGCCTTTCCCTTCCTGTGAACCAATTTAACCAATTTAAATTTCCGGAGTCTTTCAATACGGCGTCTCTCATAGCCTGAGTCTCCTTGGGACGTTAAACTCCACAGACCAACCAGACTGGCAGAGGAGCAGACAGGAAACTTGTTTAAGTGTTACGCTGTTGCATCTGCACACAGCGCCTTGATTTAACCAGCTGTAGCAGCGGGGATAGCAAACCGACTCCTGACTGTGTCAGCATTATACCTCTCTATGACTGAGCATGCAGGCTGGAAGAGGGCAGAAAACATTTGTGGTGGAAAAGGCGGAGAAGCCGATTGGCGAAACCTTGACCCAAACCTGCTAGTACACACGAGAGGAGAGGGGCAGGAAAGAGAGAAATATAGGGCGCAGATGGGAGGTGATTATGTCACAATAAATGCAAGTTGCTTAGGAAGCTCCGAACGATGCATATGATCGCGCACGCGCCTTGGCTTGCGCACGCGTCTTTCGCGCCGAATCATGTGCTTAAAAGACGCGCACATCACGGACTTAGAACGATGCGCAGCTCCCAGCCTAGCACGAACCTGTGTGCCCGTAGTTGGACGCAAATAACGCATAAATTCCCCGTAAACCGGCGTATACCTCTAGATGCGTCGAGTAAAGTCTTAAGATTATCCAAATAACAATAACACCTACTGAATGCACAAATACAAGCACTCCTGCTTTGGATAAGCCATTTGACGAAAGTGAGCAATTTTGTGTGTCTTGTCTGTTTGATGCTTGTTGTTACATTTGGCGATATACAAGCAGGGCTGATCCTCAGGCATTGTGAAGCAGTCGGCTCTTTCGCTTTGAATTCGCGCTGTTCACTGCTACACCACAAGTGTTTCTGCTATGTCAGATAATGTCGTCATCATGTGATGCAAGCAGTACTAACAGGTTTCTGATCCTCCTGCCTATCCATGCATGAATAGATACGGCTCGAAAGTGTGGAAGCAATGCACACGCGTCTGCATTGCCGCAAGTTTATGCAATGCGTCCTGTGAGTATATGAAATACCGAATAGAGTCACCTGAATGCAATGCCGAAGGATATTGCATTCAGGTGACGCTATTCCTCCACACACACCACGATCCTGTAGCACGACCTTCAAGGTGCACCTTCGCTTCCAAAGCATTGAGGTTCATAACTGATATGCGCATACAGTGCATGCACAACATATTAGGGGCGTATACGTGAGGAGCGCACTGTCAAGCTATGCGTGCATACAGTCGCACTGCTTTTCCCCATGACTGCGTACAGAGCACTGCTCACTAGGTTCTTTCCAAGTACTACATCTTCTTTCTCTTTCATTTTACTTGGTTTTGTTTGTTTAGCAAACATTTTTTGTTGTTGTTGTTTTCCTCGTGGGAGCTTTTCCAGAGAGACGAGTGCAGCTAGAGTCGTTAATCGCGCCGCCCTGGTACGCATTACACTATGCACAAGCTGCGACAGACCGGCACGTGGGCGTTGTCACCTGGCACGACTGTAGAGCGAGACGAGTCACGCGGACGCTTCGAAGTGGCAGAGAAGAAAGCTCGCAGGGTGGCGCAACGGTAATCGTGGAGTCTGACACCCTTATGTGGTATTCCTTTCTTTTATTATTCATGTTGCGAATTCAAGTGCTTTTTTTATTATTATTATTACGCCCCAGTCAAGTATACACCAAGACTACCTAGGTGTTGATGGGAGTCTCGGTTACGTATTCCTAACAATGACGTGTGCTTATATAAGTATCTGCTTGATGACGTGCACGAGGTTGACAGGCATGAAGCTTACGGGTCTTGGATCGAGTGTTTTTCTGTTTTGTCGCCGATGCGGCTGCGTCGCCTCATTCGAGGTTTTTGAACGAGTGATCATTCGAGAAAGTGCTAATTGAGTACTGGGGCGAGTACGCTGGCTTAAGAATGTGTTGACGCATGCCGTAATGACCAACACATTTATATGTGTTGCGATACGAATGAGGGGTGAGATGTCGCAACGATTCGTGTCCAGACATTGCCCTCGAAAGTAAGCCACGTGATGTCTCACCTCAAGTCTTGGGGGTTACACGCTTTGATCGCATTTTCTTTCCTCGTGGAGCGCGAAGTTTTCCTTTCTGCATCTGTATTTTATGCTCGTGTTGGACGCATTTTTTTTATCACGAAACTGTTTAACTGCGCTAGAAGAGGAGGTGCGTCTTTTTTTTCCCTATCTCTCTCTCTCTCTCTCTTCTCAGTGATCTTGTACATTAGGATGGTTGGGCAAGGACATTTAACATGTTTACAAAGTTAGAAAGCCGTCTTCAGCAGCTTGACGCTCGGGCAGAACGCATCTCAATAACTTCGCCACCGAGCACTGCTACGCTACGTGTCAACTCGATGGTCGTTCTAAAGTTACCTAAAGCAAATTTGGGACGAAACAAAAATAAAAAGCATGTCACTGCAATTTTTGTAAATACTCCTAAATAGTTCGGCGAGGCAGGAAAAACTGTTTCTTCGGCGCAACATTGTCGTTCTTGTGCTTCGCAAATATCGCGGAATTCATCAGAGGGTGGACATCTTCAGTTTTTTTTTTTTTTTTTTTTTTTTTTTGCTGGATGTTTTGCTATTATTCGCAAATTAGCTACCCCCCCCTCCTTCTACAAAAAAAAATGAAGAAATGCTGCAGGACTTTTTTTTTTTTTTTTTTTTTTCTGGTCAACACACCAGTAGCTTCCTGTCACTTGTGGTCACGAAATATGTGACGCATTACACGCGGTTAGACTTTCGCTGTGGTGGTCAGAAAGTTCTTTCGGAATTCCAGCCCCGTTTGATCGAGCAAATGGCTTAGCAAACGCTGGAACTTATTCCTGACTACCACCCACAAGCTAAACTAGGAAGGCTAATGAATTCCAGATAATGAGCTTTTGAAGTATACAGTCGTCGACACGCAAAAGTCTGCAGCCAAAATATTCGGAGATGTGTGAAAACTGCCAGCCATGTTGGCTAAGTTGCGGGCATTGACCTAAGTGCATTTTGCAGAACGTGCTGTCTGGGCCTGGCAATGATAGCTGGTGCTTTCATATAAGCTGCACTGACATTACAGCGAACAATTTTAGCATTCGGTCCAATTATCTGGAGGTTATTTTGAGTTTCCCGGAAATACAATGAAGTGTCCTTCAGCCGGCATTACGTGGAGCTTGAGCATTAACCGCATGCTTGCAGCAATAACAGCACGCTTAAGCCATATTGGCTTTACTGACAACACAAGAGAGAGAGATAATAATGTTACTGGGTCTTAGTGGAAGATCCAAGTGCCTTCAGCTGGTGGCTTGCGGCTACTTCTTCAGCTCGGTTTACGGCGCCCAATTGTATATCTGGGTTCGCGTTGCGCAGTACTTCCTCCCAGGATTCATGTGAATGGGCTTCTATGAGAGCCTTGGGAGGCGGGTCCTATGAGCAATCTCATAGGATATGATTAAGGTCGGCTTTTTCCCCGCACCTAGTACAGGATGAACTTATCCTGTCGGGTAATATGTGTGCGTAAACCGCAGGGTTGGGGAAGGAGTTGGTTTGTATAGTTTGCTCCGGACAATTTCTTGTCCTGTTAGTGACTTGTGTGGTGGTGGGTATACTCTCCTAGAGAGTTTGAAGTGATGTGTAAGGTCGCCGTATGTGAGCAATCCCTCCATTTCGAGTTGCTCGGCATTATAAGCCTCACCGCTCGGCCGACAAAACCTCGAGCGTGTTGATGAGCAGCCTCATTGCCTCGGTTCCGTGCACCACTGAGGTGGCGGCGAAGATGCCTAAACTAGCCCCGCCGGGTGAAATGACGCTGTGAGCAAATTCCGGCGCGATCTCACCCTCGACCCAGATTAGATCGGCGACCCGCATTCGTGCGTAGCGACGGCACGAGAACGCGTCTTCATGAGACGAACATCTTCACTCTCTCCGTCTGACACTCCTCGCGGATGTCGCATTCTGACTTTGATTTTTGTTTCCTATAGGTTGCGGCCTGCTGGCGTTCTGTAATTTCCCAGGTGTAGCGATGCGACACAGCTAGGTGGCTTTGATCGAGACTGGTCCCTCTCAAGTGCTGTGGGATACGGCTACAACTATCAACTTTTCCTTCATAAGATATGTTAGCTTCTAAATGCTAACTCTTCGCATGTCCTTCCTAAAATGAATCGGTGGTATCGGCGAGGGTGCCTGCACCGAAACAAATCTGCCTCCAACATACGAGAAACTTTGGTTCGTTCGCGTTACAAAACTGTTACCGTACTGTGATTTTTCTTTACATTTTACATCAATTTCAGCCCATAGGCATTCCTCAAAACAAAACAAAACAAAAAAACACGACGCCGTTGTTGGCATCGCAGTTAGTCACAGACGAAAGTGCCTCCGTTCGTTAATCTCAGCAGTGATAGCATTATCTCATTGAGTCTTAAAATGGGTGCCTTCTCCTTTCCTTCGCAACTAGTCGCGGAACGCCTGCCTATACGAATTAATACGCCGCGGCGTTCCGGATATGACTTCTCCGTAATGATGGGACGCACGCGGGCGCTGGCAGTGCTCCGAAGAACAGCCATGATGTCGTACAAGGTCCGTTACCTGCTGTCTTCCTGACCGATGATGCTTCGCTGATCGCGCATTTATTCTAAGAGGAACATGTTTCCACTTGGAAACTGGCCCGATGCACCGGGAATTATAAAGCATTGAGCGACCAGCATCGAAAGAGTGCTCAAGAGAGAGGGAATGGAGGTTTGGGCTAGTCGATGATCATTCAGGTTTAAGCAACAGCGCTAGAGGACGAAGACAAGTGTATATGAAGACTAAGTGAATAAATGTAACATTAAGCATGTAAATGGGTACGTTCCACGTCACAAGGGCGCAGTGTACCAAATTCCTCTTTCTTGTGGCTGCACGTATAGGGGTAGTCAAAAGTTCCCAGGCCACAGGGTCTTCTTCTGAGCAATATAGTCAGGTAGGTATGATAACCCCAAATCTCAAAATACCTGTGAAGGGTAAAATAATCATTATTCTAACCTCCTAGATAATTGATAGCTTTAATGGGATCTCACACGCCAGAATATGTCGGCCAGAAGCAAAACCTGCGGCCTGGGAACTTTTGACTACCCCTGTACACCAGTCAAACTAGACGATGTATCAACGTTAAGCTCATGGAGCAATGTAACGCATTAAACAAACAAGCCACAAACCTAGCCAAGCATTGCTTTTCTTGTAAATGCGTTCCATTCTTTGTAGATGCAGAAGTGTTGTTTGTCCATAATGACCGGCGCACAAGGGAGCTGACTGAGGCATTCCATATAATCAGAAAAACAGACAGGTGTGTCAGCACACCTTCCGTGATTTTATCAGCCAGGTAACTGAGCCTACTACACAACGGATGATAGCTCAGTGTGCACACGTGTTTTTGAAGTGATTTTATTCTGATAAGTACGTCTGGATTGACGCAAGTTTTGACGTTGCGCCTGGACGCATATTTGATTGGTGTATAAATTGATGTCTGTTTTCCTAATAAAAGACAGTTGTAAGTTCAGCGCTGTCGTATTGTCCCATCTTGCTCTCGTTTTCGCCCTCTAGCGCTTTTGCTTAAACATGAAGGAATCGAGTAAACCACTCAGTCTTATTTTTTCCTTCGTCCTGCTGGGACGAGAAGTGTGCAGCACGTTCAAAAAGCGCCAACGAACAGCCGCCGTTGCCAAATTGCGGAGGACTGTAGCCGTAGAGGGCGTAGTACTTCTTTCGTACGCCTTACTCCTGCTATTGCCCAATAAACGCATTTCAAACCCGATGTGAGCGGCACGACTGAGCTGACACAGAACATGTTTAGGCATGCTGTGTAATGCAATAGTTAGCGTAGCGAACAGAGGTTTGTCGCATGCGCTCAGAAATGCTACGGCAGTCGTTAAAAAAAGAAACGAAAGATGAAACGACCGCAACTCATCATTGCGTTAAGTATATACATTTATTTTTTTGTTTCTTTTATGTTTTTATTTATTTGTGTTTTTCTTTTTTTTTTTTTTTTTGCCTATGATGGAGTTCTGATGTAGCGCGTACATTGCCGCGGCTGCTGGTTGTCGCCGCACAAGCCCACTTGTGGCTTCTGCGCTTCCGTTTGTCTGTGTTGTTTTCACTATACTGAATAAAGATTATTATTATTATTATTATTATTATTATTATTATTATTATTATTATTATTATTATTATTATTATTATTATTATTATTATTATTATTATTATTATTATTATTATTACTACTGCTGAGTAATCTGGTGTCGAAAATTAAATATCAGAAAGCGTGTATTCTATGCTAGGGGAATGGAAATTTGGAAACAAGCGGCACGTTTCGTGTACACGTCTTAGGTTTTGTCTCTTTTGCGAAGTAAACTATGAAAGTTAGCTTCAGCGCATTTCGAACTTGTTTCACTTGTTTCAATGGAGAATTTTACGAGTTTTCAGTGACAATTCCTCGAAACGTGCCAATCGCCTTGTGTGTTTAAGAAATTGAGACAGAAAACATTGAAAGAAAAAAAAATCTATTGGCTCATACCTGTTTCGCCGACATATTCTCTGCGTCATTTGAAAAATAAAGCGTCGGTGCTTTACTTAGTTTGAAAGCAAACATCGCCTAATTTTACGCAAGCATTTTTCTACAGAGTCAGCATTGTTAGATAGAAAAGAACGTGTATTAGAAGCGACTTGATTGAACTAAAATAATAACTGGCATAATTAGTTATATCAAAAAAGCATTCGACCTTTTAAGTTATGAGCTATTTTAGGTGGGTACAGTTTTCGTGGTCAGCACATTAAGCACAATCGTATATCATCGATCTTAAACAAGCATAATACGCAGTGCCTGGTGTCATCGACGGTACCGGAACCATGGAAGAAGGCAAACATTATCCTCATTCATAAGAAAGGGAACTCTAAGGACCTTAAAAATTACACCAATCAGCTTACTGTCTGTTACGTATAAGGTATTTACTAAGGTAATCGCTAATAGAATCAGGACAACCTTAGACTGCAATCAAGCAAAGGATCAAGCAGGTTTTCGGAAACGGTACTCTACTATCGATCATATCTATACCATCAATCAGGTGATAGAAAAATGCTCGGAATATAACCAGCCCTTATACATAGCATTCATTGATTGCGAAAAAGCATTCGACTCAGTTGAAACCTCGGCGGTGATGCAGGCATTGCGAAATCAGGGGGTAGACGAGCCGTACGTGAAAGTGCTGAAAGATATATACAGTGGCTGCACAGCAACCATAGGTCTACATAAAGAAAGGTGTTAGGCAAGGAGACACAATCTCCCCAGTACTATTCACAGCTTGTTTAGAGGAAGTATTCAGAGACTTGCAATGGGAGCAGTTAGGGATAAGGGTAGATGGAGAATACCTCAGTAATCTGCGATTTACTGATGACATTGCCTTGCTAAGCAACTCGGGGGATGAACTGCAAATAATGATTGATGACCTAGACAGGAAAAGTAGAAAGGTAGGCTTGAAAATCAATATGCAGAAGACTAAGGTAAGGTTCAACAGCCTTGGGAAGGAACAGCAGTTTACATTAGGTAGCGAAATACTGGAAGTAGTAGGCGAATATGTCTACTTAGGACATGTAGTAACCGCAGATCCGGACCATGAAAAGGAAATAACAAGAAGAATAAGATTGGGATGAAGCGGATTTGGCAAGCACTCACAGATTATGACTAGCAGCTTACCGGTATCGCTAAAGAGGAAAGTATATAACAGTTGCATCTTACCTGTACTCACCTATGGGGCTGAAACGTGGAGGCTAACCAAGAGAGTTTTACTTAAGTTGAGGACAACCCAGAGGGCTATGGAACGAAAAATGGTAGGGGTAACATTAAGAGATAGGAAGCGTGAAGAGTGGGTCAGAGAAATAACTCAAGTTACCGACATTCTAGTGGAAATTAAGAAGAAGAAATGGGTATGGGCAGGACATGTAGTGTCAAAAGAGGGTAACCGATGGTCGCTTAGGGTAACAAACTAGATTCCAAGGGAAGGAAAGCGTAGCAGGGGCGGCAGAAAGTTAGGTGGGCGGATGAGGTTAAGAAGTTCGCAGGGGTCAAGTGGATGCAGCTAGCACAGAACCGGGTTAAGTGGAGAAATATGGGAGAGGCCTTCGCCCTGCAGTGGGTATAGTCAGGATGATGATGATGATGATGATGATGATGATGATGATGATGATGATGATGAAACAAGCAGCTGGTATTGATTGCTTTTATCAGAAAATAGCCAGATCCCTGCAGCGTTAATTTAGAATAATGTGAACTTTTATTTTTAATACTTACATTAACGATATAGTCCTGATTGTATCCGGTTAGAAATTCATAAATTAGAAGGTATATGCCAGCATATATATTTTTTTCTGCTGACGAATTAAGTAACAGTGTAGAAAAACTAAAATAACGGTTTAGAAAATCTACACTAATGAGCGCAAAAACTGATTTTAAATTGAACGTTCCCAAAACGAAACTTTAACATTGTTATCTGAACCGTTAGGGACAAGCCAGCAAATCTTCTCGCTTTCCTTATCTGTGAAAAATGTAGAACAACTAGGATTGGTTTATTTTGTGGTTTTCGTATTTCTGTTTGCTACTTTATAATTGTCCCATGGCACTGTATAATTACGTGTGCTTTGGGAGCTTTGCGTTTAAAGCTACTGTATTTCCGCCAAGTGTTAAGCCTTGGTAAGGGCCGGCAGCATATAGTCAAGATGCCAAGGGAGCTTTTATTATGGGCACCTTGTCATCATGCACAGCATGGTGACGAAATAAACTAACAACAACAACAACAACAATAATAATAATAATAATAATAATAATAATAATAATAATAATAATAATAATAATAATAATAATAATAATAATAATAATAATAATAATAATAATAATAATAATAATAATAATAACAGAAGTGTCGGCTGAGTTTCAGTGCGTGCTAAAGTCCGGAATGTAGTCTACTGTGCATAGTGTTTGAGTCACACGCCACTATCAGCATGTTTCGCGTGTTCTAATGCCTTTCAACATGCCCTTACAACCAGTAGAACTTTCGCTACGAAGAAACACCTCAAACAGCTCAAGCAGTACACACCGCCTGCAAAGCACTACGTGCAAAAAACGTTCCTAAAAGCCAGCATCGCGAATGTTTGGAGCCTGCGTCATGCAAACTTTCCACAGGACACTACCAATTGCTCCTCCCTGCCGCGGTTGTCTCTAACCTTCAGCAAAAATGCGCGGCCATTCTTTTCATCCAAGGGCTGTCTTACAATCCGGTAGTTCTCCAGACGCGCCGCCAGACGACTCAAACGATCTAGCACAAAAGAAGCCTCGAGATGCTCAAGAAAAGGCCGAGGAAGAAACAAGCAGAAACTTGCGGCTATACAAGGGAGGATAGCGGAAAATAATACACAAAGAAAGGTGGCTCGCAAAAGACACCTTGAATGGGCCACTCAGTTCCGCCTCTCCACAACACGAAGCAATTGAATGTAATGGAAGGAGAAGGGCCGGGGCCACTAATGCTCTGCCGACGGCGGTGCAGTAGCAGACGACATTGGACTGGCGAAACGCCGTCTGCTACGGCTTTCGCCGGCAGCCAAGCTTTGCCTTAGTCGCCGCACTTCCCGATTCCTGTTAATTAGAGCGAGAGAAAGCGCTTTAACGGCTTTCAATAAATTTCCAAAACTCTACTCCTTTCCTGAGCGCGAAGCGTTTCGACAAAAGTGGCCATACAACGGACGCGCACAGGGAGAGACGGACAAGGTCGAGTGACGTCACGACTGCGCGTTGTGCTCGTGATGTCATCGCGGCTCTTTTCGACGTCACACGCGACTACGCACCGGATCGGAAAGGAGGAAAGCCAGCTGCTGGGGGCGGAATGCGATCGCTACACTTGCGCTGCGCATTGCGTAGTAGTGCTAGCCCGTATTTGGAGATGTCGTCGTAGTGGGGACCGCGATCCGGGTGGTACTGCCCCGGGGAAGGAAGCGACGGACGCTGAAAGCAAGGCGATGGGCGAATGTTACGTCAGAGCATGGTTTCCCCGCGGAAAGAACGACGCTGGACGTTACGGCCGTTTACTACTCTCGTGCTTTTGCGCTATTACATTTGGGGCTTATCCCCGTACTCTTTGAAGCAGCGACGAGTGTGTACGTGAGCAACGCATTTTCTTTCGCTTCAGAAGAAATGTATACAGAGAAAAATAGTTGTGGTTTAACTCTAGTTAACCCTAATTGCATTGCGATAGCAAAGCGGAAGCTAGCTTCTATTGCCTGCGACATATCACGCCCCATCAGTGTAAGGTGCTGCATTACTAGGGACGCTTAAGCTCATCATTTAAGAGCATGACGCGAGAGCGTGAGTTACCAGTCTTCTTCTTCTCCTTCTTCGTCTCCTTCTTCTCCTTCTCCTTCTTCTTCTTCTTCGTCTCCTTCTTCCTCTTCTTCTTCTTCTTCGTCTCCTTCTTCTTCTTCTCCTTCGTCTCCTTCTTGTTCTTCTTCTTCTTCTGCTCCTCCTCCTCCTCGGCTGTTCAAAGTCACGCGTGGCCTCCGCCCGGACCACGCGACGGCTTGATACCTGGCGCAGTATTGCTATCGCAATAAAAAAAAAAAAAAAGAGTAAATAATCTAAACGCCTGCTGTGGGTCAGGATGGTTATGGCTATTAGTGTGCAGGGAAGAGTGCGGATTACATCTAACATGCAAGCGGTCATGCTGAGTTCCTCAGACACGCGCACGCTCATTATTCACGCAAGTTTTCATTTTTCTGCTTTCATTTCCAACTCGCCTGATAATACCACTAATTGATAACAGCGTTTCGTCTTTACACCGGACACGAATTGTGGTTACGGAGCCTGCCGTCCTCGTGAACAATTACTCTCCTCGAGGAGCCGACAGAATGCGCAGTCTTCGACAAAAAATATGCATCCCAAAGGGTTTGCTTCGGCTTCATGCGGAGAAGCTCTTGCAGAATGCACATGTGAAAGCGTATCGGAGAGCTGAGCACTCCAGTTCAATAGATGTAAAACTGTGAAGATGCAGAAACGAGCCGCATCACTCGGTCGAGGAGGAAACCGGTTGGGCTGTGCATTGTCGGGGTGTAGCTGAAGAAGGCTGACCGCCGAAGAATTGAGGCATTTGAATTGTGGTGCTGGCGGAGACTCTTGAGAGTTCCTTCCCAGTCGAAAAAAAAACTACAGAAATGTGTCACAAAATACGACAAAATATCCTGTAGTTCTGTCGTAACCATCAGATTTTTCTGTAGTTCTGTAGTACTTTTCTGTAATTCTGCAGTTTTTGTAGTATAGTTCTGTTGTCTGTAGTTCTGTACCACTTTTCTGTTGAAACTACAGAAATTTCTGATGTTACGACAGAATGTCACAACAGGTTTCCCGTCAAAAACCGCACAGAAATTCTGTCGTAACATCAGAAAATTTTCTGTAGTTTTTTCCGACTGGGTTGGACTGCCAGAAGATCAAATCAGTCGATATTGTCGACCATAAACCCTGACTGCTCATTGGAGGGTCAAATTCTAAAGTTAAAGCTCAGCTACTCTGGTCATCTGATGAGAAGAGAGGGGTCGCTGGAGAATGATTTGATGTTGGCAAAAGTTGAGGGTCACCGGAGAAGGGGTAGGCAGCGAACGCGATGGTTAGATGGCATCCTCGAGGCGCTGCAGATGAAGTTATGTGATGTTAGGAGGATAGTGGGAGACCGGAAAGCGTGGCGTGATATGGTCAATAGGGCCACGAAGAGTCGGACACGACTGAACGACTGGACTGAACTGAACTGAGCTGCACTGCTCATTTCAGCAAAGGAACTTTCATTCAAATGGTTTCAAGACTTCACCACCCTAATGTAAAGAACGTACAATACGTCGCTCGCAGTTAATCACAGCCACTTTGCTCTGTGTATGAACGCATTATTCTGTACATATGTATTGGGCATCCCGATCAGATGACCATCTCATACACAATGGCCAGGATTCTTAAAGGCTGAATCATGAGCGCAAGAGTGGTCAGCTACGACGTCCGAAGCCGACGCCACTGATCAAACACAACGTCCAATACTCAGCTGCCATCGCCAACGAAAAAGAAACTCTTCGCTAGCACGAATTGCGTCACCAGCTCTGTCGACATGGTTCGCCACGGCGTCAACGCGCAGCTCCGTCGCCCGCCCCCGAACATGGTCGCGGTCTCCGCGACGCACGTTTCTTCGTCGGCGCCTGTTTCCTTTTCTATTTCATTCTCCTTTTTCTCGAGCGAGTTTTCCGTGGGCAGCGCGGGTGCACACAATGCGCGCGTAGATCTCGTCGCCCCGGTCCCGTTATGGCCGCGCCAATCATCGTAGACGGCCAATGGTGATGACGCTGTCTGCCGCTGCTGGCACTATACTTCGCCGGCCGACCTTGCCCGCCTTTCATCGGCTGTCCCCGTTCCTATTTCTTCTCTCCCCCACCGCGCTCTTTGCATACCGCCATTCATTCGCCTCTTCACAACCGCACCCTGTCGCGCCTCTTTACGCTCACTGTCATCCACTGCATCCCTTCAGGCGGACGTCGAAGCGCCCGCACGCTGATACTGTGCCGTGGATGAGCAAGAGTGAAGGGTTGATCATTTTCTGGCTTTGTAAATATATCATAGTGACCTGCACAGCCTGTCTACGCCCACTGAAAACCAAAGGCATCTCCCATGCGTCTCCCATGCGTCTCCCATGCGTCTCCCATGCGTCTCCCATGCGTCTCCCATGCGTCTCCCATTAATCTTCCATGCATCTCCATCCAATATACGCCCGGTCCTGGGCCAGCTGCTTCCTTTTGACCACCGCAAACTACTTATCTCATCCACCCACCTAACTTGTTGCCGCCCCTGCAGGAATTTATCGATCAGCGGTTACCTCTCCTTCACACTGCATGCCCCGCCCATGCCCATTTCCTTTTTTCTTCATTTCGACTAATGTCATTAACTCGCGTTTCTTCCCAGACCCACTCCGCTTGCTGTGCCGGCATCAGCGTTATTCCAGTCGTTTTGTTTTCCATGCGCTGCAGCTTTCTCGATTTAAGCTTACCCCTTTTCATTAACCTCTACGTTTCTACCCCGTAGCTGAATATCTTTAAAATATAGAGGTTATATAGTTTCCTCTCCAGGAATACCGGTATGCCGCTATTCATAATATGCGAGTACTTGCCAAATGTGCTCCATCCTAATCTAATTTTTCTAGTTAATCCTATTTCGGGGTCCGGATAACCGATCACTAACTAACCTAAGGAGAAGCATTCCCTTGCCACATCCAGCACCTCACAACTTATCGTAAATTGCTGTTCCTTTCCGAGACGGTTGAACGTTATATTGGGTTCCTGCATAGTAATTTTTGGACCCACCGTTCTGCTTTGCTTGTCTAGGTCAATAATGTTTGGCTTTCTTCTCGTATGTAACTTAGCAGGGTAAATTAGTTACCGAACCATAGACGACTCAGGTATTCTCCATTAACTCTTAGCCCCAACTATTTCCGGTCCAGGTCTGACGATACCTCCTGTAAACAAGCGGTGATTTGCAGTGGAGTGATCGCGTTTCACTTTCTGGCAGCGTTCTTTGTCGGCAGTTTATTTTTGTTCCTATGTAAAACTATGGTTGCTGTGTAGCTACTATAGATATCTTCCGGTACTTTCGCATATGACTTCTGCACCCTGATTTCTCTTAATGAATGGCATGTTGAAATTCCGCCTGAATCATGTAAACAACGGAAACAATATGTAAGGCTAGGTTATGTTGTGCGTAAGTCTCTAGCACCTGGAATGGTTGGTTGGTTGGTTCATAGGAAGGGAAAGGCGCAGTATCTGTCACACTGTGCCGGAGTTCCCGGGATCGAATCCCGGCCTCGGCGGCTGCGTTTCGATGGAGGCGAAACGAAGTGGCGTCCGTGTGCTGTGCGATGTCAGCGCACGTTAAAGATCCCCAGGTGGTCGAAATTACTCCGTAGCCCTCCACTACGGCCCCCCCTTTCTCTCTATCCACCTTCACTCCCACCTTCATCCCTTCCCTTACGGCGCGGTTCAGGTGTGCACCTGGAATGATGGTGTGAATATGGTCTTCTTTTTAGCACCCTTTACAAAAACCGTCCTGGTCCTTTGACTGATCGAAATCAATAGATAAGGCTGTCCTGGTTTTATGCCGATTACCTTAGTAATATATCGTAGGTAACGGACACTAAGCTGATCGGTCTGCAAATTTTTGTGTCCCTCCCCCTCCCCAATGATTTCATAATGCTTCCAAAGCATAGCCATCTTAGGAGAGGCCAACCCGAGTCGTTCATATCACGTGCACATTGCCGAGAATGCACGCTGTGCAGTTCATGTGAATAACGCTTCGTGTATCAATGTTAAATCATCCGAATGCAAAGTTGTATAATTACTAAAAGAAACGCCAGTGTCCAATTTCTCTTACTCAACGTGAACAGCTTAGCATTGCAAAAAGGCTGCAGTAAAAATACTATATGCTTAACTAAAGAAAGGTCGCGTGGTCTCTTCGAAGTAAAACAGCTTAACACTGACAAGGATGACCTTCCGGAAGACCTTGTCCTGGTTCTCGTTGTGATGATGCACCAGGTATATTTTATTTTAGGTTATAAATGCACTAACGCATCATATGCCTATACCGTCTTTTTTGTTCGCATTCCCCGTTATCCTGATGCAGATAAGGTGCTGTAGAAATGTAGGCGTTAAGTTCTTAGTGCCCGCCAACCACACTGTTCATTTCCCGTCTGACGTCCTGGAAATAGGTCAGCCTTTGCATTGTCAGCCTTTCACATGCAGACAACTTCCATAAAACCGACCCCTAACGTACTATCACCCAAGAACTACTCTAATAGCACCGTCAACAGCGTCAGCGATAGCAACAACTACAAAAAGAAGTCACTTAGCGGTTCGCTATCTCGCCGACACAAGAAGGCCTTCGTGTGACGAGTCATTTACGCCGACGAAAAGGCGTGTAAGTCATTCTCCACGCTCGCCCGCGCTGATTTCCCGAATCGTTAAAATCTTATGACAATCAACGCTCCGGTACGCTACACACGCTACGAGAGTCAAAGAACACGACCATTTTTTTTTCTTCATTATTGCTTTCTCAAAGCATACACGTTGCCGTGCCATGCGGGTAACCTCGCGCTAGCGAAGCGCGCGGAAGCGCCCAAGCGTCCCTGGTTTTATAGCCGCCACCCCTCGCAGCTCGCCCGCCGCTGCTTTTGATATAGGTACCCTCCTCTCCGAAGAGCCACAAAGAACGACGTCCGCGAGAGGAAGGCGTCCTTCCGAGAGCCACGCCACAGTGCTCGCCCGTCGAGGACTTGGCAGGAAGCGATGGACGTCGGCGTCGCCGTCGCCGCCGCCATATAGGGACGCCCCCGCGCGGCTGTTTCCGAGGCGACGAAGAACGCCTGTCGTCGCTTGGCCCGCCGCAAGGACCCCCGGCCACGCTTCAGACATTGAGAAAAAAGAAAAGAAGTAAACGAAAGAAATATGAATGGAAAAGAAAGAGGGTGAAAGAGTCTGAATGAAAGAGCCGAGAAAGGAGACCCTAATGAGAGACCATCTCGCGTGCCTTCGCCGGTCCCCCGCGAGTCCCTTCTCGAGCCTCGACCACTATCTATGTTTGCACGCACCGGTGACACCTACGCTGTCCTATGTTGCCCTTGCCCAACCACCGCGGGTGAGTGTGTGTGTGTGTGCGTGTGCATGAGCGCGCAAGATGCTCGGACGCCTCTTTGTGCTGAAGCGCATAAATGCAGCCGTCAGTGGCCCTGGATAAAGCCTCTAATAGCAAAGGTGGATGAGAAACACTTGGAGGGGCAGAATGCTCCTCTCCAAAAGCGGGTGGAAAGCGGAAGTCAACGAGTTTTTTCACCACATCATCTAGACTTACTAGTCTATGTGCGCTTAGCCCATGCGAAGGATTAAGGGCGAGCGATGGCGCCGCCACGTCCGCCATTTCATCGTCAAATTCGGTTTGGCTTCCGCAGTCTGGAGGGAGCTATACACTCAAGGCATTGAAGTCTTCCTCCTCTGCCCTACTGTGTATGTCCACGTGGTGTGTTTATGCGCGGATTGTGTCCACGTGAGGAGACGTCAGGGTCTTTTGGGGCGTTGCTTCGACTCGAGACAGTGGAGGCGGCGTGAACAATTAATCGCTCCAGGATGACGGCCACATGGGACGGTGCTTATTTTAGACGCCGCCTCTCTTCTCTGCCGACTATACAGCGCCCCATATAGGGTCACTGCAGTGTCATCGCGGGTATGCGTTTGCTTTCCAAGGACTGTGAGCCCAACAAGTTGTTGTCTTGGAGAGTCATAGCAGCGTGCATTAATTGCGGTGTACCACGATGAGGATGCTCGAGGTGATGGAAGCCTTCATTTCTTTCGTTGTTTTCGTTGAACCTCAAAAACGAAAGAAAAGGCCTTGCTTTTCTGGTTTTGCGCCAAAGCGTCGAAATTTTCCATGAAAGCATGCGCACATACATCCCAGCTACGTAACAGAGGAAGCACAGAAATTATCCCATGTTGGATAGTCGTACGTGGTCCAGAATATTATAAACGTCAAGCAAAAATAAACCTTCCTTTTCTTGTGTGAAAATTCAACGAATTATAAATATACACATTATATCGTAAATATCATTATTTTTACGAAAAGATTCCTTAGTGAGTGCCAGTATTTAGCGTGGAGAATGTCCTGGGCCAGGGTCAACTAGGCCAACTGGTCTTTCAGTTGGTCAGAGGCTAACCAAGCCCGCCACGTTGGGGGAGACGTATTAGTAGTGGTAGTAGTAGTAGTAGTAGTAGTAGTAGTAGTAGTAGTAGTAGTAGTAGTAGTAGTGGTAGTAGTAGTAGTAGTAGTAGTAGTAGTAGTAGTAGTAGTAGTAGTAGTAGTAGTAGTAGTAGTAGTGGTAGTAGTAGTAGTAGCAGTAGTAGCTGTTCTTACAACTTTGGTTAAATGACAGCCCGCTGGGATGAAGAGAAAAATGCAAGGACGCCGTTGTGGTTGGAGAGAACAACATGACGGTTATCGGAGAAAATTTTCACTGTGCCATACTTTGTTCAGCCAGTAGTGAGATATTTTTAAGTGACAGTTTAGGTGACAGATCTGTCGAGAGAAAGTCGCTTTACATTTGCTTACTGGGTGCGGTCGTGCATTTGCATTGGCGGAATGGCATCGTCATAATTCTTCGCGCGAGCTATTTTTCTATAGCAAAATTCTTCTCTGCAGTTATGAGTTCCTCTTGCGTGTAGAAACTTTTGTATGCGCACACACACGCATGCATGGACACGTATATGCATACGTACAGGTCTGAGCACCTATAGCGGGAACATGAGCCCGTGGTTCTGCGGCTCCTGTAGCGTCGCCAACGAGAACAATGCAGAGTCTGATTCCTGTCGCACGTATAAAATCATTCCGTAATAAAAATCCTTCGAAAGTCATATTGCTAAAGAGCGAGAATCTTGTGGTGTGTCCGCCATTTTCTTACCAGCTTGCTCCCTCGGAAGGTCGGCTTCGCGACTACTGTAATGGTTCCCGTTATTCGACAGCGTTTGCTCAGCTTCGGTAAGAACAAGGCACAGTTGGGAAGGACATCTTTTTAGCCTTTACGTAGTAACATGCAGTGTACTCAAATGCTTTCATTGGACTTGGGAAGCTGTCGTCGATGCAAAGCTTGTCGCTGTTTTGTAGCGAGAGCTACACTACACCACGAACTTCGCCCCTTTGCCGTGCGCGCACTTTCGTAGCGGTCGCACTGACCTTGAGCCGTAAAAGAAAAAGAAGAAGAGGAAGAAGAAGAAGACAGATAACTCGGTAGGTAGAGGCGAACGACAACAGCGATTTGCTGGTACAGAAGGTTTGTTCGAACGTTGTGAAGGTGATGTGCCCCGGAGTTCGACGTAGAGACGGTGTCATACCACTAGAAGTCTTCTACACCCGAATGAGAATGTTCAACTACGAGAGGCAAGGGGTGCTCATACGTGAAGTGATCCCCTGTGTCATAAATAAAGCTTAAACCATAGAGTAAACTACTATGCGCAAAATCCATGTTTTACTTTCAAGCCGAACCTAAGCGTAGCCATGCAAGATTGCTTTCGCGTAGTAACTCCAGGCTTAACCACAAGTTAAACCACGGCTATTTTTCTGTCTTTCTTCAGAACCTATCAAACAACTTTATACTGCACATACCAGCGGACACCTTTCCTCTTCTAAGCACTGAATGGACAGTGTGCAGCAAAGACACCGCCCCTCTCACTGCACAGAACTGCGCTCGTGGACAGCAGCAGCGGTGCACTGCCGCACGGGCACCCGTTCGCCCACTCGTCCAATTATCCACCCACGCGCCGACGCTGCAGATTGAGATCGAGAACAAGATCGCCGTTGCTAACCACAAGGCGGAAGCTGCCCCGCCAGCCAAGTCCCGCGGAGTCACCGATTTCGTAGCGTAGTTGGGCGCGCATGCTGAACGAGCTAAGCCTCCTGGCCCGTGCGAAGGTCGTCGCTTTTATGCGCCCCTCGATTCGTACGCGGTATTTTGTGGTTGCGGCGCTTCGTATTTTGTATCAAAGTACGATCGCTTCAGGGTCCCCGAGGCGTAGTCGCCAAGGGTACCGAGGAAGCGCGCGTACGCCCGAGAAAGTCGCGTAATTAATCGGCTGAGTCCCCCTTCTCCTCTTTCCTCAGCCCCTTTCCCTCCGTGCATGGAAGGACGAGTGAGCCGAGGAGTCTACGTGTACGCGCAGAGTGTGCACATGCTTTGCTTTCACGTTTTACTTTCTTTTATTCCCTATCATTCTCTCTTATAGTTGTTTGTTTTGCTGTGGATATTTACGCGTCGCGGAAGCGGAGAATGCGGGAAAATAAATCTCGCCCCGTTTACGCTCGGCTCCCACGACCGCGCATGTGTAGACGAGCGCGGCGTGTGTCAAAACAAAGCGCCTACATTGTTTCTGTTCTCTCAAGGGCGGTTGTTTCTTGCAGAGTACAAAGGCTGCTAACTAGTACGCGGGTTAATCAATCAATGAATAGAAGGTAACAGGAAGTGGAAAAGCGGTATGTGACTACGAGATGAGATAAAGTATATCAAACTGGTGGTTATCTTGCCGTGAAAACAGATGGATAACAGAATGGTGTGAGCACAGCTGTGTTTTTGTTTTGTGTTGAACGCAACAGAAAAAAATGTCCAGTCAGTGAAGTTCACCAGAAGGACAGCAGACGTTGTTTTTGTTGTGGCTGTAGGAAAAAGGAAAAGAAAATGCACGGGCCTGTTACTGGCTGTGTAGCTGAGCCACCTCCGCTGCCTCGTGCAGACAGAAGAGAAAATAGAGAAGAAAGAAAGGAAGAGGGAAAGAAAGACGCGCGCCGCCACAACAGCCGTCGTCCACCACCGAAACGGCGGCGGGTGCGATGACGGCCTACAACAGATAAAACTTCTGTTGCAGCAAGCCCCCGCCGCAAGCGTCGGTGACCTAGCTATCCCAGCCCCATCAGGGGAGTACCAGGACCTTCGCAAACGGAGGAAGGAAAAGGCAGGTAAACAACCCCTGTTAAGCCCGCTGCGGTTGCGACTTAGTTAGGCTATCCATAGGTTAGCACACGAAGGAAGGAAAAGCGATCGCAGTGTTACCTTTCCTATGATTGAAAATGAAAATCATTTATTTTTCTCCGAGCATACAACGTTAAGAGAGGACACGACAAAAGAAAGCGGCAGTTTGCTTCTTGAGGGCTCATTGTGCCCACAATTTCAGCAGCAAACATAGCTTGCGAACAGCGCTTTCTGGGACACCATTTATAATTATAAGGCAGGTGTGTGATATTATAAGACACTGTTAAGCGCATGTCGATATGACTAGTCCAAGTTTTCGTCCCTATAGAAAATATATGTTTTTAATCTTTTTCGTGCGCACGCATTAAATCTGTCATGGAAATACAAGAGACGTGCGTTTTTTTTTTAATTATTCTAAAGCAGGTGTGAAATAGTCTTTTTTAAGAACATACCTGTAGAATTTGTCTACACTTCGAATGTGTAGAAAATTTTGTTTTAAGTTTATCTTTCGCTCACTACTACAGCCATGAACAAAGCAGTAGTAAAATATTCAAACCTATCAAGAAAGCACCTGCAGATGCATTGATTTATATGGCGCAGTTAAACGGCGTGTGTGAAAGAAATACATTCGAGAAGGATTTCACCGAATTCGCCAAAAATGTCTGGACATACATTGAGTTTAACTCAACCCGAGAAACGATCAGATTATCATTCATTAAAAAAAATCTTAAGCTCTATAGTGACAACTATAGATAAGGAAGTATAAAACGAGACAAGACTAGCGTTGTCCCTTCTCCTACTTCCGCCTTATTATATTTGTTCCGAGCTGTAGCTTTCATTGTCCGCAGGAAGTATTGTCAAAGATTGAGGCGACATTATACAGAAATCAATTGAGAAAAAATAATTACAAGTGCCAGACAAAAGAAAAATACAGGGGCAGCAAGGAATTCACCAGGCATTTGTCATGCAGGGCTGAATGTCCATGTTATGCCTTCTCTCTTTTTAAATCATGGTACCATATTATGTCCCCACACACCCCCCAACCTTCCTTTCAACCGGCCCCCGCCCCCTTCCCCACCCTTCTGCGCGACAGTCAGCGTGGAATCGCTCGAACCGCGTGCATTCCCGTTATACCGGATATCCGCGTCGAATCGCGTTCTCGGGCACCTCTTCATCCGCTTTCCCTTTCCCTTCTGGTGGCCCCTGTTTTGCGTGCCCGGCCGCGATCACTGGCCGCCGGGAGAAAGTGAATAGAGTGGACGAGTTCTGCGCAGGTGCCCGCAGGGGTCGAACGGAGGTGACAGCGTGCGATCACGACTCGCGCCCTTTTCCTTTCCTCGCGCCGAGAAACAAAAGGAGGAAGTCGGTCACTGTACGCTTCCCCTCCTCCACCTCCCCGGCTGCCGCTCTGCGGCGCCCTTCGTTAGGCCGGCAGCCGAGGGCCCGGTCTGCCCTGTCGTGACCGGAGGGCTGGCCGCCGTGTGAGCAGCGTGTACGGTGGGCGCGCCAGTGGCCCGAGAGCTCCTTGCCTCCGGACTGCGGCTCGTGGAAAGGCGCGAAAAAAACATCGGAAGGGTTAGGAAAGAAAGAAAGAAAGAAAGAAAGAAAGAAAGAAAGAAAGAAAGAAAGAAAGAAAGAAAGAAAGAAAGAAAGAAAGAAAGAAAGAAAGAGAGAAAGAAAGAAGGAAAGAAAGAAAGAAAGAAAGAAAGAAAGAAAGAAAGAAAGAAAGAAAGAAAGAAAGAAAGAAAGAAAGAAAGAAAGAAAGAAAGAAAGAAAGAAAGAAAGAAAGCATGCGTGCAGCTTTACGAAGCAAGAGAAAGTAAAGAAACAAATAAATTAAAATAAATAAACGGTTAAAAAAGGCAACTGGCCCACAATTAACTTGGGGGCCACTTAAGGGCTCGCCTTCGCGGCTTGAATTATTGGCTCCCAACGTTTCGCGCGTTTTGTGGAACCCACCATACATTGCATTCGGTTAGGGCACAGCCCATTCGAAAAAGAAAAAAAGA
>NC_139352.1:62662089-62757415 GCF_055883805.1 Amblyomma maculatum
TTCAAGTATTTGCTGGCGACAGCGCTTTAAACACTGCATCTGTTGCGTCATTGCGAAATGACAATTGTGTAGGTGACTCCTTTCTTTGTACGAAGGTAGACGAGACCCGATGGCGTCTTCGAAAATGCACAGACGCAGCCAAAATATTACGGAGCACACTTCTGGCGTCTGAAATTTTCTCACGCATTTTATAGACAAGATATGACGTTTACTTTGGTCTGTACTAGTACGCAGCAGTGAAGAAGGAGGAGGAGGAAGATGAGGAGGAAAGGCAGGGAGGTTAATCCGTAAAAGAAACCGGTTTTCCACCCTGCACTGGGGGAAAGGAGTGAGTGGATATAAAAGTTGTGAGAGAGGAATGGGTGAAGTTAGTACAGTCACATCATAGACATGTCACATGACATCACGTCACAGTCATATCACGTAACATAACAGCAAACTCGTAGTCTTTCGGTTAGGCCTGTGCTTTTTATAAAGCGGAGCAGTGCCTGGGAGGCCTCCACCGCAACAGTGGCGTATGTGCTATAATGTATGAAGCACTTCCTAATATTGGCTAGGTGTATAACACGTGACAAAAGTTTTTATCGCTGAGTAGTGCGTCAAATTATTGCGAAGACGCAGCATGATGACGTGTGTTTTCTGTGTACCACCCCAAAAAAAAAAATTTGGAGGACGCTTAAGCTTCGCCTTTAAGAGTGGAACGCGATAGCGTTATTACATCGCAGGGGACGCTTTCCCAGCAGAAGCGCTACGGCGCAGCGATCACGTCAGAGGCGTCCGGCATCAGACGCTGCACCTAGCAATCGCGCTGTGAGCGGAAAGAGGAGCCGCGTCGCCGAAACACCACTGTTCGAGTGACGCACGCTGGGTGTTGGAAGGGGAGAGAGCGAGAAAACTTATTAAACGCAAGGGTATTGGGGCATCCTCGCAACGGTACCCGCGCGGCCCGAAGGGGAGAGGCGGGTGACCGAAGATAGTGATCTAAAGAAAGGAAAGACGCTTGAGTTTACAACCCGTGAGGGTGCACGGCGAAACGTCAGGGGCGAGTGGCGCGTCACGGTGGTCTTGAGGTAGAGCATTCGCCTCGCATTCGGGAGGTACGGGGTTCGATCCCCAGTGCCGCCGGGTACCCACCGGTTTCCAATGGGTACAAGATTTCCCCCGGCCTGGTGCTCGGCTCTTCTGGGGTGAAATGCTTGGGAAAATGGGCCAGGAACCAAAATGTGGGTTCAAGAAGAAAAAAAAAAAGGGCCACATAATGGGCTGTTGCCGCGCAAGGCGTACTTATTGTTGTCCGATGGCGGAACGAATCACTGCCACATCGGCGCAACTATTTGGGCCGTGACCCCTTTTCCCAAGCATTTCACCCCAGAAGAGCCGAGCACCAGGCCGGGGGATAGCTTGTACCCATTTTATAACCGGTGGGTACCCGGCGGCACCAGGGATCGAACCCGATACCTCCTGAATGCGAGGCGGATGCTCTACCACAAGGCCACCGCTTGCTTTTTATTTATGAAGTGCATGCCGGGATTTATCGCTCACGGCCAACGCCGCCGACGACACCGGCTTTTCTGCGACACGAGCTCCTTAACGCTACCGCGTTAAAAAGAGGCCGCAACGGGCCATCGTCAGTATGTGTACATCCGCTGCTCGAAAGGAATGGTAGAGCAAACCTTTGACACGCGTGGGAAGAGATCGAATCGCAGCATTTAAATTGTACACTTCGTAACTTGCCGACTGCGGCAGTAAAAAATCGCGAATGGTAAATACAAAGCTTAATAATGTATGGAGCCTTAGCCAGTGGCCTTGATAGCGGCCGTGACTGGTCGGATAATTGAGTATTAACAATTGCAAATGCCCATAATTGCATTTTGGGGTCCGGTGAGCACCTAAGCTTTCGTCTAATGATTTCCCTACGCATTCGCTTGTTTTTCTGAATGCACCTCGTTATTCCTAGCGAATTTTCTTCTTTTTATGCCTACGATAGATTCGCGATTGGCAGGACTTGCCCTTTATACAGGCCAAAATCAGATTTCACTAGCTGAGGGCCACGGCAACTCGCACAACAAATGGTCGAAGCGTCAACCAATCACGAATGGGAGCCACTCAGGCATTGACTAATCTGAGATTCAGAAACGTAATCCCAGCTTTACGAGTAGGATTGCTGATCCGATAACGTATAGACGTAAGAAGGTGCTCCCCGTTCTTTGTCCAGTACCCGCGGCCAAGGTCCGAATTCCGCATCGAATCTATTCTGTCGCGTCGGCGAGATTGGACAGGCTTGCCTTCCTCAGCCAGACCGTCGACTCACATTGTTCGCCACAGCAATCTCTGACATCAGCAGTGGTATGGGGACAAAGTTATGAAGAAGAAGAAGAAGGAAAAAGGAGATTGGAGAATAGACCTAACAATAGTCATCTTCCAAGTTTCACATCGAACTGCCACCGTAGTGCTGCATAGTTAACCTCAACAAAGCGGAAGACGATGTTTCATCAACCACATTTCCGCATCTTTTATTTTGCGACAGCCATCGGAAGGGAGTCGCCATTCGCGGCGACATTTTAATGCGGTACTCTCGCTCCAGCTACGTACGACCTACATTTTCGCATGGAATCCGTAAATATAGGAAAGACGGCGCTGAGGAGAAAAAAGAAAAAAGGAACGTACTGAGACCCGTATTCACGCACGCCCGAGGCGTTGCACGGACTTCCGAGACGACGCATCAGCTGCCCGAATCCCGTCGCCTGCATAAATCGATAGTTCGGCGTGACATAGGGCGGAAGCCGAGCCAAACGGTCGAAGGCGGCGACCGAATGGGTAATGCCGGGACGTCAGGCATATCAACTGAGCAAAAATATATAACACCTATCCTGTCTCGCTCGAGCACGGATAGAGAGAGAGAGGACAAAAATGCAGGTGTTAGGTACGTAATAACGCGGATGTAAGAGCTGAAGTCAGCGCCCTGGTCTCGTCACCGCGAGATGTGTCAGGACGCTTCGACGACAGTCAGTTTCGCACGGACTCGAAATGCCTAAATAAGAGAAAGCTGACAGAGGAAGGCGTACCGCTATCAGGCTTCGTAATAGGAGTTCATTCTTTCTTTCTTTATTCTTTCTCTCAACCTCTCTTTCTTTCCATATTCCTCTGTTTTCATTCCACTTTCTTTTTCCTTTCTTTCTTTCTTTCTTTCTTTCTTTCTTTCTTTCTTTCTTTCTTTCTTTCTTTCTTTCTTTCTTTCTTTGTTTCTTTCTTTTAAGCTGTCTCTGAAACTTCAACTGAAAGTTACTGAAGGAAAAAGCTAAAGAACTGGAGAAAAGGGAACAGGACGCCCCCTTACAAAATACTACATCACATTGCGCTCCCAGCCCAGCGGGGTGACAAGAAAGAGCAAAACGCGTCTAGACGAAGACGAAGTAGCCGCGAAGGTGTGTAAATGGCATAAGAATGATGGAGGGCGTGAACTGGGCCAGAACTGAATCGAAGGATGGCTTGCAGCGAGCAGGGAGTATATAATAATACCTGCCGATGCCCGACCCTTCGTGGCGGCGAAAATTAAAGACGAAAAAAAAAAAAAAAAAAACACAAGCAGCATGTCTTCCTTCGTCGTGTAGATATAGCTCTATCGCTCTATTACGCTGGCGCTATTATGTGGGCCAACATTTTCCATCTCCACCCGCACAGACCGCCAACGTATTGAGAAGCTTTCTCGTTCAGGAGGAGTCGCCAACGTCCTCGCGCTGTGACGCGTCTATATAAGGACGTTAACGAGCTTGCCGAACACCGGCCTCGTGGCTCAGTGTCAAGGAAGGTATTATTAGGACCGTTATCCGTGTCGACGCGCTGTCTTTTCGCAAAGCCGCTTTTCCGCGCCCGCTTCGGATGTGTGCCCTGCAGACCTGGTAGCATATCTGAATACCTTCATTTCTTCGTTGCAAAAACTTCCTTCTGCTGGTTGTGGTGGATGGACATTGATTAAGGAAAAACCTTCGCAAACTATTCCGTGTCCTGCCAAAGAAGTGAAAGTGAATGTGGCGCCACCTATTGTCTCCTTTCACAAATTCGTGATTCGGCAGCAAGCCCAGTGCCATCTGAATCAGACAGCAAAACAATACAGTGCACGTCGCAAGGCCTGTTCACCCATGATTTTAAGACAACTTCGTGGGTGCCGCAGAGCCATGACCAAGTGTTCTCACTAGGTTATATTCCACCCTGCACATCCGGTCCCACGCGTGATAAGACCATAAGGCCAGCCATCTCTCTAAGCTAGCCTCTCGCTTACTCTACCTGCCGTACTTAAGTCTACCCCCAGAAGAGAGAAGAAAAAAATACATGCCGAGACCATTTCTCCCCTCCTGCTAATGGTATACAGTGCGCCAAATTACGGTCAATACCAGGATGGCAGTATCTGCCTGTCTTGGCGCCCTTAAATTGAGAACATGCACCAACCATAAGCACTCTACCATGCTGCTCCGTGGGGCATACCTACCTGCGCGTCACCTGTGACGTGTCTTATTTTATTCGGTAGTGGGCGTAGGAGTAGTCACTCGAACGTGTTATAGGATAGAAGGGAGCGTCTCTTTCCTCGCCCACTGTTATCGCCGAAGGATCTTGGCTTGGTGTTGCACAAGCAACCTATAGAAGGCGTTGTTGGGAAATGTATCGAAAGTGGTAGCATCTTGTCCAGATGGAGACCCGTCCAAATAATCTTGGTATTCACTAGATCATATATTCGTTCAGATGCACCTCCAAATATCTCACAGTTCAATGTCGTGTTTTGATCGTTTTTAAGTCTTGTGCTAGCTTTCTTTGTGACTATTTAAAGAGCAATGTTCATTTTGCACAACCATATATGAAAAGTAACCTGATTCGCCTAAGGATACCAGGCTCGCCAACATGCTCACTATACTCACGAGGCGAATTATGCGGAGTGCGACTTATTTGTGAGGTTTCAAGTTCAGCACTTACCAGCAAGGCAGCCTGAAGTATGGTCAAGCATGTAAAAACGATTACCATTACGTACAAATTTACATCAACAGTTTTTATACCCATTGTATAAACGATGCTCTAAACCATTGTCAGGGTACTGAAACTGTCTCTGGGGCTATATAGGGAATATATTCAAACGTGAAGGCTAGTCAAAACGCGCGTAATACCCATGCAAAACAAGCACAAGTAGCCTGCCGTGTTGTCTGAACTAAGACTTCCGCAAACACCATCTATTACACTGCCGGAACTTTGACATCGGATAACAAGGCACATCGAAGAAAGGGGTTTTCCAGCATAGCTTCCGGGAGAACAGAAAACGAAGCCAATTGCGCGGATGCCAGCGGGTTTTCTGGCCAGCGTCTATATTGACTGTTGTGTTCTCTGCAGCTGTCCAAGGACTGACAACCCGGAACATTTATCCCTCCCTCCATCGGTCAAAACGTCAATCCCAGCCACCAGTGCGCGGCGGTTTGAGAGGATGCGAACGTGATCACTTCGTCCGAATCGAGTTTCGTTCAACAATGCGCGGAGTGGGATGAGTTGAAGGGAAAATGACGACTTGGGACAAAGAGAATTTTGGAAAGAAACTCGAGGGGACGAAAATAATAAAATGAAATGTAATTACTGTTTCTTGTGTAAACACGTTCAAGGGCCTATTCTGCCACAATCTGCGCGTGCTTCATATATGTTTGCCTTTCCCGCATGCGGAACGATGATAAAGTTGCGGGCTCAGCGGGTGAAAAGCCCGTCGCACGTCTGACACTCAAGTTTTCTTTAGGAAACCGACTGATGGTATGACATATGCTACGGTACATGGCGTTTAATATGAGCCATACACTGTAGCGAGCGGCTCCGGATTGCTTTAGAGTAATGACGTCACGGTGACAGTGCAAAGTGTCGCCTTTTGCTTTCTACCAATGGTATGTGGTGCTAATCACACTCACGCCTTAATCTTATGTAATTCGCGGCCTATACGTATACGCCAAAACTTGCATGTATTACCGAACACCGCTACACACTGCTTGGCAGATAAGTGGCAGGACATTTATTTTGCTCTTGTATAAATGGCCCATACACTAGAGGACAAGGTAAGTATGTGGTTAATGTGGTTAGATTCGGTTTAGTTGAAGAAGAAATGTTTTAGATGTCTCAATTTCTAGTCCAACCTGGCCGGCAAGGACAGAGAAGAAATGAGCAAAAAGCCGGAGGCGAAAAGAAAGAAAGAAAGAAAGAAAGAAAGAAAGAAAGAAAGAAAGAAAGAAAGAAAGAAAGAAAGAAAGAAAGAAAGAAAGAAAGAAAGAAAGAAAGAAAGAAAGAAAGAAAGAAAGAAAGAAAGAAAGAAAGAAAGAAAGACGCAGCTCTACCCTTATTATGAATCATAACTATTCTGGACTCTGCATTGTCTGCCGCATGTTGCGGCAGTCACGACATCCCAAAGTCAGGTATTGGAAAGTGAGATGAAGCGTTAGCCTCACCCCACACAGTGGTTTAGAGCCGGCGAGGTGCAATAGCTATAGTGCCCACTGCCTAGCTGATAAAACAAAGCTTGTGGTCTGCAGACTTTTGGCCGGGACTATGCGTACCGGCCTAAGACGTGCCATATGGGTTGAGTCCCTTCGCCTTCGGAACCATATGCCGCCTAAAGTCACCATCCTGAGCGAAATTTCAAGTACTGGCGACACCAGATTATTGTATTTTAACTCTTCACACTGCCGATACCGCGGCGGCTGCCAACTAACAGGACCAACCCACTAGGCAACTACAAACAAAACTACGTTTGGGATAACACCGCAAAATACAGAAGGGTTGGGGAAAGGCCTCGGTGCGGATAGCCAACGCCGCGATAAAAAGACTTATTGCTCCAAGCGCCCTCTATACGCGTGGACTATAACGGCTGTACCAAGAATATGCATAGACAACAAAACAACAGTGTTTTGTGCAAATCACTGCATTGCAGTCCTTGCCAATCTTTAGTGGGTGATAAGGAAAGCTACGACCGACTCGACGGGGCGCTTTGAACTTGGCCTTACTCTGTCGTGTCGCAATCTATGCGGCAGGCCCGCGATAACGAACTAAATCAGTGCGCAGCGCCGCTGCGTTACCGCGGAAACGCGGAGACACGTACGCAGCGCATTTGAAAGCTGCGGCTGCAGGCGCATATTCAGCGGTGTTTCGACACGCGCGCAGTACTACTCCCTTTATCTCTCGACAGAGACGCGGCAGTGGTGTGACGACAAAATAGTGCTCCCGACGTGTCCAGAATAAAGAGGCGTCGGTGCCCGCGAGAGCGCGCCTGCGACGACGGCAACGCGTGCGGACGCACCGCACTGAGAGCGAACGACGCAAAGAAAGCGAAATACCGGCGCGTGTAGCGCTGCGAGTTACGTGCGCACTTTACCCGAACCACTGAATAATAAAGGGGAGAAAAATGCGTCGGTAGCAAGGGCACGCGGTTTTCTACTCAAAGACGGCCGCGCGCATACACGCCGCCTTTACAAAATGGGGACACGCTTCGTTCTAAGCGGTTGACGGAACTCGGCAATTCGTTATTACGAGTCACCTCACGCCAACGGAGTCCCGCTGGTTCAGCACCTTATAGACAGCCAGAAAAGAGCTAAAACGCGGAGTGAAAAAAAAAAAAAAAAAAAAAGGCTTGACTTTGCACATTAAGTCAGCTCCTTTGTTGTCGGCGGTGAGAGGGTGCGCGCGTTGTCTATGAACCGTAATGAACTGCACGTATATTGCAGACACATTACGGACGGGATTAAAATGTGGTCGAACGTGGGCTGCCGTTGTTCTGGGGATTCGAAAAGAAGTACTACTTTCTCGGTGGTGAGTGTGTGTATCCAAAGAACCAAGGTCGCGACTTGCTCGCATTCTAGCCGCCACGAAGAGAAAGTGCAGCTCCGCGTCCAATGTGCGGCTTTCTAACGAACTCCTAGCAAACTTTAATTAATCCTCCTGGCAGAGCTTTCGCAAGGCATGGATCCAAGCAAAAATGGCGACCCTTTGTACGTGCTGGAGGTAATTCTTTCGCCTGAATGGGCGGATTAGGCTTATCACAGGTCAACGCTTTCGGAATGGCTCCCATGTGTAAGCCCCAAGCTCCATAAAAAGCCGACCAGGCGCCATTGATGGTATTCCGTTGCAGACCGTCCGAAGTGCTGTTCTGCAGACGGAACAGCTCGATGTGTTATCTCGCCGCTCGCAGGATGTTTTTTATGTGTACGACGGAGTTGATGATGGCGCTCAAAGAAAACTGAAAGGAAAAAGAATAGTCTGTTTCCACAGAGGCTGTGGATAAGAACTACTCGGATGAAAGGAAATGGAATCACTGCACCAAGTTTGGGCAGAGAATAATACTAATTAACAGTTGCGTCTATAATAAGCTCTTCTATAACGGAAGCTGATACGGGACGAAACATTCCAAGCAAACAGTCACTGCCGCAGTATTGGAAGGCTGCACCTGTATCTCCTCCTCGTCAAAACGCCATCCAAAAAAATCAAAGAGTTAGCGCTGGTGAGAATACTCCCTACGTGGTCATATAAACCTTGCTTGACTTAGTCGACACGTTGGTCTTGGAATCAGCGCTCTCACAGTGTGGCAAGAACGATGAATACCTATCGCTGCGCCAGTTTTTAGCCTTAGACGGAAAGGGCCCCGAAATAAATATCTGAAATTCTTATTCTTTTCTATATTTCATTAAGGAATGCTTCACACGCCTACGTTTTCCAATTTTCCGTATACACGCAATTATGTACAGCTTCCCGTCCGTCGACGGATGTGGACGTCCTAAGGATGGCAGTTCCGCGGTGGCATCGACAGAATGTTTTAAATGCGAACTCGCCCAGGAATAAGAAGCAGAGATACCGTATGGATCGTCGTCTCAGAGCAGCAGCGGCAGTCTTGCAGGAGACAAGTCTGAGGTCAGCGCACACGTCAGAGGGTTTATTTAGCATAGAGCCCAGTTATGACGGGGCTCTTTTAGTTACCAAGTTTCCGTTTCCCTTGCAGCATCACTCTTCCCCCTTCTCTTCCACTACCCGCAGCGCAGGGCGCGCACGAGTCGGCAGTGAGAGAGGATGCGCAGCCTTGCGAACAGCGCATAAAGTCAGGGTCACGCCCGTCCTCATCGCACAGCAGCGCTGCGCCTGTTGTCATCTTGTGCGTCTCTATTTCTCCCTCGTACATACACGTACATCTCCGATGGCACACTCGTCTGGGTTTGTGTTTTTGCCAGGACGAATCCTGCTATGCGCCCCCGGCATCCGTCTTCTCTCGCGCGTAATCGGACAAAAGCATGGTTTGCGCTCACAAGTGTCTTTGCTCATCTAGCTGTTGTCCGTCACCCTCTCCCTCCTCCACGTCGCGTGGTCTCCCTCCTTAGTTCGTCTTCTGTTCTTGGGCGACCAAGCGCAGAGTAAGCGAGCGCGCTAAAAAGAAACAAACAAGCCGACAAACAAAAAGAAGGAAGGATCGAACGAAAGAAATAAAGAAGGTAAGAAACAAAAGAAAGAAAGAAAGAAAGAAAGAAAGAAAGGAAGAAAGAAAGAAAGAAAGAAAGAAAGAAAGAAAGAAAGAAAGAAAGAAAGAAAGAAAGAAAGAAAGAAAGAAAGAAAGAAAGAAAGAAAGAAAGGAAAAGATGGCGGACCCAGTGAGGAGCAGGTGTGGGACGTTGCTGCTGTGGACGAGCGCACAAGATATTCGATAGTGACATCGAGAAAACACACCCCGTGACACCACCCTTTCATTCATTCAATACCTCCGAAGAGCTTTCCTTCCTCTAGTCACTGTAGTTTGGAATGACTGGAAGCACCGTAATATTAGGGCTAGCTTCACGAGACGTGCGCAGTGTTACTTGTCAGCTTCCAACCTCACGGTACGATACTTTGTTCTTGTCGCTTTACATCAGTATGCGCTCAGGGGACATCCTCTGCGGTGACTGGCATCGAAGTTCAGTGTTGTTGCCTTATACTACAGCGTTGTTTTCTAAGACCATGAGAGGTGCGGGTCTTCGTGTAAACGCGTCACTCTTGTCACACATGCATTTGAACGTGTGTTCCTCTTGAGGCTTTGTCACCTGGGATTACGTGGTCGTTTCTGTTATGTCCCTAAAATGTCTTCAATGGCATCTCACGCCTGGAAGTCGATTCTCGGCCTGGCAATTTGAAGACTCGTGCTTGAGCTGTCTGCAGACGCCTTGCATTGGGAAGGCCACTACAGCCCAGTATTGTAGGCAGTGTGGGGCGTGCGATATGTAGGGTGGTTGCCTATATCAAACGTATTTTAGTAGAAATTTAAAAACAAATTACCAAATATTTAGAAGCTCTGCTTCTTCCATCTCAAATCACGCCATACCAAAACTTGATGGGTCAAACACGTGATAAATTTACGATAAAATGCGACCAGCCAATGAAAAGGTTCCGTCTGACCAAACACTGAAACCATATCGCGCGCTTTCACAACAAATATTTCACTGGCGGATCGCAGCTTCGAGAATAGGTCCCCTATGATTGCTATCGGGTCTCCCTAAGGCCCTGGTCTACTGTTTACACATTCTATAAGAGGCACACCTCCGTGACTCAGGCGCCATCAATGGCAGCGACGCAGTAATCCACAAACATGGATACCTAACGAAATTTAAACCCAACAAGGAGGAGATTTTATTTTTTGTCGTTGTTGCCTCTCTTTAATCTATCACTGCACATATCAGCACTAAACACATTCATCGCGCATTGGCAGCTTCCTACATGTTTGAAGATTACCGCTGTTGTGTTTTTATTAGAGAAATTTAGCATACCGTGATCCGCAATCCGCCATCGTGACCCTCTACCGCTCGTGGGCGCGGTACACAAGCTGATTGGTTCCAGTTGATTGGTTCCGATGCGGCAGGTCAATGTGCCGACATCAAGTATGTGGCGCCATCTATCGGCATCAAAGTGATCTGGGCATGCGCAGTGGAACGCGCGGTGGCGGATCACGGTAGCGGATCGCGGATCAGTTCAGTTCAGTCGTTCAGTCGTGTCCGACTCTTCGTGACCCTATGGACCATTTCACGCCACGCTTTCCGGTCTCTCACTATCTTCCTAACATCACATAACTTCATCTGCAGTGCCTCGAGGATGCCATCTAACCATCGCGTTCGCTGCCTACCCATTCTCCGGCGACCGTCAACCTTTCCCAACATCAAATCTTTCTCCAGCGACTCCTCTCTTCTCATCAGATGACCAAAGTAGCTGAGTTTTAACTTTAGAATTTGACCCTCCAATGAGCAGTCAGGGTTTATGGTCGACAATATCGACTGATTTGATCTTCTGGCAGTCCAAGGAACTCTCAAGAGTCTTCGCCAGCACCACAATTCAAACGCGTCAATTCTTCGGCGGTCAGCCTTTTTCATAGTCCAACTCTCGCATCCATACATCACAACTGGAAAGACCATAGCACGAGTTATACGGATCTTGGTTGGCAGACTAATGTCTCTGCTCTTTACTAGGCGGTCAAGGCTAACCATTGCTCTCTTTCCCAGAAGCAGGCGTCTCCTAATTTCATGGCTGCAGTCTCCTTCCGAGGTAATCTTGGAGCCCAAGAAGAGAAAATCTGTCACAGCTTCCACTTCTTGTCCATTGATGCTCCAGGACTTGATAGGGCAAGACGCCATGATCTTTGTCTTTTTGATGTTCAGTTTAAGCCCAAACTTTTCACTCTCTTCTTGTACGCGCATCAGAAGTCTCTTGAGTTCCACTTCACTTTCTGCCATTAAAGTGGTATCATCCGCATATCTAAGGTTGTTGATACGTTTTCCAGCAATCTTCACTCCATATGAAGACTCATCCAGACCGGCCTTCCTCATGATGCACTCTGCATATAGGTTAAATAGGCAGGGCGACAGTATGCAGCCTTGCCTCACTCCTTTCTCAATCGGAAACCAATCGGTAAGACCATGCCCAGTTCTGACTGTGGCCTCTTGTCCTTCATACAGGTTCCTGAGGAGACAGATGAGGTGAATTGGAACTCCCATCTCTTGGAGAGCTTGCCACAATCTGCTGTGATCTACGCAGTCAAACGCTTTCGCATAATCAATAAAACAGAAGTAGATGGGTTTCTGGAACTCTCTTGCTTTTTCCATGATCCAGCGGAGGTTGGCAATTTGGTCTCTAGTTCCTCTGCCCTTGCGAAACCCAGCTTGCACGTCCGGAAGCTCCCGATCCACATACTGCTGCAGCCTACCATGGAGGATTTTCAACATCACCTTGCTAGCATGCGAAATAAGTGCGATCGTGCGGTAGTTGGAACAATCTTTGGCACTGCCTTTCTTTGGAATGGGGATGTAAACTGACCTCCTCCAATCCTGTGGCCACTGCAGGGTTGTCCAAATCTTCTGACATAATGTATGCAGAATGCTAACAGCGTCATGGTCGAGGTTTTGAAGCAACTCAGCTGGAATGCCATCACTTCCGCTGGCTTTCTTCTTAGCAAGACTGGCTAAGGCCCATTCAACTTCACTCTTCAGGATGTCCGGCTCGAGATCAGTAATCACTACCGTCTTATGTTGGGTTTGCACATTCGGGTCCTTCTTGTACAGTTCTACTGTGTATTCCTGCCACCTCTTCTTTATCTCTGAGGCTTCAGTGAGGTCCTTGCCTCGTTTGTCCTTTATCACGCCCAGCTTAGCACAGAAGCTTCCTTTGATATCTTTGATTGTCTTGTACAGAGCTCTTGTGTTCCTTAATTGGCTGTTGTCCTCAACTGCTTGGCACTGTATGTTCAGGAAGGCATTCTTATCTCTCCTTGCTATTTTCTGAAAATCCGCATTGAGAACCTTGTATCTTTCTCTTTCCCCCATAACTTTTGCCATCCTCCTTTCCTCAGCTATTTGCAAAGCCTCTTCAGATAACCAGTTTGCTTTCTTGCATTTCTTTTGCTTTGGAACTACCTTAGTAGCAACTTCTTGTATTATATCACGAACATCAGTCCACATCTCTTCGGGCTCTCTGTCTTCTAGATCTAATTCTTGAAATCGATTGCTCACTTCCACAGCATATTCTAATGGAATTTGATCCAGATCATACCTGAAAGGCCTTCTAGTTTTCTGAGTTTTCCTCAATCGAAGCTTAATTTTGGCAACAAGAAGCTGATGATCGGTGCCACAATCGGCCCCAGGCCTTGTTTTTACTGCTTGTATAGCGCTTCTCCATCTCTGCCGGCAAAGAATATAATCGATCTGATTCCTGTACAGACCGTCCGCTGAAGTCCACGTGTACAGGCGCCTCTTGTGCTGTTGAAAATGAGTATTCGCTATGGTCAGGTTGTTTTCTTGACAAAACTCTACTAGCCTCTGTCCAGCTTCATTTGACTCGCCAAGACCGAACTTGCCTACAATTTCAGATATTTCTTCACTCCCGACCTTAGCATTCCAGTCTCCTACGAGAAAAACGACGTCTGATGATGGGGTGCGGTCTAAAAGGCATTGTAGGTCCGCATAAAATCTCTCAACGTCAGCTTCTTCAGCAGTAGTGGTCGGTGCATAGACTTGGATAACTGTTATGTTGAGAGGGTGACCTTGGATCCGAAGTGAAATCATTCGGTCGTTTTTGGGGTTGTACCCTAGCACTGCTTTACCCATTCTTCTGTTTACTATGAGAGCGACCCCATTCCTTCTCTTGGATTCGTGCCCACAATAAAAGACATAATGGTCGCCGGAGTTAAATTCTCCCATTCCGGTCCACTTGAGCTCGCTGATACCCAAGATATCAATGTTCAATCGGTTCATTTCTCGCTTGACGACATCCAGTTTACCTTGCGTCATAGATCTTACATTCCATGTTGCTATGTGATATATCTCCTTGCAACATCGGACTTTCCGGTCGCTTCCCGACACATCCACAACTGAGCGTCCTTTTGGCTTTAGCCCAGCCGCTTCATTCGTCCTGGAGCTACTAGGAATCGCCCTTTGTTCATCCCCAGTAACATGTGGGACGCCTTCCAACCTGGGGGGCTCATCTTCCGGCGCCATATCATTAATGGTATTGTGACTGGCCATAGGGTTTTCTTGGCAGGAAATACTGGAGTGGGTTGCCATTACCTTCTCCAGTGAATCACATTTTGTCAGAACTCTCTGCCGTGACCTGTCTATCTTGGGTGGCCCTACACAGCAGAGCTCACGACTTCATCGAGTTTCGCAAGCCCCTCCGCCACGACAAGGCAGTGATCCATGAAGGGGGGATCGCGGATCACGGTGTGCTAAATCTCTCTAGTAACTTCTTAGCATTGATTCCGCAGAAATTTCGGATTGTTTATCATCCTTCATATTATTATGCTTAGACGCAGTCTGGGATGTCCGTAATGTCAAGCTGGAGCAAAATTTTGTAGCGAACAGTTTTCCGATTCACACCTTTCTTCTTCCCCGTAAAAGTATCGGCCACACACTGTCATTCAGCGGCTCTGGTTCTGGTACGAAGGTGGGGCTGACCAATTCCAAAGAAGCATACGGGAATGCCGCCGAAACATGCGCCGAAACAAACGCTATAAAGCACGGCACCTGGCTATCATACATGATGGGTCCGATAAAACTTTTGGTGCTGCCATCTAGCGAGTGTGCACGCACACACACGTACGTGCGTGCATATCTCACCGTGACGCGGCGGTGCAGCGAAGATCGATCTCCCGCGTTGTTCTCCATCGCGTGCATCTTTGGGGCGACTCGTTCCTGTTCACAGTCAGATCAAATCGCAATCGCAGAGCTCGCGTGTGGCGTTCAGACCCGGCAGAGCGCGGGCGCAGGTTCCTGGAGTCGAGACGTCACACAACCAGCTTCCAGGTGCTACAGTTGTTATGTGCACCGTTGTGTTTAGCGTGCGTATGATGAAGACGTTATGTTCATTTGGCAGTTTCTGTTGGGTGCCCGAAAAGCTTGATGACTAGCCTGCGTAATCCGATTGCCATTTCATATTACACACTTTATGTTAATCACTGAGCGCTGTTTTACAATTACATTCGAACTTTCCCGCGTCCAATTCTCCGTATTTTCTCATCTCTTCTCTGCAAGTTCTGTTTCCTGTAAGTTCTGATAATGCTCAGCATCTACTGCACAGGCTTTTTGCTCACCTCAACAGTACCCTTAAAATCTTGCTTGGATAGGAGGGAGGCAGACATGTATTTAAGAGCTTAAATGGTAGCTTCAAGTGATGCACGAATCTCTACGGGAGCTTTCGTGAGGACGATGAGTACTGAATATACAATTACCCAATTTTGCACTTGAAACAGCAGGGTAATCCAGGCGTATGACACGGAACATCTGGCTTCTTTTGAAGCCCTTTGCAATATTTAAACTGAACCTTGGATTTGAGTGACATTCCCTTTCATATCGGCGGTACATATGCATAGACATACAAAAGCTATTCCTGCGTATACGGACTAAGACTCTGACGGTGACGAAGAACAGCATCCCACTATACTATTTAACGCGACGGTGAGTCAGTGATGCAAGCACCTCCTCTCCAACTTTCTTCCTTTCCCCTTAGTTCAAGACTCATAATTGGCCGCGAATAGATTGGTCCGTGGCGAAACTGCGGAGCGTAGGTGACGACCAGCACACTCGAAGCCGCGCTAATCTCTGCCACAATCGTGATCGATCCCTCGCCGATTCATCGTTGTTTCGCTACGTAAAGAACGGTGCCACGAGCCTACACGAAAGATAGATGGGCGAATTTCTTTCATAACGCGTGGGAGGCACCTGAGGCAAGCAATCCTTGAATGGCTCAGTGTGTCGTTATTCGAAAATGAAGGGCGGGGGGGATAGGTTATTCGTTGTTTTTATGTTACGTATAAGGCGAGACTGGTGCCTGATAACTGCGTCGACTGCTGCTTGTCGCAGACGACAAAAGCGTGCAAGAAGTGGTAGTTACAATACGCAGAGCGACGCAGATAAACACAACAGAGTAGAATTTTAGCACATAACATTAGTCAGCTGCATTAGAAAGGTTTATCATAGCAAAAACGTGCTAACAGAGATATGACCGGTTCGCCAGGCTTCTGTGCACCCTTCTGGCAGAGACAGGGTCATTTCGTTTGCGCAGCCACCATGTGGTAACGCGGTGTTCGTCTACGCTAGTACGTTTCCGCCAAACTAGAACTATGCTGCGCTTATACATTTACCTTACCGGCGTCTCTCATAGCCTGAGTCGCTTTGGGACGTTAAACCCTACAAACCAAACCAAACCATATACCGTCGTTTGAAAGGGTACTGAACAAGGGTTGAGGGGGAGACTCAGTTCACGAGCCAAGTCAACGTTTCGGCAAGGGGACCTGTCTTCGTTTGGTCGAAGACAGGTACCCTAGCCGAAACATTGGCTGGATTTGATAAGAATGACAGCAACTTAGATTAAGAGCTCTGCGTTTTATTTATTTATTTATTTATTTATTTATTTATTTATTTATTTATTTATTTATTTATTTATTTATTTATTTATTTATTTATTTATTTATTTATTTATTTATTTATTTATTTATTGGCATGCACAGAGGTCACGTACGCACTTCAGGGTACGTGCTCTCAAGGAGAACATCAATGATTCTGAGAAACTGCGAAAAAGAGATGGTTTGAATCGAACGCCAAGCTGCTCCCTATACTGTACGTGATAACGGAGCAGTATATAGGGGTACCTTCGGTTCGAAATTCCGCGGCATAATTCGCCACAGAATCGTCTTCCTCGTCCCCTCCCCCCCCCCCCCCCCCCCCCTCGCGAATTCTGGTGAGCGCTTGGGATGCGTGGTGCGGCCGACGAGGTCGCGCAGATTGCCAAACACCCGGTGCGTAAATGAAGAAAGAAATGTCGCCAACTTGTTTACGTTGCGCTTTTTCTCTTCTTTCCCCCGTTTCTTTTTTTCTTCACTTTTTTCTAAAAGACAGCCACCGAAGCGCGTCCGGCTATGGGCTACGCACCGCGAAGGGCTGCATGCAATAGCCTCGTGCGCCATAACTGCGCACTAAGGGGATAGCTCCAAACTGCGCAATGGGTCAGTCGGTGACTCTTGTTCAACTATTACCCACCGTCCTCATTTATCCCTTAATATCCGAGGCGCACCACAAGCCGCAATGGCTCACATTCGGTGCTTGTATTACGAAGACGACACTTCGCTGAAGTTTCGAGCATTTGCACTTTCTGCTAAAGATGTGCTACGCTACTTAAGTGTCGATACTGCGTATTTTATTTTTAATTGTTCCTTCAAATCGCTACTGGCTGAAATATACGAGCACAAGTTTTTGGCACCGCGAAGAAAGGGGGTGAACGACCAGCGGTGAAAATAGAGAAACACACTCCTTCACTTCGGCGCTGATTGCACAGCGATGCGCGCATGTATTCTCTACAATCTCGGCAAAACAGTGTAGCGCTTCTATTTAGTCTTTTTCATTATTTTTGCGCCTAGTACAGAGACAAACTCTACTGGAGACTGACTCTTCAGCTGTAAACGCCGCTGACGCACGTTTGTCGCAATACACCAGCCCCAAGTTTGCCTGCTGCAATAAGGAAAAATGACAATGAGAGCCAGCCTCGAAGCACTCAAACGTGCGAGATGCTTCTATTGGTATAGTTCTTGATGCGAAACATAGTCCCACTGCCGTCATCCAAGCGAACAGCGTGAACCAAGACTGGGAGAACTTCGCATTGCACATACAAGCATAGCTGCTGTGTTTATATCTTTATTTTTCTTGTCCCCATCTCCTCTCGCACTGCTTATTTGATATGGGCCGTAACAACAAGTCCAAACTTCTCCACCTGCTCGAATATGCAGTGCCTACAATCTGGGAGACAGGGTCTACGTGCCGGGGACTTACGCAACGCGTGTTTATTCGCGTTCCAGCCGGGAGGCGAACGCTCCCCAGACTGCCCCCTTGGGGCAGCGGTCCACGCCCGCTTCATGTGCTCCGAGGCAGTGTAACCATCCGCGGAGCCAGTGACCTCGCGAGTGCTCCGGGCCCCAGAGGCGGTAGGACGAGAACCACTGATACGGGCGTCGAATGCCTTCGTGACCGCACACACTTTGGCCCTGTTTGCGTTCCTTCTCCTCCACGGATTCATGCCCAGAGGCATAAATATTACACTCCAAAGCAAGCAATTACTTCTCATACGTAGAGTGCTTGACTCCGTTGTGACGCGTCTTCCATGCCTTAATAATGCATGCGGTGGAACACAAAGTGGCCATCGCGCAATTGCAGAGTGCATGCATAAAAGAACGAGTACGGAGCAACGCGACGGACGCTATTGCGGACTACGACGCTCTCTAAGAGACGCTCGAAAGCGAACGAGCACTGCACGAAGTCACTTTGCGGACGTCTGAGGGCATTTGCAGTGTCGTCAGCATTTCTTCTCGTCGCGTTCTTTCGCGCAGTTTCGAAGCGGATAACCATCAAGACGTGGTTGCAACAGCGTGAAAGACCACGTATAGGAACTCGCCCGTGTTTCCGTCCTGAAGAATCATGTGCCCTAATCCGCGGCCGGATGGGTAATACCAGGGTGTGACGAGGGCGAAAAAGCGATCAAGATCGCTGTGCAATTGCGACTGTGCCGAGGAAAGTGGAAGGGCGGTCGGCTGTATAGCGAGCGCAGGCTGGTAATGGTTATCTAAAGAACACTAACGCTGTCTTACGTCGACGCATCTCCGCCTTCAAGACTCGGAGCTCCGTCTCCTCTTCAAAGAGGCATAGAAAAACACACTAGGCGCAAGGAGGGCACTTGACCTCTCACTTTCCACGACAAAATTAGAGCGCGCATGAGAGCCAGTCCGTAATGGGGGCGCGGCAATTACAATCGTGCGGTCCGAGAAGACGACATGGCTGGACTTCCGTCGCCCAGACGTTTCCTTCTATAGCGGTCATCATGGAGGAAGCGTCCTCATTACAACCACCCGCTACAAGGCCTTCACGGCGCTTCTCTGGCTGGTGCCGAGCCAACATAAACGGAGAAGGGTGCACGGAAATTGAGCCACAAAGGTGGAGAGAGCAAGTTAGAGCGCTGTATCAAGAGTGGGATGGCTTTCCTTTGGCGGAATTCCCCTGCGCAGCGGCGCCCGGTCGCACCCGAGACCACACAGAGTCCGCGTGCGAGCAGTCACGTGGATAACATTACGCAACCTTGCACTCGGGGCATTAAGCGATGAGGACGAGGAGGAAATGGATGAGGAAGAGTAAGGGAGGACCATCCTTCTCCTCGGGGCAGAACAGGTCGTGCCAGTCAGCGCGAACACTTTCGCTTGCCGGTTTAACGGCGGGCGAGAAATGGATATAAAAGAGAGGGGGGGCGGAGGCCGGGGGATTGGAGTAAGGGGCCAGATTACAGCGCAGGCAGACGCACACACGGAACTTGGGAAATGCCCCCGACGGAATGCGGCAGCATATACGTTCACCTGACGCCATTGCAAGGCGTGCGACGCCGCTACTAAGACCAACCCCCTCCCCCCCTCTCCCTTTTCTCACCCGCCCCACCCCTCTTCTGACTCGTACGTTGCCTGGCAACCCGGATTATTTCTGTTGGAGTTACGCAACTTATTACGTTGTCAGCGTGATGAGATAGCCCCCGTTTACAGGGGGGCAGTGGGGAATGCGCTGACCCTGTGCTTCTTATGAAATGTGATTATCGGTCGAACTGAAGTACTATAGCCTCAGGAGCATCAACGCCACGGATGCTTTCCTTCCCGGCAATGGTTGTGCAATGCGAGCGATAGTTGATTGCCCTTGACTCGTTTGTCGATGTGTTTATACTAAATATCCTTACTCTTATCTTTATATGAAAGTAGAGCCTGGTATGCGCGCAATTCAGGCGGGTGGTGACCTACGTCCCATCTAGCCGGTTGAGGCGAAACATGTAAAATAGTACATTTATCGATACTGCCAAAAGCGATCTTCTGAGATGAATTCGTTATCGCGTTGCGTTCAGTACGTTCGGGCGTTTTCGTTCAACGTTGCTCAAAATTCTGTGAGATGAGAGTGAGGAAATGCCCAAACTTGCCCACCGTCGTCCCTGAATTGGTTCAGAAAGCACCAGTGTATGGCCTTGTGTCACGTACCTGCAACAGAGAGAGAGAGAGAGAAAAAAGAAGAAAATTGAAATAAGAGGAAAATTGGAGAACCTCAGCCAGAACGTAGGAAACAAATGTTTCGTGATTCTAGTTTGTAGTTCTTGTTCTGGTTTCTAGTTTGTAGTAGAGAATTAAATTAAATGTACTCGATTCAACATCCACCAGCAGCTTGATGCTAGAACTAGGTGTTTTGACAAATCTATTTTTTTCTTCTGACAGTGAGCACGGCTAGCAGACTACTGCTTATGGCAGAAGATTTAAACACAATATCATTATACACATTTCTGTATACATCATTCTTTGACGTTACGTGACATGCATATATGTTTGTATTGTGACTCAGCCTGAAGAAAAAGTTAAAGAAACAGCGAGCCTGCAGAAAGGACCGTGTATGCACCACAGCAAACGACACTGTAAAATCGTTATGCAAACAGGGGTACTGGTTCGCTCGGTACACTTAAGAGAATGCATGGGCGCAGGCTGAAAGTAACCGCACATGCAGACACACGCACACAGAGAGTATACAAAAGCCGTACTCTAGGAGCATGGAGCATACTGTTTGGATCAGAAAGTCGGAAGATCAAAAGCAGCATTTTTCGGGATCGATTACCTTCCTTCTATTCTTCTCTTATTTTGGGCACCCGATTCTCAAGCTCTGAGTTCACCCAAGGCGATTGTTGTCTTCGATCCGTCTTCGTTCCACTTTCGATACACCTTTGGGCGATGTTATTGGCTAAAGACGGAACTCGGGTCGCCGTTCGCTTGCAGTCCGCCCACCAGCTACAATATCGCGGAGGGCATAAGGACAGCGTGTGAGCGGGCGAAATTGGGGCCGCAATATAAAAGAGACAACCTACTGCCATGCACATATACAATTCTCATATATTGCAGTAGTGTACCATCGTCTAGCATTGTATATACGCTATATTTCAGATCGGCAGCGTTTCCAAAAACGTTTTCATCGCTTTTGTATCTTCTCTGTAGACACTTTATCAAGAACTGTGTAGCAACCGGTGATCCCCGAGCAGGTGTGTTCCTTTTCCTAAATCAGCTTCGCTGCTATCAGCAACCAATTGAACTCTCAAGTTTCTGATGCTCCTTAACGAGATTATATGGAATAATATGGTTTGAGTATGCTGTATATCGCGTATGCCTTCGGTTAAATATTCGTCAGAAGACGTTGTTTCCCGTCTCTGCAGGCACAGAGGCCACCAGAAAGAGCTGAGCGAAAAAGGGCACAGACATAACTGCTGAACCAGCGTACGGCTCCGCAAAAGGTTCTTCTCGTTCACGCGAGCGCTCAAACTCGACAAATACATTGTGCTTAACGTTGCCAAAACAAGCCTTCGCTTTGCTCTGAAGAGGATGCACACGGGTACCACGCGTCGTGATATATCGGACGCTAACAGGCAAGCTGAAAGCGCTAATCCGATGCTTTTCGAACACGATATACCTGGGAACACATTCGCAAATCCTTTAAGGCGTAAGTTCATTCAGTGATAAAGTGCAGCAAGAACAGTTACCAATCCGTATGATCGCTTCATCTCATCTCACTAGTAAATGCGGGCTATTTGGCGACAGTCTTAGATCACTGCTGCAGATTATGCAGCTGCGGCCGACTATGGTCTCTGCTGCAGATTATTCGAAAGAGCAGAGCTAGAGAAATAACCTCCTGCACAACCTCTCCCGTTCCTTACCTCTTTTTTAAAAATCTCCTTAGAAGCCAGCGCAATGAAAAGAGCGAAAAACGTCATTCTCTCTCTACCCAAGCACCTCACAAATGAGAGTGCCCATTTTACGATGGATGACAAAAAAAAAAAAAAGAAAGAAACGAGGGAGTTGGGAAGGAGAAAATGCGACTAATTTGAGGGGCGTCTCTCCGCTGGCTACTTGAAATGTCCGCGGCGCTCCGGCATGGCTACGCACTTGGCACGAGCCGACGTGGTCCGATAAAGTGTTTGTTTGTTTGTTTTTCGCTTAACTCGGTCCTTTTTGTACGGTATGTAACTCCATTAACAACACTGAGAAGTTGCCTCAGCCCTTACTGCTTAAATATCATACGTGAAAGGTGGCAAGAAGAGCACGCGATTAGCTGCGAGAAAATCTCGAACAGCGAAAAAAGGAAACAAAAAATTTGCGATTGGAACTCGGCAAGGACTCACAGGAACTTGTGCTTTCTTAATGTACTCGCTTCGTTGGTCAACGGAATGTATATGTTCTTGACAAAGTGCCAAGTCGTGGTAAAGTAGATGGTAGTCAGCCATGCTGACCATCTATCAACTCTTGTTTGTGTGTGTGTGTTTTTTTGTCTTGATTCATGCGATGTTATCGCTCCTTTTAGAACGAAGGCGAGCTGCGCACTCTAATGACTACGCCGTGAAACCAGGTTACGGAGCTAATCGGTCTCCGCACAACACTTACCCGCGCCATTGAATTTTAAAGCTACACTTAACTAGGGTGGAAGCAGCGCTTTGAAAGCGATGCAGTTAGAAGAAAAGTCTTCCCCTCACTGAAGACACTGAGAGTTTTTTTCTCCTCTCTCTCTCTCTCTCTTTTTATTGGTTCAGGACGCGCTAAACGTGTACTTATCGGCCCTAGTTATGAGCTAACTGCTCGCCAACTACAAAAGTGCACAGATCGTTTGTAAAGCCACAAGATCCTGTCGCGTTTTCAACTAACGCACTTTAACGAATTCGCGTTTTGACTAACCGGTCTGCCTTACCATATATTGCGTAATCGAAACTCAGCCATACCACGTGCATCGGGTCATTAGTCTTAATTTTCTGCCGTAGCAACAAGGGCTAGGTCGCCACCACTGTGCGCGTAACGTGTTGCAGAAACGGGATATATTCCATCGGTCCACTCACACGAGCGCATGCGCCGCGTGTTCAGCCGCAATATTGCGTACATAGGAAGGCGAGCACACCGCGCACAGCTATGCTTCAGCTTCGATGAGGCGAAGACAGAGGAGCTATAAACGCGCGCCTCCATCCTTGAGAGATCGCTGGCCGGCCCCTACGTATGATCACGGCTACTTTCGAGCAAGTTGGCTCATCGGTATAGCGCTATTAATCAGGATCAGTTGGTTTGGCGCTCACAATCCATTAAGCGCGTACGCCTATCATTACACGTCGCCCAAGCCGTCATGCAGAAATGGTTACCGCGTTCGCTAACGTGCCTGATTCGGGTAACCGCAGCAGCGTCCGTGACTTGTGACCTTGGGTTACATAGCGTCCGTCCGCTCTTGCTTTCAGCGCGGATATCGGGCCACGCGTAATTAGTGTTTCCGCTCACATCGACAGAGTGGAGGCGATTAATCTCTCGTAAACGCTGCCAGTTTGCATTACGCCCATCGCTTTAAGGGTTGTGAAATGCACGCTCGAGCTTCGTGTTAGTATAGCGGACTCGGCTAAGAGCACTTTTTCGCAGGCTAACGCAGGGTGAAAACCCGGGGTTGATAGTCGCCGCGAAAACTTTGTTCGACAGTTTGCAGGTAGCCGAAAGAGAATTATAAGTAGCGAGACGCTCCAGATGACTTCTCTTCAACCCCAGGTGCGGAGGTTTGACTGGGGAACAGCCAGAGTTGCAGTCGAAAGAAAGGTAGAGAGAGAGAGACAGAGAGAGAGAGAGTCGAAGCACTTTGGGAATATCCAAGCGAGATATGCTGGCTTGTGCTTCTATGGCTGGCTTGAAACCCTGTGCACAAGCGGCGGTAGATGACTTCGAAAGCTGTTCCGTCCCAAATCGGAAAACTCTGTTGGAACCAAGGCACTAAAGCCCGTCTAAATAAATAAAAAAAAAAACGACCCTCGCCGACACACGGGTATATGCCACTTCGACGCTTAGATGTTGTCGCCGCGGCTGTTCGGAGTGCCACCAGGCCACCAGACGAGAGCGAAAAAGATATACGTGCGCAACTGAGAAGAAAAAAAAAACGACTTCAAAACGTTTTGGCCATCTTCAGCAGCGAACAAGTCAGAATTCCTTCTGCTATACTGCCCGTGCAGAACATTTTACAGCAGCCAGTGGCAACCAAAAACGAACATCTCTGCATCGGCAACCGTACCAATGCGGAGTTTGGAAGGCACGTAGGTCGCGAGTAAAAGTGCGTTTTAAAGAGAATACGTTAAAACGAATGCTATTCACTTATCTTGCAATACGCACTGGCGCCACTGCAACGCCACTGACCGGTTGTCCACACACGCGCAGCTTTCTCCGCAAGAAAAGGGGGTTTTGGCAAGAGCGAGGAATAAAGGCGAAAAATTCGAAGGACTCGCTTGGAGTGCGTCTGTGAAAGAAGCACACCCGGTGCATGTGACACGTACGCATCCGGCACCTTGCCGGAGGCGGCGTGACGACGCTCAGTCTGTAGTGATGCGCGCCCTTGGTGGGTACGCGCGATGTTGACTTTCAATCGGTTTTGACTCCTTACTCAATATTTTTTTATGTTTGTCCCACATTTTCTGTGTCTTCTGTGAGCAGTAAAAAAAAAAAAAAAAAAGGACAGCTGGGCAGATGGGATTAAACCTTCCTCGAGTAGCGGTGCCAATATTTTTATTTTTTCAACGATACACGGAAGCGCGGTTTACAATCGAGCGGTTTACAAATGTACATGTTGTTAAAGTGTGTTGCATCCGTGTCCTCATCTCCCCTTTCCTATCCTACTTATTTTTCCATGAAATCGAATCGTGGAATGTCGTCCAAATAACAACATAAACGCGTCATGTTCGCTCTACCCCACCGGAGATTTTGCCGTCCGGGCAGCGTTGTGTGGGTTAGTTGCTCAACCTGGTAGTATGGTCAAGGATGAAGCGGGACGCCTGGCATTGACTGCAGATGCATGGGCATATTTCCGGAACGCCACTGGGTCAGGCTTGTTTCTTACTGAGCTTGAGCTTGCCCTTTCTATTCTTAGGCGTCGATAGGCCAAAAAAAAAAGTATAAAATCTATATTATCTTCAGTTATGCGAAATCGAAGAAGATGAGTATTGCAGGGTCGACCGGGGCTAACGTTTATAGTGTGTATGGAATAGACAATAAATATTAACTCTATGCTTGCACGACGGCGCTGATTTTTTTTTTTTTTTTTTTTGCCGCATATACACCCCGTAATTCTGCTGTGAACTGTTCTAATCCAAAGACTATATCAGTTTGCTATAACATGACTGTGACGTGATGTGATGTGGCGTGTCTGTTATGCGACTGTACCAACTTCAACTATCCCTCTCTCACAACTTTAATATCCACTCATCCCCTTCCCCCAGTGCAGGGTAGCAAACTGGTTGCTTTTACTGGTTAACCTCCCTGCCTTTCCTCCTCATCTTCCTCCTCCTCTTCTGTTGTGAACAATTATGCTCCGCGATTGTTCTATTTTCGACTTAGCTGATTTTCTTAAGCCCGTCGTATATCATTCGTACTGCCTTAGTCTAACCTTGATATAATCGCCTTGTATATGTCGCGTGACATCCCTCTCTGTAGATACAAAAAAACTCTAAAGTCTTTGTTCTTAATGCAGTAAAACTCTGCTACACGCGCTCGCGTTCCGACACGTCGTGAAATACTTCACGATATTCAAGAAGTTAGTATCGAACTTTTATTCAATGTAACGTATTGTTGCAGTGTCCAGTTTAAAAGGAAAGCTGGTAGGTTATTTTTCGCGGCGTGTGTTTCTGTTATATCGTTGTTTCTGAAACTATTCCTACTTGAACCACGTATAAAACAACGAATACAGACCATTCGAATATTACCAAACCTTAGCTGAAACTAGGAAGTACAATTACATGCTTCGTCATTTCGGTAACCGAAAGAAATAAGCGACAAAGGGCTGCTCGCATTTGTCGATTGATTTGTCAAACAGTCCGGAGCCCTATTAAAGACAAACGACTGCAAGAGAGCTGGCAATTGAGAAGCATTTTTTCGTTGTTTTCTTTTCTCTGCGCAGGCAGCAGCACATCTGGAACATCACCGAGCCAGCGCTGTTCCAAAGCGGCGTAGCGATGCGCCCGGGCCAGCCCCCTTGGTTCCTGGGCGCCATGGGCAAGACTAAGGTGGTGTCCAAAAACATCTCGGCGCTGGCGCTCATCACCGAGGAGGCAAGCCGTAACCTGGCCCGACAGCTAAGCCTCTCCCCACGCGACGTCACCTTCGGCCTGACCAAGGTGGACGTGCGCGGCACCCTGGCGCAAGCGCTCTGTCCCTACAAGACGGGCAGGTTCGCTCCGCCCTGCTCGGCCGAGCGCTTCAGGCGTTACGACGGCTACTGCAACAACCTGCAGAACCCGTACTGGGGCAGCGCCAACCTGCGTTACCTGCGATTCCTGCCACCCAACTACGCGGACGGTGAGTTCTAGAGGCGCACAGTTCCCACCTCTCTTAGCTTGAACAGCGAATATGAGCACGGCGTGTGTCCCAAAACGTTGAAAAAATATCGACGTACCGATGGCAATGGGGCATAGCTCAGGAAGGAAATATCCTTGCACCAGCTGTCACTGCAGTTTCAGCAGTAGCAACAGAATATGGAAGCAGGAGCAATGCCGTCCGCGCGAGTGTTTGTTTATGCATTTAAAGTAAATTTCGGCCTATACAAGAGGCAACAATACAGAAAAGGGCATGGTGAAAGACAAACAAGGTACCAATGCACACTGTATTACCAAATAGTAAGCGACGAAGGAATAGCATTCATTAAAAGCAACTGTCAAACTCAAGACCTCGCAATCAGAAAGGAGCTGGTTCTGAGGTATCATTGCAGGTAAACAGTGCCGTGATTTTCTGACTCCATTCAATCGCTGCACGTGGTGAAGGACTAGTTTGAAGGGGTTGTTACAGTGCGAGGGTTTAAGGATCACTTCGACGTTGTTTACAGCCCGGATATCGACTAAGTGGTGGCTCAGTGTAGGGTGAGGCGGAGTACCAAAATTATTGCTATAAACTTGCAGCCATACGGTGCCGACGCACCTTCCAGTCGCGCCGTGCATGTCTAAAGGTTGTTTGACAACTTTACATGTACAAAGGAGACAGCCGAGTGATGGCAAAAACAAACGGTGCCTGAAATGTTTCTCCTGGGTAACTTTAGGGCGAGAACCAGGTCGCTCAAGCGATGAATGGCTGCGGACGAAGAGGATGACGTCTCTCTTTCATGACGACGGTTACAAGAAGGCGAAGGCGGAGGGCTGTTGCGTGGAAGTTTGTGTAGAAAGCAAGACAGAGAAGAAAATATGCCCGCTGAAAGCTTTCTTTGCATTAGGACAAGTTGACAGGCGAGAAGTATGCCACAGCAAGGACCTACCGCCATTGTAAGGGCCGCCGAAAACTCACACGGGAACCAAATGTGGGCTGACATTGAGCGCAGGCTGCGTCTCCGCGCTGTGCTGTTTGACTATCCTGCTCGTTTAGTATGGGCGCCCTTGAGCTTTCTATACGTTCTTCTTTGTGCCCAACGATTGCCTTGAAGCCTGGCGACATTGACAGTGTACACCGCCCCCCCCCCCCCCCCCCCCCCCGCCCCTCTCGAAAGAGATGAAGGCCGCGTGAAGGAAAAAGTGCTGCGTAAAGTACGCTGCAAGTACCGCCAGAGTTATTTGAGCCAAGCTGACATCGTCACTTCTTTTTGAACCCCAAGTTGCTCCTAAAGAGGCACTTAGATCACCGTATCTAATTTTTTATTACTCGTAAAAATCTACTACTTGGCCCTTTCAGGCTACTTTGGTTGTTGTTTTTTTCCCCGCGAAATGTCGCATTTATGATCGAGAAAAATTTGAAATTCAAAATTCGAATTTTAAGCCACTTATGACGTAACGTATGTAAACGACTGCTTGATCCCCCCGGAGGTGTAGCCTAGACTCAAGGATGCGTCTCGACGCCATCGCGGTCTGCAAAAACTACAGGTGGCGGACACCTGTGCTTCATTCGTTAGCCGTTTCGGCCACATAAAAGCTACCTTATAAGATCGAGTAGCGCTACTGCCATAGAAAATGGTAACCAACGTCTATATATACAGCCCAACTTCAGCAATTGTTTCATGTGCCTCTCTAACATCCCCGCAGATGCTTTATTTTTGCTAGACTACATTATTGTCTTATACATAACTGCCTGTCAACAAACCGGCCATTCGTAATTCGTACTATCACATCTGTAGACAGCGGGAACATGCGCATGTACTTTGTATCGACATTTCGACAGCAAAACATGTACGAGAAAAGCGGCATGTGAACCGGGGGGTGCATATTTATGGTTTATATTTATTTTAGTTAACTCTATAAATCTTTGTAAGGCTCAAACAGGAGAGGGCACATAAAAATAGATGGATCATGAGACTTCTTTACTATAGAAGACGGTAGTCACCATATATACAATCCCCCTTTAAATAGCCTCCACTGCTGTGGAGGCTATTTGGTGGAGATCCCGGAAACCCATGTTAGTCTGAGATTCCTCCCTTTTTTTTCATCCAAATATTATTTAGATATTCTTTCCAGAAGAACATTTCAAGGGTTCAAGAGGTGTTGAGAGGACGAAATACATTCATCGCGGTATACTTTCTAACGTGCAAGGTGAGAAGGTTGTTCACCTTTTATCGTCCACATAGCTGCAGTTGTCAACGGTTAAGCGGTAGCTAACAGTTATAGCTTTTACCCATACAAAATTCCTTCTCTAATGCTTCGCACAAAACTCGACTTTTGCGCCATGACAGAATCCCGCACAAGCCACAGCTGAGAGTTCCTCTTCATCGCAAATTGGCCAGCGCCCGACTCGCACGCACCACGCCAGCATTACAGTGAACTAGAATATTCTAGTTCAATATACCAGCATCTTCGCACGTGCCGCCATCAATGCGTGATGCGGCGGAGCAGCGTACACTGACTTGCTTTCTCCCAGTCCCGCACGCCCCCGCCACCACGCTGCCGAATGACGTCACACGGACGAGTTGCCGAACACCGGGAGAAAAAAAAAAAAAAAGCGACTCGTTGCGACTGGCGGGCCAGCCGTCGAGAGCCGACTCGGAAACCTCCGCGTCCTATTCATCTCGCACGATTCTCGCATTATTACCTCTTCTTCCCCTGCAGGACGCGACCGCTACCTACGCGCACGAGATCGCAGGATCCACTGAAAACGTGCCTTATCTGAAATGTGCACCCTCCCAACGGTGGTGCCAGCAACAAGCGATCCAGCCAACTCGACTCCTCCGCCGTTGTGTAACACAATAGGAGGTCAAAGTTCAACGCGAGTGCGATCCGTTCACGAGGAAAAGCAAAAAAAAAAAAAAAATAAAAGGGGGGGCGGGGGGGGGGTGCAAACAAGGTCACGAGCCAACGACGACGTCGACTCTCCCGGGATCCGTTTTTATTTTTATTTATTTTTTTGTAAACCGCGCGTCTTGGCGCTCGTGTCTTTCCGCGCGGAGGAGGAAGAGAGAGGGGTAGAGTGTTAGGGGCGAGGAGGAAGTGGGGGTTATTTTCTTCCCGCCCGGGAACCGGGTCACACACGGGGCGACGCGGATCTTGTAGAACAAAAGCAGCGCAGCGCTTACGGCGGGCCAAAAGGGAAAACGAAGGAGATGTAACCGCGAAGTGAGAGCGGATAATGGTTGCCGCATATATTACGGAGCAAAGCAACGTTGCGGCCCGCAGTGAATGGGGTGAGCGTGTGAGGGAGGACGACTCCGCGAGTTAACATATGAACCCCTTCAGTGCTCTTTGTAAAGTGCGCCAAAATATGAGCGCGATGCGTCATTGCAGTCACAGGTCTGGACAGGGGATATCTCAATCTATCCGAGGCGTGTGCAATTGATAGGGACAGCTCCACTGTCCCCTCCCCTTCCGTTCAAAACCCTAGACATCCCTGTACTGCAAGGCCCAAACGGCCGCGCCCACTGGATCCCGTAACCACATACACGCATTCCCAGCGTTCGCTCCTTTCTCGCTGACTTCGAGGAAAAAGCTGGACACTTTTCAGTTACTACGTAGCTCATCGCGGCCTCCCCGCATTGACTCAAGTTCCTGTGCCGAATTCGGACTTAAACTCGAGGAGCGCAAAGCAATAATGAAAGCAAACTTTGAGAATTAACTGTTTTTATTTTTTTTTTTATTTTTGCTAGACTACATTATTGTCTTATACATAACTGCCGCTATATCATCCACCAACAATAAAAAGGACCCGCTTCTGACCTGTAGAAGAAGGTACCGCACGCAAACAGTATTAAAGCAAAAGACAGATCTTATAACAATGTCCAGCTCCGCCTAGCGCCGGATGACGACAAGCAATAGAGTGGGCGTGAGATATTTATCGCGGAGGACAACAGCACGTCACCATTCTTCGGATCTCGCAGCAGCTATGGCAGTTGCGTTCCCGTCGTCAAAGGCGCGACCGACCGCTTTATACATAATTCATACCGAGAAAGCCGCGCGGGCATCGAATACATCGCATATAAAGCGAACTCTTGCCAGTGTTGTTCACTGCGCTGTTTCCTGCCGTGCCGTCGACCGGCAACAGATAGCCTTCCGGTAAGGATCGACCGAGAAGTGGGGTTACGGCAAACACGTGGCATTCTGCTTCTGAATCGATGATGTCAACCGAGCAGTCTTTCCATTCTCGGTCGTGTTGTTCCGTCGAGCGAGTAAAAGGCAAAAGAAAAGGCAACATGAAATGTACTTTTCGCCACCTCGGAAGGCAAAATTTATGTAGGGTAAATATAATGGAAAGGCAGGGCTCACGCGTATGGATTACCTGAGCCACGTTGTTGGTGAAATGTAATAAGAGAAGAGAAAATACCTAAGTTTTATTTAACCTGCAGCAACGCGCCCATGTGCTGTCCGATGCCAGTGCGCCCAGCTGGTCGAAATTTCCGAAGCCCTCCACTATAGCCTCTCTTACCCGGTAGTCACGGGACGTTAAGCCCCATAAACCAAACCAAACCATTGCACCGTACGCGTCATGCAAACTCATCATCATCATCAGCCTGATTATACCCACTGCAGGGCGAAGGCCTCTCCCATATTTCTCCACTTAACCCGGTTCTGTGCTAGCTGCATCCACTTGACCCCTGCGAACTTCTTAATCTCATCCGCCCACCTAATTTTCTGCCGCCCCCTGCTACGCTTTCCTTCCCTTGGAATCCAGTTTGTTACCCTCAGCGACCATCGGTTATCCTCTCTTCGCACTACATGTCCTGCCCATGTCCATTTCTTCTTCTTAATTTCCACTAGAATGTCGGTAACTTGAGTTATTTCTCTGACCCTCTCTGCACGCTTTCTATCTCTTAATGTTACCCCTACCATTTTTCGTTCCATAGCCCTCTGGGTTGTCCTCAACTTAAGTAGAACTCTCTTGGTTAGCCTCCACGTTTCAGCCCCATAGGTGAGTACAGGCAATATGCAACTGTTGTATACTTTCCTCTTGAGCGATACCGGTAAGCTGCTAGTCATAATCATGCAAACTACGCAACTAAATTGGCACGCCTGAAGATATACTAAACAAAAAAAAATAATCTTCAACCCGTTCCTATAGTCAAGCATCGATCACATACTGTTCCCTCGAGGCAAGCTACGTCAGCCTTGAATGCACATAGCGAATGTCGACAATCGCGGTCGCCTGTAGCCCAACGCGAACACTCGCGTAAGTACTCTCCTCCTTCCCCGCCCCTACATTCACTCGCACTGCCATTTCCGCGTACGCGTGGTGCTTTAACGAAACAACCACCGACGGACACCGTCCTCTTCCTTTTCGCCCCTTTTATATCGGTGAGCACTGCACGCGGCCTTCGTGACTAGTCCGACCCCGAGATTGGCATATATGCATTTTTCTTTGCGCTTCACTTACATCGCGTTTAACCACACGTTCCCACGCCAAAGCCACAAATGTATACGATATGCTGCGGCACGTCCAACCCAGCAGCGACTTCGCAAACAGCCGCCGACGACGAAAGGAATAGCGATTGTGATTCCGCGGGGCCGTCTTCGGCACTCACTCCAGAGAGTCTTTCCGGCCGGGTCGTTCGATTTTTTTTCGGCTCACCAATGCCAGCTCTCGAAACGACTCCGGCGCAACCCGAGAACAAAGGAGCGCTCCGAGGACGCCGTCTTGGTTATTTACTTTCCTCTTTCTCCCCCTCCTCCACGTTACGTCTATCTTTACCGGAATTCCCTCCTTTTATTTCTTTTCTTTTTTCCTTTTCTTGGGACGCTCCTCTTGCTCGCCTGCCGAGGAAAGAAACACTCTTTCTTTCCCCGCTTGTTTTGGAAGAAACGCTCGACCCCTTTCTTCACGTTGAAATGCGCTGAATTCATCACGTCAGGACGCACTTGTTCCTGTCGCGTCAACGCGAAAGACAGCAGGCCCGTTAGTTTCTCACTGACACGACGTCACTTGTAAAGAAGGGAAACACGGTCATCCAGTTAACGGTGACAAGCGCATTGTCACGATAAAGAATGAGCGAGAATAAGGAAGGTTGCCAAGGAAAAAAAAAAAGGAGTTTTGACATTCGGCTGATCCTATACAGAAGGTCAACCGAATTTTGGCCTCATCCCACTGATAAAAAATTACGAGGGACTTTAGCTACTAAAGTAGTGAAAGGTGAAAGCCTGAGTGCCGCATTCTGCTGCGCAACTGGCACTAATTAGTACTTAATTATTCAGTCATTAAGCATGTAAATAATTATAATTATTAACCATAATTAGTTCGTGAATAAGACACTTAATAATTAGCTATTCGATTAGTCAATTAGTCATTATTTACTAATTGGTCATTGATTGGCATATGGTCATATAAGGCACGCATTCGCGCATACTGTGGTGGTGCTTTGTGATTGGTCGAGACTTCTATGACGTCATCCCACCTCGGCCAATGAGAGCCGCCGCAAAAGCGGGACACATTTTGTCCACGACAGCGTGAGCCATTAAAGGCTTTCGACTTAAAAGTAAACTCGATGAGACATGGATAGTCTTTACACTGTGCCAATGATGGCAATGCGCGCTTACTAACTCATGGTATTGTTTATACGCTTACATCTTGACTCTCCTGTGTAACCTTCCTTGTCTGCCCCTGTTTCCCGATTTTAACACGATAGCGTTAAAACTCTCGTTCGGTGGATCACCTGGCATCGGCGTTACTTGAAAATCCTGATTGGTCGAGAGCGGTTGTGACGTAATCATGACGTTGGACGTAGTGATGTTGCCTAACAACTGGAAAGCCAAATTTTCAAATCTAGCTTCTAACGCATGAGTAGCAAGCCGAGCAAGCTTTCCTTATTTATACGCTACCAAGGAACCATCGTTCAGTGAGCATAAATGGAGGCATCCTGCAGTGTTTATGTTACAGAACAGCAACACGTATATAATTGGAAATAATTAATGCCAGTCTCTAAAGCTATCGTTTAACGCTATTTATTGGAACATTAGTGCCCCACACCCCTTGTTTTTCTTTTTTCTTTTTTAACTACGCGGGCGCACCGAGGTGGATCTGCGTTTGCTCTACAACTGCATTTACCTATCCTGAACTCAGGGACACCTACCTGCGGACACCGTCGGTCGAGACAGAGTCAAAGCAGCGCTGCAACGCACAAAGCTTCAGAAGGCGCCCATTTTTTTTTTGTTTTAGAAATACGCCTAAGCATACGTGGACAACTGAGAAGCACCCGCGTATTTAGAAGTGCAGATTGATAGCATCGAATCATACATTGGCTTCTGTGAGAGTTCTTTTAAGAAAACCTCAACTACCAGGTATATACTGCCACCTAGCGTTGCCAGGTGGCGCATGACTGAGGTGTGAAAGGAGGACGAAGTTGAAGAGGACGACAAAAGTGTCGCTTGCACGTTTGCGTCTGTGCTGCTGTGTTCTTGTGTCTGGGCTACCCCCTGCTTACATTGGTATCCTTAGTCACCGTGTACGTGACATTCTGGTGGAGCTGCTGGGAAAAACGATCGCCTATGCAAGAATCTCCATCTACAAGACGTCGCGCCAGCCCTGTACCATTGGACACCCCCGTGCATCGCTCCAGTCGACGGCTCCAGGGATTGTCTCCGGAGTTTCAGCCAGCACCCGCCGCCATGACATCTAGTGCTCCTGCGCAGCAGGTGACGGGCCTCGCACCGGCCTGTAACTACACCTTGCAGGCCCCTCGGGTACCGAAGACCTTCCATGGGGACCTCTTTGAGGATGTGGAGGACTGGTTCCTTCAGTTTGAACGTGTCGCTGCATTCAACCAGTGGGACGATGCTGCCAAACTAAGGAACGTCTACTTCAGCCTTGAGGACGGCGCCCGTATCTGGTACGAGAACCGAGAGCAAGCTTTAACTTCTTGGCGGGAATTCCGTCGTCAACTGCTCGAGGCTTACACTAGCGCAGATCGTCGCGAGCATGCAGAACGTGCCATTCACTCTCGCATCCAAAGGCCGAATGAGAGTGTCCAAGCATACGTCGAGGACATGACGCGCCTCTTCAGGCGAGCCGATCCCGCCATGTCCGAGGACAAAAAGGTCAGGCACTTGATGCAGGGTTTGAAAGAGCAGTTGTTCGCAGGCCTTGTGCGAAACCCACCCTCGACTGTAAACGGATTCCTTGCGGAGGCCACCACAATGGAAAAGGTGCTACACCAACGTGCCGTGGCTTATGACCGACCTTTTCATACACGCACAACCGCGGAATCATTTGCATCTTCAGAGCGGCATCCCGATGCATTGCGCGAACTGATTCGCAGCGTCGTGCGCGAAGAACTAAGCAAGTTCTGGAGCCCTCTGCAGCAATCGCCATCTTCCGTTTCTGCTATAGTGCGGGAGGAGGTGCGGCAGGCACTCAAGAGCCCTCTTTCGCCTGTAGTTCCGAGCCCGCCATTGCTGTCGGGGACCGACAATCGTCCCACATATGCGGAAGTTCTGCAGAGTCAGGCTCCCCCTTCACCACCGCCCATTCTCGCGTCACCTACAGTTCCGCTGCCCTCGGTGCAGCCAGTGCAGAACTTCGACAATCGCCCGCTGCCCCGACGCAAAGCCGACATTTGGCGCACGCCTGACCGCCGTCCGCTTTGCTTCCACTGCGGTGAACCAGGACATCTCTACCGGGATTGTCCGTATCGACGCCTCGGTCTCCACGGCTTCCGCATCGACTCGCCTCCTCCCCGGTTTGGTCAACGACCCCGAGTTATTGAGGAGTACCTGGCGGAGCAGCGTTCATCCCGTTCGCAGCGTCAGCCCCGCTCCCCTTCGCCAAGGCGCTCCTCCTCGTTCACTCACGGTTCCTCGCGAGAGGACCAAGGCCGCTCGTCTAGCCCTGGTCGGGAAAACTGAAAACAGCGACCTTCGGGGGCGAGGCCGCTGGTAGTCGCTGCGTTGAAGACCTCCCGTCGTCGCCGCTTCGATCCGACCGCGAGCTGCTGGTACCGTCACCTAGGGAAGCAAAAAGCGTTTCTCTGGACATTCCGGTTATTTTAGACGGTCGCACTACGGTCAATGCTTTAGTGGACACCGGTGCCGATTATTCAATTTTGAGTGGTCGCATGGCGACTGTTTTGAGGAAGGTGCTCACTGCTTGGCCAGGTGTGTGCCTTCGAACCGCCGGCGGTCATATAGTTACTCCAAAGGGGATGTGCACGGCTCGCATTCAGATTAACGGACGTACGTTCGTCGTTAGTTGCGTTGTTCTAAGTGACTGCTCCCGTGACCTTATCCTCGGCATTGACTTTCTGCGGGAGTACGGAGCAGTTATCGACCTGCGAAATAGACTCGTCACGTTTTCAATGGGACAATCTACCGAACAAGATAGTAGCAGTCCTTGCAATAACGCACTTCGTGTTTCCGCTGAGAGCGTCTCGCTGCCGCCGCGAAGCAGTGCTCTTGTGGAAGTTACCTGTGACGATTTCCGTACCGGTGATGCTGTAGCGGAGGCGAACCATACACTCCTGCTTGCTCATGGCATTTGCGCTCCCCGAAGTTTATTGTCGTTTCACAATGGCCGGGCTGCACTCCTTGTCACAAATTTTTCTAATGAGTACCGACACTTGTTCCCGGGGACTGCTATCGCTTTTGCTGACCATGTTGCGCACGATCCGGTCTGTTTTGCATCCACGGCAGTAGAAACTAACGAGCCATCTCTTGACAACATCGACATTAACTGTCACTTGTCAAAGGAGAAACGGCGGGCTTTAGAGCAACTGCTGCTAGACTTCAAGCACTGCTTTGCTTCTTCCTCGAAGGTTCGTCAAACGCCCATCACACAACATCGCATCATTACTTATGACGACGCTCGCCCAATACGACAGCAGCCTTATCGTGTGTCTGCCAAAGAACGAGAAGTGATCCAGACGCAAGTTCAGGAGATGCTGGATGATGGTGTTGTGCAGCCTTCACAAAGTCCGTGGTCTTCACCAGTAGTCCTTGTCAAAAAGAAAGACGGCACTCTTCGATTTTGCGTCGACTATCGGAAATTGAATAATGTGACAAAGAAAGATGTATACCCGTTGCCGCGCATCGATGACTCACTGGACAGATTGCGACGTGCGAAGTATTTTTCATCTATTGATTTAAAAAGCGGCTATTGGCAAATCGAAGTAGACGAAAGAGACCGAGAAAAAACCGCATTTGTCACTCCAGATGGCCTATATGAATTCAAAGTACTCCCATTTGGATTGTGCTCTGCCCCAGCTACATTCCAAAGGATGATGGACACCGTCCTCACTGGCCTCAAGTGGCAGATCTGTCTTGTGTACTTGGACGATGTAGTTGTTTTTTCCGAAACATTTGATCAACACCTCGAACGCCTTCGAGCTGTCCTGGAAGCCCTCCGTTCTGCTGATCTCACGCTGAAGCCCCAGAAATGCCACTTCGGGTATACAGAACTCAAGTTCCTCGGCCATGTTGTAAGCGCTGATGGGGTGCGCCCGGATCCCGATAAGACTGCTGCCGTCGCACGATTTCCGGTTCCAGCAAATAAGAAGGCTGTTCAACGCTTCCTCGGCCTGTGCGCATATTATCGGCGTTTCATTGCGGACTTTTCTCAGATCGCAGAACCTCTGACGCGCCTTACAAGGAAGGACACCTCCTTTGTGTGGAACTCTGAGCAGCAGATGGCCTTCTCTTTGCTTCGTGAGCGCCTTCAAACATCCCCTGTTCTGGCGCACTTCGATGAAGCGGCTGACACTGAGGTACACACTGACGCCAGTAGTATCGGTCTTGGCGCGGTCCTTGTTCAGCATCAAGACGGGTTTGAGCGAGTAATAGCCTATGCCAGCCGCACTCTCTCTCGTGCCGAAATGAACTATTCCACCTCAGAAAAGGAATGCCTGGCGGTCGTATGGGCTACTATGAAGTTTCGTCCCTATCTTTACGGCCGGCCATTTAAAGTCGTCACCGACCATCATTGTTTGTGCTGGCTGGCAAATCTGCGAGACCCATCTGGACGACTTGCACGCTGGAGTTTACGTCTTCAGGAGTTTGACATAACCATTGTTTACAAGTCCGGCCGCAAACACGAAGACGCCGACACGCTGTCACGAGCACCCGTTGACACTGGCGATACTACAGCCGATGACGATAGCGGTTTTCTAGGAGCCCTCAGCGCATCTGAGCTCAGGGATCGACAAAGAGCTGATCCAGACATCCTTCCACTCATCGATTATCTGGAAGGGCGTGATACGATTCTGCCTCGACACCTATCTCGGCACCTTGGTTCTTTCTGCATACGGCAAGGCGTATTGTATAAAAGAAACTCCCAGAGCCAAGACAGAACTTACCTTCTGGTAGTGCCATGCGAGCTCCGTGAGGATATTCTCCTTGCTTGCCATGATGAACCAACGTCTGGTCATTTGGGTTACTCACGGACTCTTGCTCGAGTGCGCAACATGTATTACTGGCCAGGACTTTCCGCAGCAGTGAAACGCTATGTACGAAGCTGTCGCGAATGCCAGCGCCGTAAAACACCGCCCCAGAAGCCTGCCGGATTTCTCAAGCCCGTTAAAGTACCCCGCATTCCGTTCGACCAAATTGGAATGGATCTCCTTGGCCCTTTCCCTTTGTCGCAGGCCGGAAACAAATGGATAGTAGTCGCTACTGACTACCTGACTCGATACGCTGAGACAAAGGCAATCCCTCATGCCACAGCTTCCGAAGTAGCAGAGTTTTTCATGCACAACATAGTCTTGCGGCATGGCGCCCCTTCCTACGTCATTACCGACAGAGGGACAGCTTTCACATCACAGCTGATCGACCGCATATTTGAGCTGAGTTGCACGACCCATCGCAAAACCACAGCGTACCATCCACAAAGCAATGGCCTTACAGAAAGATTGAATAAGACGATTGCGGACATGTTGGCAATGTACGTCGATGTGCAGCACAAGACCTGGGACGAGGTGCTGCCGTACGTTACATTTGCGTATAATACAGCCTTACAAGAGACAACGCGCTTCACACCATTTCGACTTGTTTACGGACGCGAAGTTCAGAGCATGCTCGATTCCATGCTCCCGTGCCCAGATGATGACCAGCTATCCTCAGATGCCCAGCAATATGCCATCCGCGCTGAGGAAGCCCGCCAGCTCGCCCGTGTGCACATTGGGCAGCAGCAGACCACTGACGCGCACCGTTACAACCTCCGGCACCGCCAGGTTGACTACAAGCCTGGAGATCAAGTCTGGGTATGGACACCAGTTCGCCGTCCAGGCTTGTCAGAGAAACTCCTTTCCCGCTACTTCGGGCCGTACAAAGTGTTGCGCCGTGTGAGTGACCTTAGTTATGAAGTTATCCCAGACGGTGCCACACAACCAAAACGTCGAAAGCACAGCTCGGACATTGTGCACATTGTGCGACTGAAGCCGTACTACCACCGATAGCCCATGGCCACCCGCTGTGACCACTCTCTTGCTTTTCACACCATTTTTACCGGCCCTTCTCATTTTTTTTCGGAGGGAGGGGGTAATGCCACCTAGCGTTGCCAGGTGGCGCATGACTGAGGTGTGAAAGGAGGACGAAGTTGAAGAGGACGACAAAAGTGTCGCTTGCACGTTTGCGTCTGTGCTGCTGTGTTCTTGTGTCTGGGCTACCCCCTGCTTACATTGGTATCCTTAGTCACCGTGTACGTGACAATACGTACTGTATACAAGAACACCCATGCAGTACGGGGTAGACCAGCAGCAGCCCTCTGCAAGCTGTCGAGGTGTGTGTAAGGTAAAAAGAGACGGAGTATCAGACGTGTGATGCGACAGTTCTCCGACATCAGTTTCGTGTATACCCTCGAAGATTTTTTTTTTTTTTGTTACGCTGTGGCATGTTTCTACTCTACGCCGCTGCGATGCTTCGCACAGGTTACAGAACTTGTTTGCAAGATGAATGCTGGTGAAGGTTGGTCAGGGTGTCGGTGAAGAACCATGGGCAGCTTGACTACGCCGGGGTGCTAGGTAGGCGGCTTGAGGCTAATATTGCACCCAGGCAACTGGCTTCACCATTAAAGCATTGAATTTGTTTTCGACATCATTTTCACGGCCTGCTTCTGTGTGGACCTCTAGAGGGTACAGTTCGTAAACGGCGTTGTGGTGGGGCTATGCGGTTAAGTTGGTGACTCTTCGCTGGCGCTTAACAGAGTCTTCACGAATTCACTTCGATAGACGAAATACTCGCGTTCAAATACTCGCGTTTTCGCGTTCAAATCGCGCATCATTGCTTCGGAGAACCACCCCTGCGCGCTTCTTCCACCGAAATGCATGCACCCCTTCAAACACACCGATTTCGTGAACTTTCTTCTCAGCGTGGCAGGTAGTTTCGGATCGATGGGGCGAATTCATCGCTTATGCTCGCCGCGTCGAGGGTGAAGGGAATTCGTGAGCTGATGAATGACTCGCTCAACACGCCTGGACAGCGTGCCGTGTCAGCGTCCGTTCCTTTTACATACTTTGGGAATTTGAACAAAACAGAATATGAAGTAAAACACATATATACGCAAAGATCCCTGCACTCAATCTGAGTGAGTGCATTGATTATCTAGCAGTAGAGCACGGTAAATTATGACGAGTTTGCAGTAAAGGTCCTGGCTGCTCCTTTTTGTGTTGACAAAGTCTGGCTTGAGTTCAGTTAGCCACCATGATTGTTTTATCAGAGTTTCAGCCATGGGTAAGGGTGTTCGTGTCAGGCGCTGAGGTTCCTTGGAGATTAAAAAAAAATGTATATACTACTTATTTGCGTTGGACAGGTTACAGTACGGTAAATTGCCGGAAGCTGGATTTGTTCATAATGACATGGCTTATAATAGAGAGATTTAGCTTACCGTGATCCGCGATCCGCCACCGTGACCCTCTACCGCGCGTGGGCGGGGCGCACAAACTGATTGGTCCCGACGCGGCAGGTCTGTGTGCCGACATCAAGTATGTGGCGCCATCTATCGGCGTCAAGGGTATCTGGGCATGCGCAGTGGAACGCGCGGTGGCGGATCACGGTAGCGGATCGCGGATCACGATAAGCTAAATCTCTCTATTGACTCAGCCAAATCATATGTTACAAGGCAACAAATTGTGTACCCAACCCATCACCTTCCCCCTACGATCCTTTCTTTCGCATTCACGGCAAAATTATATTTACAATGTGCCGTGACTGAGAAAGCCCGAATGTCTGATAGCGAGTTCTGTTGCCAGGTTCATTGGCCATGCGACATACATGCAAAACCAGCTTTGTTCCAAAGCGTACAAGCGTGCTTTGCGTGACCTTGTTGCAAGTGTGTCTCACTCGAAGCCCATGGCTCGAGGGTTTGACCCCACCTCTAACCTAAAGCTTGGCGTCAAGCGAAATCAGTTATCTTTCGCCTTTTGATACATGCTTATGCTTTTAATTTGCAACTGCATGCCAATAATTTGATCGCTTTCGTTCAAAACATGACATCCCGTTAACGTTTGGGAGTTGTAGGGCGTTTGAAATTCCTGCTCGGGGAGATGTGCCTGTGACACGTGAACTGCGACGTAGCCACCTGGCGGGCCAATCAGGTGTCAGGCACAAGCAAGGTCGTTGCTCGGCTCCGTCAACCGTATGAGTGCGCGCTAATAACTGTCCACGGCCCGCGCCTTCAGAGCACGTGTACCTCGAGGAAAGCAATCAAGCAAGGCTGGTTAAACAGAATCGGGCAGCACGGTTGGGTACGCCTTCTGCAAAAACACAGCTGCAGGTGGCAACACAGCCTTCTCCAGTAATTATAACAGTGACATACTTGGATTGTAACCATCTACATATTAGAAAAAGTGTGCGCTAAATTTTCGTTATTAATTTTCAATTCATTTTATTTACTAGACATTAAAGCACCACGTAGAAAGACGTGTTCAAAGTTCAACCTGAATATGAAGACCCGAGACAAAGTTTACCGAAATATGGCAGCTATTATCAAAGAACCTGTTATCAAGACGCATACGTTAAATCGGGTAGGAAAATAAAAGAAAGAAAAGTAAAATATGCCCAGCCAGCGCCGCAGATTGGAACAGCAGGCTTGCCATCAGGACAAATTGTGGCAACGCTGGAACGAGGAACTCTTGACGGACGTCAGGCCACGCGCTGCGCAGGCCAGCCGCCCGCGCACACACGCACGGCGTCCTCATATACATAACGAACACAGCGAACGCGGCGCGGATGGCGCGTGTTATGCCGACCATCGCGCGGTCCCTACGAGACAGTTGCCGGTGTATTACGCGTGCAAAACGCTCTCGACAACAGAGCTCGATGCGGTTCAGCCCGCGTACGTAGCGGCGATAAGAAGACCGCTCGCAAGGGCCGAGATGTAAATGAATGACCTCGTCCGTCCGCGCGGCCCTCAGTCATACGCCGACCAAGTCTCGTGCTCCGTCCGCGACGAGCAAGGTCTGCACGGCGGGGTTACCCGGAGCCGGTCGGGCGGCTCTTCATCGCGCGAGTTGGTTTGGCGAGCAGAGCTGCCTGCTTTTGTTTCGTCTTCTCTATTTCGAAGAGAGTAGACTCGGTATGCTTGTCTGTAGCCTCACTTCTCACAGCGCCGTCAAGAGGGCTAGTCCAGCGGCGAGCCATAATGCGCTCTGATTTGTCACGTAGTTCCAGTAGAGAAATAAACCTTGCCTAATTAATAGCAAGGTTTAAGACGTAGGATCTGTAATAAGGGCGGCTTTCTTTAAGCCGAGCTCCATCCAGACAGATGTTATCGTGCACATCCGGTCACTATTTACCTAAGGTGCAACAGCGGTCTTTCAAAGACAGAGCGTTCCAACGTACAGTCGGAGACAAAAGTTTGTGGGACGCGAGTTCATGGGAAAATATTTATTTCTGTGCGGTCCGGCAAATATGCAGAATGAAATGGGCTGAATCACGAGGGGACATGCACGCCCCATTCAGAGGAGGGGGGGGGGAGGATATCAGACGACAAACTAGGGAGGTAAGGAAGAAATAAATTTTTTTTCCACAAATCCGCATCCCGCAAGCTTTTCTCCCTAACTGTAGATCCAAAACTACTCGCTTCCCTTCTCCCTTTGCGATATCATTGATCAACGCCGCCGTGCTTACGGCAGTAGGATAGAATCCAGGACGTGGTTCGATGTCGCCGAAATGCAAGGAATCCGTATATATGGTGCGATGCTAGAGAGCTTTAAAGAACCTCACGGTATATAAGTTTACCCGGATGCCTCCTATGCGCCGCCTGTTTCACTCTTTCTTTTTTTTTACTCCGACCTCACTCACTACTCTCATGGACCGAAAGGTGACGCAGTCACTGTTCCTTTCATTTCCTCGAAACAAAGACTAACCAGTGGTTGTGGTGTCGACCAAAAAGCTTGGCATTTACCGCTCCTTTCATGCCATTAAAATGTTTTTTATCGTCATTTAGTATTAAAGATGCACGGTGCTGAGCACCAGCATGTTAAAAAATTACAGGACTGCGCTTAAGTCTGTTTAAGAGAGGAAATGGCGAAAGCCACTTTACAGGCCTGTTTTCATTGACTGCATCATCATTTTCATCCCTACTGTCATCATTATCACCTCCACTAGCGCTGCTGTCGTCATTATCAATAAATTCACGGTCATTTTTCGCTAATACCATCATTATCACTAACAACAGCGTCATTATCATTGCCACTAGCATCATTGTCATTATCGATGACGTCATTGTCATCCCTCGTTCTCACGCTATACAAGGAGAATTACGATCGCTTTCTCACCAGCCCTGAGTGGAGTAGTGGATAGCGCGCTAGGCAGGGAATCGGAATGATAGTAGAGAGATTTAGCACATCGTGATCCGCGATCCGCTACCGTGATCCGCCACCGCGCGTTCCACTGCGCATGCCCAGATCAATTTGATGCCGATAGATGGCGCCACATACTGGATGTCGGCACATAAACCTGCCGCATTGGAACCAATCAGCTTGTACGAGCGGTAGAGGGTCATGGTGGCGGATCGCGAATTACGGTATGCTAGACCTCTCGTGATTCAATTCTCGGTGGAAATATATTTTTCTCATCATAACATAACGCGGTGGACAGTCCTGGCGTACGGACGGAACCGGCAAACAGATCCAGCAAATGGACACGAACGTCACCATGAACTTAGAAACGCTTCCGCCCTAATAACTGCGAGAACTGTGCCACCACTCTCTGACCCCCATAGTAAATCGCTAAGCGACCGTTTAGACCACAAGAAAACAGGCGACGCGACGCCTGTTCGCGGAATCCCATGCCGGTCCTTGGTCTGCATGTCCCTCCCGATATTGTTCAGGTCCATTTATACACCAGGGACAATCTAAAAACATTGCCATGGGCAGCTCGCGAACGCGGCAGCACTTGAACGCGACGTACTACGACGCAGGTAATAGCGTTTTTTATGACTGAGGAATCCTCACAGACAGTTGTCTTAATCATCGTCATCTAAAGGTAGTAATAATCTCCAACAAAGCTACGTCTGCTGCGAGACGGAAACCTTTCGCACGCGTTTCCAGTTTGGAGTTATTCTGCCTTGTGTGTTAGCGACATCTTCGCAATGAATGTTCCTAATTACTCTCAGAGCAATATCATCATCAGATGACTACGCCCAATGTAGAGCAAAATCCACTCTTGTATCGCTTTGATTGTCCTAAACTTGTGTCAGCCGAAGAACACCCAATTCCCTTAAGACTTCCATATATCATCCTCTCACCCGAGTTTCTGTCATCCGGTGCTACACCCAAGACCCCTCCCCCCCCCCCCCCTTTCCTGCCCTCTCGCATTCCTAGTTTGAGGGAGAACCGGTTTCCTTAATTCCCATGGCACTAGGTTCTCAGCCCGCGCCCTTTTATCCTTCTCGATCTCAGCCATGGATATCAACTAGCGTTAATGACAATCTATACTCTATTCTACTGGGGCACAGAAGTATCACTGTACAAAGAACATCTTCAACGCTGCAGCCTGTCTTAATCTATAGAGCTAGGCGTTCTGATTAAACCACGGCGCTGCATAGCCGAACTACAACCATCGCCAGAGGTTACCGGTGTCGTGGGTGCGTGTTTAATAAAGGCGACCTTGCCGCCTGCGGTCTCTTGCGTTGAGCAGGCGGGCAAAAGCTGGGCCGACTGCATACCAGGGACCATTTCAGCACTTCCTTTGGACCACGAGAGGAGAAGACGTGCGCGAGGCAGTCAGCGAAAGCAACAGGCCGCTTGAAATGCAAATACAACGCAGAGCGGGACAAGGTCGTGCAATCCACAGCTCTCAATATATGGAGGGCTCCTCGGAGTAACCGAGAGCTTTATATGAATGCCGTTGAGCCACGACCGGCGCGGCGCGAGTCGATGCGCATTTTGACCCGCTTTTGCGAATTCGTTTTAGCGCGCGGAAGCGAGCGAAGTACGACCACGTCCTTCCTCATTTTCCCGCGGATATTATTTCCAGAAACGGGAACACAAAAACAAACTTGACACGGTATCTTCGATGCGAGTGTGAGAGTAGTGCGGTCCAGTCCTTGAACCTTCAAACTTACGTGGAACCTCGTGACCTGCTGACCCGCTGAATAGTCCGAGAAGAAAGTGAGACAGCGTTTTCACCGGCACCAGAAATGCCGAAGCCAAGTCGTGAAAAAGAAAAAAAAAAGGACTTCGAGACGTTCACGATGTAACGGTGGTCAGATCTTCTAATCCACAATATATTGCCATCATGCACCCTGAAATTGGGCCGGCTTGCTTAGAGGCGTGGAGGTCGTATACCCCAGTGACAAACGACCATATCTTCACAAGGTGAGCAGTGGGATTACCAGAGGGCGCGAGAAACAAGCTACCGTCTATATCATTTACAGTCCACTCCCTGCTGCTGTGACTGACCCCCTCTCCCCACCTATCCATTGCGCCTCTATGGAAGACGTATGCGTTTGACGCAAACGTGTTCTGCGTATATCTCTTGGCGCATGCCGCACGGGGTTACGCGGCCAAGGCGGCGTTACGCACTCGCGATCGCAGCTACTCCGTCGGGGGTGTTTTCCTCAGTCTCTTTCCTGCCTGCAACTGCATAATGGGCGTCATTTCTCTGTCCCGGAATGCGATACGCGACTCCTTCCGTTACTCCAAATGAGCGCTGTCTTACACCAGGGGAGCTTTCAGGGTGTTTTCCCTTAAAACACTCCATCCCTGCTGTTGTGCTGTCATTCTCAGTTAAAGCGCCGTCGTCCTCAATCAACAGTGTACCTCGAGACCGCGGTAGTTGGACCAAGCTTCTTTGTTAGTCAATACTGAAATGTATTTGGTGGGTGTTTTGGCAAATAAAACAACTATGGCGAATTTAAATCGCCATTAAACGAGGGCAAGGGAGGGGTGTGCAGTCGAAAGGTGTTTACGGTCGTGCATGTGGGCGATTCTCATGAAATCTGAGCCATGCTGAGGCGACGCCGAAAAAACAGAGTCCACGAAGGATCGCTGTGCAACATGGAATGAGTTCGTTCGCTCCATTATTTGTGTTTTGCCGGCCCGTGCATGCAGAGGCCGCTGTCCAATACGCCCTGTAAACTTTATATAAAAACATGTATAAGTAGCGATGTCACCTTGATATTTGTACGCTAAGCAGATAAAATAGCGTCTGAATGTGAGACTGTGGCAACAACGTTTTTTTTTTTTTTTCTGCTGTAGTGCAACGCTTACAGGAAAACGAGAGCGCAGTTACTCTCAGACATAAAGTTTGTTTCTGCAGTTTGCCAAGATAAGAGCAGTGATGTACCATTCCGGAAATTTTTCTCATTTCAATAAATTCAGGAGTAAGAGCTGCCAAAAGAGAATTTAAGTAAAGTTTCTGACAATCATAAGAACCGAAATTGCTTTTCTTTCCAAAAGGTAAGAGTTTACAAACTGGCACGAACAAAAATTCCCTGAATCGGGAGTTTTGGGTCCTAATTGAGGAAATTTTTGGTTTGGGATGTATACTTTGTCTACCTAGTTCACAATAATGAACTTCTCTAAGCAAGTAAATTTCTCCCATGGCAACTTATGTGAATAATTAGGCTCCGATCAATCATACCCAGCATTGTCATCACCATCAACATAAACATTGCCGAAGCTGATTTGAGCAGGAGGCCACCGCAGGGGTGTGCCGGTGTAGATAGCAATTTATAACAATAACAATCAATAACAGTTTATAAACAAATCGGCAAAACTTCGCCATTTTGCGTAGGAGTAGGATAGTGAACCATTCCATTTTTAAACATGTGCGTCATCTTTGTCTTCCTTTTATCCGTCTTTCACAGGTATCAGCTCCATTCGAGCGGACTCCCGCGGCCGGCCTCTGCCTAGCGCACGTACCGTCAGTGCGTCTATGTTCCTGGACCAGGACAGGCCGCACGACCACGCCTCCATGATGACCGTCGCCTGGGGAAAGTTCGTCTTCCACGACATGGCGCACACGGCACAGAGCGCAGGTACGTGCGGAGAAAACGCATCCGCTCTAAACAGTTAAATTTCATTTTTAATTTCACACATTCAATGTCCCAGAATCTATTGTGCTGGGACGAGAAGTTAGGCCTTTTATAACGATTCCCGGCCTTATGGACTTTTTCTTTACCACATAATTATAAAATCGTGCTTATGAGCACCTGCGCATGTCCATTTTCCCCGACATACTTTTCACGTATGTTTGGTATTCATGTACAGGAATTCTCTCGAGCACCCTGTAATTCGTACATACTATGAGCAAGTATATATTGCATATTCCCTGGCTGCTGAAGAGACAAAGCTTAAAGATAACGATGTCAGCTAATACAACACCTCTTGAAGTGAGGCACAATACTTAGTCATTATGCACCGCTCATTTGATTGCTGTTGTTGCTCACTCGCCGACTTTCTGAAGCGACATGAGCGTGGTTCAGTACCCTCACGACACCTTCACTGGCAATCTTCAAAACGTCGCAGGCTTCGAGGGCTCCCGGATCAAGTGTTGCGACGTGGCGGAGGGCTTCGAGCATCCAGAGTGCATGCCAATCGACATTGCGGCCCAGGACCCGTACTACGGCCGCTTCGGGCAGCGTTGCCTGGAGTACGTGCGCTCCAGCGCCGCTCCACGAGAGACTTGTGGGCTGGGACCTCGCGAACAAAACAACCAGGTACGAACACACAAGTGCGAGAGCTGTGGCGGCATGGGACCGAGTACGAGATGTTCGTAGGAGCGGGTCGCTCTTCCCTTGACTATGTCTCTGCGCGCTGTTCAATAAGTGTTCCATTTTATACTGAACTAGACTGTATAGTAAGTAGTGCTTCAGTCAGTGGTCTCACGTTCTATAACACGCTGTGTACGCTGTGCTATCTCAGGTGACCTCGTTCTTGGACGGCTCGACCATCTACGGCTCCTCAGAGGCCGAGGCCAAGTTCCTGCGCGCCTTCGAAGGGGGACAGCTGCTGAGCCAGCGGACGCCAGCTGGCGAGGAGCTCCCACCGGCTGACTTGGCAACGCTGGACTGCCGGCGCAGCGCGCAGGACCCCCCGTGCTTCTCGAGCGGAGACCCCCGCATCAATGCTGACCTGGGGCTTGCGCTCATGCACAGCGTGTGGCTGAGGGAGCACAACCGGGTGGCCCGCAGCCTGCAGGGTCTGAACCCGCAGTGGGACGACGAGAGAACTTTTCAGGTGTGTGTGGAGAAGCAAGGAACTGATATCATTGCAAGGTAGTTGAGGAGAAGGTATTCCTTTGCTCCTTTTGATCTCTCCAGGGGATAGTAAACGAGGGAAACAGCTATAGTGACCCCCCCCCCCCCCCCCCCCCCCCCCCCATTGCCGTCCTGCCTGAAGCATTCCTGAACCCCATGCTCACACTTTTAACAGCGATTACTTGCTGGTATGCATTGGCCAATAACCATCTCAGTGCGATAGTTTTCGTAATCAATGTGGCGCCGCCGTTGTTCATATATTCTTGGTAACGGGAGCTTGTCTGAAGGATTACTCAAGTACGGTATTGTCTACAAGCGCCGGCCCTCGGCTCTAGTTGCGTGGGTAAGGATAAGTAAGTTCTCGCTCGTCTTCGACACTCCACCTCAGCTTATGTACCTCTCAGTGAAGGTTTGTTTAAGAATAACAGATGACTAAGCCTCATTAACCAGCCTCACGCCACATTTTTTCAGCAAATTTTCTGTATGACTGCGGCGTAACAGGGTTCTTCTGTGTCACGAGCACTTTAAGCTTGAGCCAACTTTATTTTCTTTTATTGAACGTACAGAATATTTTTCAAATACCTTGAAGTAGTTTCAATCCTCATTTACCGATTCTCAATAGCTGAACCAGCAAAAGACTTCGCTAAATTATGCGGCTTTATGACTGTTCTTAGATGAACAGGGATTGTACTTTGTCACCGGTACACATTTGTGACACTGTCGCACGCTTCCATATAGGCAGCTAGCATATGGCGATATGACTTAGAGGATAGATAGCTTAAGGCATTTTGCGAATTAAAGTGGCTGTAAATATCACAACTTCTTTATAATACATGATTTACAGACCACACATAGTTTCTAAAGCCCGGAGCTCAAATCAATCCAAGCCCTGATAATATTTTATTAGTGGCGCATCAAGCAAAAACGTGTAGTTTCTTGCCCTTTATATGTCTTGGGTCTACCACCATCCACCCCATAAAAACTACCCTCACCTAGTCCGTATCGTGAAGCCCATTTCAAAACCACTAATATATATCAAGGGCTGACTCGACCACTGCAATACCTGGCCTTTCCCCAAGCACCGTTATGTTCTGGTCAAAAACGGCAGGGCTGCTCAACACTAGTTTGTGCGTTCCACTGACGATATTTCCTCATGCACCGCGACTGCGCAGGAAGCCCGGCGCATCGTGGGCGCTGAGATGCAGTTCATCACATACAACGAGTTCCTTCCGGCACTGATGGGACCGGAAGTGGTCGAGAGGTTCGGTCTGCGCCTCGAGAATCAGGGTTACTTCCGCGGCTACGACTCCAGCCGCCTGCCGGGAGTCACCAACGTCATGGCAGCAGCCGGAACCTGGGCGCTCACATCCGCCTCGCCTGCACAGGTACGCGGGCGGCGTTCATGATTTTTATTTTCACACCGTGCTCTTCGACTGTGCCATCCTCATACTACTGCGACAGCCAGCGTCCTGTGAGCGCTGTTCTCTGGGTGGTCACAGACCGCAGTATAGCCCTTATTGACGCTGCACTACTGCTCGTGGTTCACTGTATGGACTTACTTAGTGTGTTTTATTCCCAAGGTTTCATAATTGCGTTATAGTTTGTAGTCAAAGCAAGAAAACTCCAGTCTATCTCGTTGTCGATTACAATATCACGCCGAAATGGTGTGGGATTATAAAGGCGCTGAAAATACTGGGCTGGCTCCGGTGACTTCCACCGCAATGGCGCGTCTCCCTGCTCTGGTTTACAGGGCGAGGAAGGGGGGGAGGGGATGATTTTCAGACTATAAACGTGACGTAGATGAGTGATAATATTATTACACACTTCGCAATGGAGTGCCACGTTTCTTGCCGCAAACTTCCGAGTAACTGTACTGTGCAACCATACGATGGCCAGGAACTGAGAGAATGCGCCGACAAGAGTCCGGGAAGTGACAAATACCAGCTCGTCTGCGGTGGCTTCCTGCATGAGAGTCGGCAGCTTCCAAAGACTGACCATGTGTGGTCCCTCATTGTTTGCTGGGCGGAATTAGCGCATGCAGCCATTGCAAGTGCGTAAATATACAGCATCAACCCTATGACGGCGATTTCGCGCAGGTGGAGCTGTTCGATCCCGGCCGATTCCAGCGGCTGGGCAGCCTGCCGGAGACTGCGTTCCGGCCCCAGGAGCTGTACTCGCGCCTCAAGCAGATCGCCGCCGGAGCTCTCATGCAGCATGCGCAGAAGATGGACAACTTTTTCTCGCGCCACGTGACGCAGGACATGTTCGCCTCTTCCAACAGGGGTGAGGGTGCCGAGCCACCATCTTGCTCTCCTTTACTGACTGATGTGATCTTTCCCTGCTTGGTAAAGTCTACGTGCCATGCGCCCATGATGCCTAAGCTCTTCGAAGAAGCACACAATGATAGAACAACGGATAGCGCACGGGAGTTTACCTTATATTAAGATCATCGTTGCCTGCTGCCCTGCTCCGGAGAAGGGAAAAGGATAGATTTTGGAACGACTTTTGGAACGCGTCGTCACAGACGGCAGATTTTGAAGTCCGTGCACTATATTTTATTTATGGCTATGACCACATAGGGAGCATTCCTTTTAGTCAACACAGAAATTTGATACTTATACATTAAGCATACAAGGATATTTGTCCGTTACACAGGTGTCAGCGCAACAGCGCTTCTAGACATTGTTGTCGTCAGTGCAGCTCCGCCACTGGATATGAAGTGAGCGGCGACGTCCTAGCTGTGGCAAAGGGCGGCCGAGTAAAAAGGGACAGAGATGAGGGGTTGGGGGGTTGAAACGGAAGAAGGTCTAATAGTCAGTCTCGACGGACGTTGCCACGACTGCAGAAGGGAGGCGTCCCGCAGACAGCCCTTCCGGGTCGTCAGCGGTGCCCGGTCATCAGCGCCGCCAGCGCAACGGCCCAGGCAATGCAGCGTAAGCACGAGGCAGCGAAGAACTCGTCGTGTGCTGTGTAGACAGCAATGCAAAGCCCCCTGTGCCAGGCAACTGTGGTGTCAGACAGCGTAAAGCAATGCACTGTTTCCGTATTGGTCAGCATGCGAGACCATCTTCCTTATTTTCGTCTCACATTTTTTTTTTCTTATTTTTTGCACTGCATCTTTTTCGATCTAACTGGGAAGCAAAAGCAAGAGAGCGAAACCAGACGGAGAGAGTTATTTCGGCCACGACTTCTACGCGGCATCACCCGCTTCGCGTGGCTTTCGTTTTTCTATCATTTTAACTTCCGCACGTAGCTGAGAGCTCATGAAAGCAAAATCGTTTCATCGATTGAAAGAACGGAGCGGAATCGTGACCACAGCACCACCGAGAAAAGACTAGTCTATAAAAGAAATAGGTGCGCCCTGCGCCAGGAGCTCAGGCGATGCGCTATACGGTGTAATTGAGTTCTCCTCGGGTCACGCTCTGTACACTGTCACCCCACCTCTGCAGGGCAAAAGTAATTCGTATCTCTCGAGGACAAATGCAAAGCGATGCGTTTGTGGAAAAGAAGCACATCGAATCACCCATTTTAATATGAAACCATTCACTTACGTAACTTATTAGAACAGTTGAAGTCCGGATAGGAAAGCTTACGCAGCCCCCTTCTGCATGGAGAAAAATTATCAATGGCGCCACCCCATTGCCGTATGGAGAGGAAAATGTGCTTTAAACGAACAGTGCGATGTAACAACGGTTGACTGCTTGTGTTTATTCAGCGGATTAGGTTGCGTATACTATTTCGGCTTGTTCTTAACCATCGCTGAATTTCAAACTTCGAGTTGTAGTTTAAGCCCTTTTCTTTTTTCGCCTGCTCCAGTAGTCAGTCTCTGTCTATGTATCCTATGTATTTGTCTATGTCCGTGCATCTGCGAGGGGGTGGAATATCAGTATAATTTTCAAACAGGTTAATTTTTTTTTTATCGTAAGACAAATGCATGAAATACCACGTAGTGTATAACAAAACTTCAAATGCACAATTGCCACAGTGTGCACTGGGTTTGCGAGCGTAGTGCACAGTTCACCCTGTGGTGACCCGGCACACAAAACGTATAATCTGGGAAGAGTTTTGGTCAAGATAGAGGTCGTAGCAAACTAACTTTCGCCGACGCCACCATTTCTTCCCGCTCTTTGATGAACACCGCGGATGTCATTTCGACGAGACTTCGGGTCGATTAACGCCCTGAGTCGGGCGTAATAAGCACCTTCCATACAACAAGCGTGGACGGATTGTTTTTCTACGTTCCCCGCGGCGTCGCCCCGCGTACGCTCCCTCGACGCGAAGGTGAACTCAGCCATGTACAAAGAAAACACAACGCGAAAGTAGTAAAACGAAACAGAGGGAGCGAGAGAAAGGAATCCTTTTCTCCATCATCCATCGTTTCTCCTTATTCTCTACTGTGATGCACGTCTTCATTTTGCCCTCCCTTCAGCTGTGTTTCCCCCTTCCCCTCAACCGCGTCGTCGCTGCCGACATCAGCTTCCTACCGCGCGCGCCGCAATCTCCGCTCGGCCCAGCAGACACGCCGTCTGGGATGAGGGCATACCACGAGCTTCATGAGTCGTCCCGTCGGGCCACCGACGTAGTACAGGCCCCCAACCAGGCTTGTCTCCGATCAGGCCTATTAGTACGGTGCAGCCTTCTCAAAGTGTACTGCTGCCGTCGGAACACTGCGGGCGGATTTCTTTCTTTCTTTCTTTCTTTCTTTCTTTCTTTCTTTCTTTCTTTCTTTCTTTCTTTCTTTCTTTCTTTCTTCGTTTTATTATTCATTCGTTCATTTCCTATCTTATTTCCTCCTTTCTTGCCCTTTTCATTCATTCTTTTATTTCCTTATTTCATTATTCGTTTCGTTTATTTTCTCTCTCATTTCCTTCTTTCCTCCTTTCTTGCCTTTTTCATTCTTCTAGACTTCTTTTCTCTCTACGTTACTTGCTTTCGCGAAATTATTTATCTACGTATTTCGTCTTGGTATCTTTCTTCTGAGCCTATTCAAAGTAATGCAGGGACCCTGAGCTTTGGCGCTCGTAACAAAGCCGACTGGGAATAAAAGCTTCAGTTGGGAACAGTTTCTCAGCCTCTTTCTCAGGTTTTCGACATGAGGTAACACAGTGTCAGAATAGACGCCGACCATATTCTCTAAACGTTTCGCGCATAAAAACGCTTCGTGACTGATTTGTAGTCTGGGCAGGACCGACATCCTCGATGCAATTTTTGAAGTGTGCGAAAAGTGCGCAGGATTCCACTCACGGACGCCAGGTGACATTTGTATTGGCAAGCTGCTGAAAATGCAAATTCTCGATTATGTTAATTATTCCTGCGAAGTCGATTCGCATGGCTGTTAGCACAGAGAAAGTCTTCTGCAGAGTTGATATGAAAGTACCGGAACTGCAATGCTTACGACATTAACTACATAGGATTTCCGTAGATTTAATGAAGGGATAGCAAGGCCACTCGCTAAGGATGGAGCTAATTAGACATCACTGTTAAATAGCTTCTTTTTCCGCACAGAAGATGGCACTACGTCTCACGATAATTCAGAAGTGACGATGATTATGACAGGTATTTATTACTATCGGTCGTGGCTTTTTTTCCTTCAGTCTAGGCGCCCAGTAGTGCGACGAAGCGGTCCCAACTGTGCATCACAGACTGCCGAAGAAGGCGGTCGAGTGGGCGCATTCGTGTTATGAAGAGAGTACGATCGATCATCCGCACCGTTCTCTTGTGACAGGCCACCGCGACTTGAGGCCGCGCGTCTTGTGGCGGCATAGTAGTAGTAGTAGTCGTGTAGTATTAGCCGTCGTCTGCGAATCGCGCGACAAAGGTCGCGTGACATCTGCGTGCGCGACGCGAGAAAGAGGCGGTATATAGGCGACCATCCATCAGCGATTATACGGGACAGCTACGGGGTGACGTTGCCGACGCGTGGCGGCAGTGCACACTCTGGCGTTGTGTGCCGTCACGTTGGGTCAAGACGCGGGCGACAGCGGGAAGGGAAGACGCAACACGCGCCCTTCCGTCGTGGGACTGCTACACCGCGTCGTGATGCAAGAGCTCAGTAGCAGGGACGGGCGTACGACGAGCTCGAATACGAAGAGAGAAGCGCGCTGTCGCCCCGCCGATTTGGGGCCGCGAGTGTGTCGGGTACTGCTGCGAAGAGGATCAACGCCGCCGGCTATAGACTGTATGGGTTTAGGGCAGATTGCGGCTGTATCTGGCGGTGTGTGCGTGTTTTTTGAGGCGGTGCTGTGAGACGTGAGACATTAGAGAGATTTAGCTTACCGTTATCCGCGATCCGCTACCGTTATCCGCCACCGCGCGTTCCACTGCGCATGCCCAGATCCCCTTGACGCCAATAGATGACGCCACATACTTGATGTCGGCACATAGACCTGCCGCGTCGGGACCAATCAGCTTGTGCGTCCCGCTCACGCACGGCAGAGTGTCATGGTGGCGGATCGCGGTTCACGGTAAGCTAAATCTCTCTATTTTCTCCTCGGCTTACACCGCAATTAACATACAGCGCGCATCCAAATATGCCGTAGTCGTATATGTTGTCAGCGTTGCTCCTTTGGTACCTTCTCTACTTGGCCAGAGAGGGCGTCATCCATCCAGACTACGGGGGGAAAACACTCATTCTCGAGATACCACCTGGTGCAAAAAAGTCTGGCCTTCGTCGTTGCAATGGAAAAGGAAGACCTTCGAGTATATAGCACGCACAATTTCATTACAGTGCAGTAAAACTTTCTGCCCAAAAGCGAAACTATAAAAGCATCACTATACGAAAGCGATTTTGTTTTTGTTTTTACTGAGCTGGTGGAGACGACGGTGTCTGAAAACTGCATATTTTAGGTTCAAAGTGTAATTGCACCGATAGATACGTGCGTGGACATTCACTAGCTGCCTCTTTACATGCGGGCTCTCATAATTATCACCTGGGTTAGTAAAACACCTAACATACCTCTCCTTTGTATGCGCTGTACACCTAATACACGTCTCCCTTGAATGCTCAGTGCAATTATATGTACTTTTTTTTTCTGAAACAAAGATACTCCCTCGCTCTCCTCTCAACATGCTCTGATCTCGTTTTAGGTTATGGTACTTCTTCTAGTTGACTAAACTACATCGACGATTCCAGAGGAGTCCAACGAAGCAAACGCCCGTTCGCGTGTTTCCTTGCGTTCTTGAATAAATAAAGTGATGCAGCCTCGCGCATGATGTGAACGACCAATTTGCCAGTAAACCATTAAGTAAACTCTTTTACACGTTCATTCCAAATCCTGGCGCCTCCTAAAAACTGCGCAACAAATAACAGCTTCCGCATGACCTTCGTTCCCGGAGCTTCGCTGTAGTAGCGCGCACATTGTTTTTTTTTTTCTTTTTTAAAGAATAGCCACCACTTCACGACACTCCATTCCGAACCTACAAGCGCAAAACGCGATGGCCAAAACCCCTCGTTTTCTAGTTTCATGCTCTCCAAGCTTCAGGGGCATCCTTTACCAGCCTGTTTAGATTATTGTAACGAAGAAAAATGAAGGGGCTGCGGAGTCCGCGAGAGAGAAGTCTTATCAACGCCGCGAAATATACAAAAAGAACAATTAACAACGAAGAAAGTGTCATCACATTCCTCTCGCGTCTTATCGCTCCGCGTACGCATCGTTTCTTTTGTTCTTGGAATACACGCTGCGAGTGAAAATCCTCGTGTGCAATCTGCCTGATCCCCGAGAGGAGAAAGCATCCCTCGGAGGCCGCGGGACTTCGTGCTTCATGCGTCTTTAGCCGGTTTCCTCTCTGTTCTCTGTTTCGTATTCTTTGTACGTTCAGAGGAGATGCTAGAGACGAAGAAAAGATGTAGAAGCCCAACGAGGAGACGAGGATGACAGCGAGTTTGCAGTGAGCCGTGAAAAATGCCCTCGATCGCTTGCTTCCAGCACGATGTGGGAAAAAGAAAACGAGAAAAAGGACCAGAAAAAAAAACTGAAACAAGGAAAATGCGCTCGCAGTTCGTACTGATAGTTGCGTGCAATGTGGAAAACGCTTCGAAAGCAGAACTTTAACTCGCGCAACAGAATGAACATGAAAAAGCCTCTTTGATGACACATTGTGAAGCTCAAATTAGGTCTTTTGATTGGTTCAATAATAAGAGTATGGAACAGATTGTCGTGCCACGTGTCTCATTTAGATGGACTTCTCGGCTCTGGTATAAGCACGGATATCACGGAGACACCAAACTGCAGCCGATAATTCGCTAACTGCTCAGCACTGATCAAAGCTATAGCCTCCCAAATCCAGCCGCATGCCATGGCCGGGTTTCGGTTTCGAGTTGCCAGAGTGGTATAGGTTGAAAAACGTAAAACATACCACATCTTTGCGCGTAAGTGATATTATCATGCACACCATACTCGCCGACATTTTCAATGCTGGGGTGTAATCGCGCAGCGCGAGGCAACCGAAAGGTGTACTCCTGGCATGGACTCTCTCGGACTCACACCTGTGTCAGGGGAGTATTATACGGCACAATGAGGAAGCTACGAGAAGATAGTCGCTATCAGCCCTCACTGCAAGCTCTACTCCTGGCATGAATTCTGTCGGAATCATCTTTTTCACGGGTCTATAGTACGCGGCACATTGGGGAGTCTTTCAACGTCCACGGCCAAAAATTCGAAATGACGGCAAGCCAACAGTTTTCTGAAGGTCGCATTCCTGAAAACCGACCGTCAGTTTCTCTAGCTGCCTTTCACGATATCCGTATCGCAGCCTTAGAACTTCCTTGCCACTAGGAGAGGCTCCTTGGGATTTATAAGTGCTCCTTATAAGTGCTCCTTATAAGTGCTCCTATAAGTGCTCCTTATAAGTGCTTATGGGGATCAGGTTGTCACTGGTTAGATGCTGGCCGCGGATGCCGAATATTGCTTGGGGTGTAAAGCGAAAAGGCCAGTGTGCTGTTTAGTGCCAGTGAACGTAGAAGATCCCCACGTGGGCGAAATAATTCGAAGCTTTCCAAAGCGTTGCCTCTTTCTTTTTGTTTGCATTCAGTATTTCTTTCACGCCCTTCCTTCTCGGCGTGGTTGAGGTGGCCGCCGTGAAATAATACCATTACTGCGTCATCGATTTCTTCGAGAAAAAAAAAACATTTGATTTGTCTTTCTCTGTGAACAGTCCGGCAACCCTGTGATGCAGTCCATTTGTAGTGCTCAACGAACAGGACATTACTTTCTCCAGCATACGGCATTAGGGGTAACGACCGATTCATTTCTACCACAGCTCGCAGTCTCCTGCACGGAAAAGGAGATAGAAAACACGCGTGGGGTAGTCGACAAAAAAAAAAAAAGAAAAGTGAGTCCTTCGCGCTCTTGCCCACCACGCATCATTTTTATATGACGTCGGTACGTGCCCGCATTAATAATGCACACGAGGTGTATTGAGAGTCGCCTTCTCGGCGCTCCGACGTAAACAGCCGCGACAGGCCTGCAGCTACGCGTGTAGGCCCCAGGGACTACCTCGCGCGGTCGATAATATATGCTCCGGGCACATCTCGCAGCTGCCGGAAAAAGAGCAGGCACACAGGCGCGGCAACAAACTCGCGACGTCCGTGTCTATCTTAGCCGGACGCGCTCCCACGTAGCTATTGCAGCCTGTCTAAGGAGCGGACGACAACTGTCGCTCAATACGTAATGCGGGTTCACCTTGTTACAAATGTGCACTGCAAAATTAAAGGTGCAGGGGACGTCTCGGGAAAAACAAAACTTGTATGAAGGACGCGCGTGTGGCAGCAGGAGCTGAAGCGGAACTGTCACATATCCATGTGGTGCCTCACAAAACTCATCTCGGGCGAAGTACCAAAGTAAATAACTTTAAAGCTGTAGGTCTCGTTTCTGCGCGTGATTTAAATGTTCGGAATTTATTCAGTTATCGTTCGGACTATAGGCCGTGTTCACATGAATGCGACAGCTAGCGCATCGCATCGCATCACAACCGGTTCCTAGCGCATCGCATTCATGTAAACAGGGGTAATGCGCTAGGAAAGCGCATCGCATTAATGCGCCAAGCAGGGCTGGATTTCGAGGGGTAAGTCGACTTACCCCTCTCAATCTCAATAGGCGACACCGCGTTCCGCCGCCACCGCGCTAGAGATTGATGCGCTACATGTAAACGCTGTCGCATCGCATTACCGTGAGGCGCTACTAAATGCGATGCGATACAATGCGCTACTGTCACCTTCATGTAAGCACGGCTACATACACCCGCCTTCAAACAGTTAAACCACCGCCAGGAAATACGCAAATATTACTGTAGTATTTCTTGCTTCTAACCTCGCCTAAAACGGTTTTAAGTGTGAAACAAGAATTCCTAATCGCAGGGTATTTGTATCTCGTTATTAACAGTGGATTTACATCACAGTGTAGATGACTGTTTTGTACCGATGCCTTATCTGAGAAGTATGCCTCGTTTCAAGCCCAAGTGCGGCTTCTGATAATGAGGCGTTCGCGATATCAAAAGGTTCATTAACTTCTTTTTTTTTTTTTGTAAGAAACAAAAACAAGAGTGTCTTGTTATCAAATTGCGAGATTTATTCTGCACTTATGCCGCTTCTAACGAAAGAATGAAGGTCTAGAAAAAACGTTCATTTCTTCGGCGTTGAAACAAAGCGTTACATACACGTTAATGCGGCAAATACTTGCCTTCTTCAAGCAGGAAATACCAGAAGCAACAGCACGTTTCCTCTGAAAAGCCTAGAGCTAAATTTCGCATTATGATGTCTAACAGTGACTCCTAACAAATAACGAGGTTAAAGAGAATATTTTGTGGACTGCTAAAGCTCTTTTACTGGCCAAAAGTTTCTTGTTTCCGCGCGTGCTGCCATGAATTGTGTGTTACAGGGTACTGACGCGTTCTTTGCTTGTTTTCAGAGTCCGGCATAGACCTGGCTTCAGTGGCGATCCAGCAGGGCCGAGACCATGGCTTGGCGGGCTACACCCGCTGGCGCCAATTCTGTGGCCTGCGGACCATCGACGACTTCGACGGCCTGTCGCGCGTCATGAGCTCTGACGCCGCTTTCAGGCTGAGTCAGCTGTACTCATCAGTGCATGACATCGACCTGTTGCCCGCTGCGCTGGCCGAGACCCCCGTGGAAGGCGGTCTGGTGGGCCCCACACTTGCCTGCATCTACGCTCACCAGTTCCGTCACATGCGCGTCTCGGACAGGTTCTGGTTCGAGAACGGGAACCAGCCATCGTCCTTCACCGAGGACCAGCTGCGTGAGCTTCGGAAAACCAGTCTCGCTCGCGTCCTCTGCGATAATGTCTTCCTGAGATCCGGCGGTGGGGTCGTGCAGCCCAGAACCATGAGGGTACCAGATCCGTGGCTCAACAACCTCATGTCTTGCGAGGACAGGCTGCTGACGAGCGTCGACCTGGACGCCTGGCAAGAAGGCGGCAGGCTGCTCAACGTTCCGGACTCGGTGTTGCAAGATGCGCTGGCAGATCTCGCCGCATCCCAGGGAGGCCAGTTCGGCAGGTTCAACAGTCGCGGGGGATTCATGAGGGCTACGTCGGGTTCCAGGAGCATACACAACCAATCCGAGGCTTTAGAGCTGGCTACCAGGCGACTGCTCAAAGCCATGAGGAAAGGCGAGAATCGGCAGGACCTCATTCCTGCGCTCAGGCAAGTAGACCTGTCCAAGTTCGCGACCGAATTCGAAGAGCCTGCTGCTTGCGAAGAGGAGACCCTCAGTCCCTGCGATCCGAGGTCAACTTTCAGAACGCTTTCCGGGCGTTGTAATAATCTTAGGAGGCCGAACCTCGGCAAAGTTGGTCACAGCTTCAGAAGAGTTCTTCCTGGTCTATATGAAGATGGCGTCTCAGCTCCGCGGTCCCGTAGCGTCGCTGGTACAGCACTGCCTTCTCCCCGGCTTGTTTCCTTCGCGGTTCACGGTGACTTCAGTCGCCCGCATCAGCGGTACACAATGATGCTCATGCAGCTAGGACAATTTGTCGACCACGACATAGCCCACACCCCACTTGCCGAGGGGCCCAACGGCGAGACGCTGCGATGTCGAGCATGCGACTCGCCACGTCGAATCAACAAGGAATGCTTCCCCATACCTATACCGTCCAATGACCCTCACTTCCCTAGCGTGAGTCGCAAGAACCCAAACATTCCTCAGTGCCTACCCTTCACTCGATCCATGTCCGGCCAGAGAACACTTGGAAGCCGAGAGCAAATTAACCAGGTCACCGGGTACATGGACCTGTCGACAGTGTACGGTTCGGACGACTGTGCGAGGGAAGAGCTAAGGATATTCCGGGGTGGTCTACTCAACATGAGCGCTCATCCGGCTGGACCACAGTTCAAGCCCCTCTTGTCCGAAGTAGACGGTGCTGCAGACTGCATCTCCTCGAACGGCCGCTGCTTCATCGCCGGAGATACACGCGTCAGCGAACAGCCCGGTCTCACCTCCATGCACACCATTATGTCGAGGGAACACAACCGCGTGGCCCGCGCTCTTCAGAGCCTGAACCCGCACTGGAACGATGACCGCCTTTTCGAAGAAGCAAGACGCATTGTGGGAGCCATGTATCAAAGGATCGTCTTTTCAGAGTTCATACCTCGGACGTTAGGGTGGGAGTCTGTGAGTCATTGGGGATTGCATTTGCTGGACGAGGGCTACTACAATGGCTATGACCCTAACTGCGACGTGGGCTCCTTCAACGAGTTCGCAACAGCAGCGTTCCGTTTCGGCCACACGCTTCTGCCACCCGTCCTCAAGCTGGTGGGCCCCGCGTACGACGAGCTTGGAGGCCTGAAGCTCACCGACGCGTTTTTCAACAGCCAAACCCTTTACAGGAGGGACAGGCTAGACCAGCTGCTACGCGGGCTTCTGTCGACTCCCATGGAGAACTTCGACAACCACGTGACCGAAATGGTCACCAAACACTTGTTCGAGTCCAAGACCGTGCCTTTCTCTGGTCTCGACCTGGTCGCCATCAACCTGCAGCGGGGCCGCGACCATGGTCTGAGAACGTACAACGATTACCGCGTCTTCTGCGGACAGCAGCGGGCGCGGTCGTGGACCGACCTGGAGGGCCACATACCGCAGAATACGCTGCGCGCCATTGCGGGCGTGTACCGGGACGTGGAGGACGTGGACGTGTTCACGGGCGGCCTGTCCGAGTTCCCGCTGGCTGGAGCCGTGGTCGGGCCGACGTTCAGCTGCCTGCTGGGCTTCCAGTTCCAGCGGCTGAGGCGTTGCGACCGCTTCTGGCACGAGAACGGCGACTCCGTTGTCCGCTTCACGCCGGACCAGTTGGCCCAGATCAGGAAGGCCTCCTTGGCTAAAATCATCTGCCAGAACTCGGACACGACGCGGTTCATCACCAGGAAAGTGCTGGACGTCTACGACCCCTTCCTGTGAGTACCCGTCATGCCATCTCGTTTGAACAGCACGTTGTTTCCTTTTCTTCACTGATCTTGAAGTGAACTGTTAGTATATAGCGTTACAGTGTTGTTGAAGAGGACCATTTCGCCCTTCTAGCATTACATATGGACTTCGCGTTTCTTTCCTCTTTGCTTACCGCGCACATTCACACTGCATGTTAATGCTCAAGAGAAGCACATCGCCATGAACGGTAATATGTTATACATGTAGGCGAACGCGCGGGGGCCCGCTTATTACAGGCAGCCCCGTAGAGGCAGCGGCACCGCAGCTGCTGACCGGAAAGACGAGTGTGAAATGTCGGACACGCATATCGGTGTTGAGAGAAGCGCGAAGTAGGCGGCGGTGGATTTGCCGAACAACGCTCGTTGTTGGCGGGGGTATTGCTAGGTCGCCGAGCATGCATTTCTTCTTTTTCACGATATCGCTCTCGCGTGGTTACATGCGCATCACTCAAGCGCGGTTCGAACGCCCGGCCTCTTAGCGGACGAAAATATGCAACCAGGAAAGGTCGCGGACATCTGGCCACGCTACCTCCTGCCCTCCGTCCTTCCGCTGCCTTCACTTCCCGCCGGACGCACTTTTCTTTTTTATTTTGTTTTTCTGAACCGCTTCCTGCCTCTGCTTGCGTGGTCATTCTTGCTTTTTTTTTTTTTCATGTTCCTTACGTTAGACATTTAGAACGTGTTTTATTTTTGAAGGCGTGGAAACTGGCCTCGGGGCAAGCCACGCTCGCCGCAGATACAAGATTGACGGTAAAATGCTCGGAGCGTGAAAAATACTGGAATTCTTCGGTTGAAGGCTGAATTCGACACAACTTCCTTTTGAAGCGCTGCGGTCAGGTCACTGCGGTCTCGAGTAGGAAATAAGACTTCCTGTCGGCCCGTGGCGTTTCCGCGCGTTTTATTTATTTTTATTTATTTATTTTTTTTTTTTGTAAATTTTGTCGGTTTGTCCAAACAGGGGTGAATCTGCTAGGAACTAGAGCAGACATCTGTATTTATAAATGGGGCTGTCATTGGTGCATGAAGCGCACTGTATTCAGCGCCGAAGTTTCCTTTGCGAATGAAAGAGCATGCCGGACGAAACCTTTGCATGCTTCTTGCTCTGCTTTCATTTCTTTTTTATCGCAAAAAAAAAAAATGCAAAGCGTCGACGGAATTCATCTCCTCTTCTATAAACGTTCATTGATTTCTTTCCTTGTTCTTGATTGTTATCCACACCGCATTACACCTCCACCGGTGCGCGCTGTGTACATAATGTATAATGAGGCAGTACCTAAAAGAAATTAAGTTTGGTTTATGGCGTTTAACGTCCCAAAGCGACTCAGGTGCAGTAACAACAAATAGAGTATAAGCAAAAACGCTCCATAAAAATGGCAAGGTGAGAATAAAAGTGCAATGCAAATCATTAATGTGCAAGGAAAAGGAGCTAGCCAAGTAATGAAAGGACTAGAAAAGGACCTAGAAAACTAATGAAAATAAAAATAGTAAGGCCCGCACAGAGAGTCAGATCGAAGCAAAACAGCAAGTGCAAGTCAGGGCAAAAAGAAGGCTATCCTAACCCACATCTTCAAGAAAGCGAACTGCTCTGATCTATCTCTATATCTATCCAAATGATAATCGATTATAAGGTGTATAAAAAAAGACAACCACATGCCGCGGGTTGGATAACCCAAGACTTGAATTTTGTACACTGTGTTCAACCGACGATTACCTCTATATATAGATATACAGGACGTTCCAGGTCCGCCGCGATGATGACGATGGTAAACACTCTCAAGTGCTCTCAGGGATAGGCTACGCACCACATAAATACCGTGAAAGTAAAGGTTCGACAATGCCGTAGGTCAGTCTGTAGAGCACCGCATAAGAAACTCGAAGTCGTGGGTTCGGATCCCATCTTCCATTTTGCAATCAAATATCTACCGGATATATCATTATCGCACTATATATTTCACATTTACCAACGCCACAAATTTAGAAATATACATGTCTATCGGGCAAGAATCAATCAGGAAAGCAGCACCAGCGAAGCGGTGCAGAACGCATAAAGGTATACGTGCATCGCCGAGGGCGACTCAATCGTATTGCCTCCGTTTCGCTCCCCTCATTCATAAACGTTTGGGCGTAGCTGCACGTACGAGCTCGTGCCCCAATCGAAGCCCCAACCACGCGGAACTAACCACACTCGGCCAGGCAGACGCGCGAGGAGAACGTTGGGCCACCGCGAAAGACTATAGACATCATCTGAACGGTGATCGATGGGTCGCCAATCGGGCGCAGCAACGCGCTAAATTGTAAACGAGGTGCGGGCTTAATCGGGAGGCGTTAAAGATTCCTTCTTTCGCCCCTCGTGGGCATATTGTACCAAGTATTATACGTCTAAGACACCCGACTACTGTCCGGAGCTCCTGGGTTCGAACCCGACCTCGGCGGCTGCGTTTCGATGGAGGCGAAACGAAGAGGCGTCCGTGTGCTGTGCGATGTCAGCGCACGTTAAAAATCCCCAGGTGGTCGAAATTACTCCGTAGCCCTCCACTACAGCTCCTCTTTCTCTCTTTCCACCTTCACTCCCACCTTCCTCCCTTCCCTCACGGCGTGGTTGAGGTGTCCACAGAAAACAAGTGAGACAATTACCGTGTGTGTGTGTGTGTGTGTGTGTGTGTGTGTGTGTGTGTGTGTGTGTGTGTGTGTGTGTGTGTGTGTGTGTGTGTGTGTGTGTGTGTGTGTGTGTGTGTGTGTGTGTGTGTGTGTGTGTGTGTGTGTGTGTGTGTGTGTGTGTGTGTGTGTGTGTGTGTGTGTGTGTGTGTGTGTGTGTGTGTGTGTGTGTGTGTGTGTGTGTGTGTGTGTGTGTGTGTGTGTGTGTGTGTGTGTGTGTGTGTGTGTGTGTGTGTGTGTGTGTGTGTGTGTGTGTGTGTGTGTGTGTGTGTGTGTGTGTGTGTGTGTGTGTGTGTGTGTGTGTGTGGTGGTTGGTGGTGGTTAAAACATTTATAAATAACAATTAAATGTTTACAGAGGTGTTTGGGTTAGAGACGTATCGGTCTCCCCCTCACAATACTAGGTGGAGCCCCTATTCCGGGGCCCCATTGGCAAGCAACGCCGCCCGCGTCCGTTGAACCAAGGCCTTTTGAGCCTTGAGGTCTTGACAGCCGAGCAGGGCCGCCTCCCAGTCCTCTCTAGTTGGATTGGGGTTGGGGGGAATGGATGGGTTTGACTGGCACGCCCAGACCATGTGAAAGGTGTCAGCCACCTTCCCACAGTACTGGCACGCACCATCAAAGGACGGGTTGAAGTGTTTAAGCACCGCCGGGCACAGTACTGTATTGGTAAAAATTTTGATGAGGTGGCGCTCGTCAGCGCGATCCAGTCCCTTACAAGGGGCCGGGTAGCGCCTGTGCTCCTCCTTGTAGTAATCGGTGATGTCTTTGAATGTAAGGGCCAGATTGTCTGATTGGGAGTAGGCTTCCAAGGACAAGGAGATAGCCCGGGGAGAGAGTGCGCGGGCGGCCTGATCGGCCTGTTCGTTTCCCCTGAGTCCCTGGTGACCGGGTGCCCAAATGAGATTATGCGGAGTTGGGTCTATGTATCGGCAGCTAGATTGCAATATACGCCGGGCAAGCGGGGGAGCCCATCCCAGCCTATAATTCCGACAGGCCCCTCGCGAGTCGGTGATGATGTGTTTCGAATTGGGAATACTGAGAGCCAGAGCGATAGCAATCTCCTCCGCGTGAGTTGTGCTGTAGGCTTTGAAAGTTAGCCCGTTAACCGTGTTTGTGTTGTGTACGACTGCAGCCGTATACCACCCCCCATGGTAAGGGCCGGCAACATCCACATAATACACGTGTTGCTGGTGACCATAGTATCGCTCCAACGCTTCCGCGCGCGCCTGGCGACGACCGTTATGGTCTTCTTTGGACATGTTGCGGGGAAGGGGTCGGACCTGGAGGGCGCGTCTCCAGAGTTCTGGCACTCTCACCCTTTCCTCAATGTGGTAATCGTGTTTGATGTGTAGCCGGTCCAAGAGGCGGCGACCGGACGTGGTCTGTGTAAGACGCGTGTATTGGCTTAGTAAGTGGGCTTCTCGTAGCTCCCGGAACGTGTTCACCACGCCCAGAGCCAGAAGTCTCTGGTTGGACGTGCTGACCGGAAGGTCGAGAGCCCGCTTGATGACTTTCCGGTGGATGGCCTCCAATTGATCCTCATCGTGTTTACGCAGGTACAAGTAGGGTGTCGAGTAGAGGATTCTGCTCGTTACAAAAGCATGGGCAAGCCGCAGTGCATCCTTGCTTCGTAATCCGCCCCGCTTGTTGGAGACCCGGCGGACCATACGGCCCACCTGGTCTCCCACCATGCGAAGTTTGGCCAGAGTGGTGTCAACTCTGCGTTGATGGTGTATGAAGAGGCCAAGGACGCGGATCTCTTTGGCCTCCCGGATCGGTCCCGAGGGGAGACTGATGCGAAGCTGAGTTGTGTCTCGAGGGGATGGACGTACGTGCACAAATTCAGATTTAGCTGGGGCGCACTGGAGTCCGCAGTAGGTCGCGTAGTCGTCGACTACGGTCGCCGCTGCCTGCAGGCCGGACTCCATGTGGCCCAGGTTACCTTGCGTTGCCCAGATTGTGATATCATCCGCGTAAAGTGCGTGATGAATCCCGGGAAGAGAAGCCAATTTGGAGGGAAGATGAAGCATGGCTAAATTGAAGAGGAGGGGAGACAAGACAGCGCCTTGAGGTGTTCCCCTCGAGCCGATGGTGTATGGCCCGTGTTCCGCATCTTGTATGCGTATGTAGGCTTGGCGGTCTGTAAGGAATTGTTTTATGTAATTGAAAGTTTTGTTACCACAGTTGGTGTGACTGAGGTGATCGAGGATTACTTCGTGCTTCACATTGTCAAATGCGCCTTTAAGGTCCAAGGCCAGGACCACCTTGTCATTGTGGGGGCATTCGACAGGAGCTAATATGTCGTGGTGGAGCTGAAGGAGTATATCCTGTGCTGATTTTTGAGGGCGGAAACCGAACATGGTGTCCGCGAAAATGTGCTGTGTTTCGAGAAATTCGGAGAGTCTGTCGCGCACCATTGTCTCCATCAGCTTGCCGACACAAGACGTGAGAGAGATGGGGCGAAGGTTCTCCACATCAATAGGTTTGCCGGTTTTCGGGATAAAGGTGACGAGAGCCGACTTCCAATGGAGAGGGAAAGGAGTGTCTCCGTCCCAAATACTATTGATGTATTTGAGAAGCACGACATATGCTGCATCGGGAAGGTTGGCCAAAAGCTTGACCGTAACCTTGTCGCGCCCGGGTGCAGTGCCGCGTTTCATCTTGCTTAAGGCCGCCCGGAGGTCGTGGAGCTGGAACGGAGTGTCCAGCTCCGTGTTCTCTTTGCCTGCATACGAGTAGGCGACCGCCCGGGGGTCCTTGGTGGTGCACAGGTATCGATCCCTGAGTGTGTGCGCTAGCTGTGTTGTCGTTCCTGTAAAGTTGTGCATGACTTTATGTAAGTGGCGTTGGGTTTCCGTGCGTGTTTGTGTTGGATCGATGAGCGCGCGGAATAGGCGCCACGTATTACGACCAGACATCTGGCGCGCAGCCGTGTTGCACCTGTCTACCCAGTTAGTGTCGGCTAGCTGAGCAGCATATTCCGCGGCTTGATGTGTGAGTTCGAGGATGCGTTTTTTGAGGCGTTTGTTATGTTTCTGTTTTTTCCATCTTTTGGTGAGGCTGCGGCGGGCCTCCCAAAGATGTAGGAGGTGGTTGTCTACGTCCGTTTGCGTTTCCGTGAGCTGTATCTGCCTTTCGTGTTGTTTCAGTGCGGACGTGAGTGATTTGTACCAGGTGTCATATCCCGACTGGAGGGGGTCTACGATAGACAGAGAGGTGCGGAATTTTGTCCAGTTCGGGACACAAGCTTGTGTTTGTGGGCGTTTCAGTGGACGCGTGTAGATGGTTGTGTAGATTATACAGTGATCACTACCAAGAGTTTCCTCTGTGTTCAGCCAGTCGGCATGGCGTATGTTGCGTGTAAATGTGAGGTCCGGGCAAGTTTCGCGTTGAATCGAATTTCCTACACGTGTTGGGTTGGTGGGGTCGGTGTGGAGGGTGAGTCCGAGTGTAGAGAGAAGTTCCGCAAGCTTCCTCCCACGTGTGTTCTCCCGGGGATACCCCCAGAGCCTGCTGTGAGCATTAAAATCACCGACAATCAGAAGTGGGTCCTTTCCCGCTACCTGCATAGCTTGCGTGAAAATTTCGCTTAACGTAACATTTTTAAGTTTCGGGGGACAATAAATGTTTAGAATGTGTACAGGTGGGTCAGACCGCCTTAGGGGCAGTACTGACACCATCGTGTACGCGAACTGTGGTGTTGTGGGGAGTGTGACTTCCTGTGCAGTATATTGCTTGTGAACAAGTATACATGTCTGCGGGTTGTGTTGAAATGTAGTGTAGTTTGTGAGCTTGACGCCTGCGCCGGGTTCCTGAAGGGCAACCGCGGCAACGAGGAATTCAGAGGTCTCAAGGTAGAGGCGGAGTTCATCCCGCTTCTTGCTGTTCTTGAGACCTCTGCAATTCCATTGCGTTAGTGTAAGCGGCTGAGTTGTTCTGGCTCTCGACTTAGGGCTGGGGGCCATGTTCGGATACGGAGGGTGGGATTACGTTGTTAAGACCTCCCAGTCCGCTAGTGCCCGGCGCAGACATGCAGGAGTCTTCAGAAAGGTCAGACTCATCGGGAATGACTCTGTTAAATTTTGAAGGTCGGTTAACGTCCCTCATTGCACCCATGCGTTTAAGAACGCGAGGATTTTCCTGTATCCATTTTTGGATAATGTGAGTTACAGCTTGTGTCACCTGTGTGATGACATTGTCCAGCTGACGCGCTATTGTGTCATGGATAATTTTGGGAAGATCAGCCAACTGCGTTTCAATCGCGGTGACCCGAGTCTCCAGGGTTCCGAAGCGACTCTCCATATTATTAGGAATCTCCCTGTCTGTTATGTTTTCATCCTCGTCGCTAGAGGAGGGTGGCGTAGTGATTTTATTTTTCAGCGAGTTAAGCTCACTGGCTAGTTTATCGTTTTGAGCTCGCAAAAGGGCGAGCTCGCGTTTAAGTTCCTGCGTCTCAGCGGTGCTGGTGAGGGGGGGAGGGGAAGAAGAAGAGGAGGCGACCCTTGCCCAGCTGCCTACCTTGGATTGTTTGCAGGCGGCGCCGCCAGGAGGAGGCTTTAGAGCTGGGAACTCCGCGTCTCCGGGTGGTGGCGTTGATCCAGTTGATCCCGCTGTCTTGCTATTTGGTGGCGTTCCGCCGCGGTTTTGCGTCTCCTGTTGGCGTTTCTGTTTGGCGGGGGGGCCCGATGTCTTGGGCCTTGGCTGTTGAGGCCTGATGAATTTCCCCGTGCATTCGCGGGAGCTGGTGAGGTGCGGTCCCCCGCAGATTATACACACTGGATTGCATTCGTGGGGGGCCATCCCCTCAGTACCAGCCCCCACGTTTTGGCCACAAAGTCCGCATCTTTCATTCACTGGAGTGGGACAATTGTCCGCCCGGTGACCCAGGGTGCCACAACGGTAGCACGCTGGCACAGTCTTCTTGTAACCCCTTACGGGAGTCAGTTCTGCGTTGTAGTGTACGTGCCGCGGAACGTTACGTCCCGCGAAAGTGAGCACAGCTACGTTGGAGTTCCCCAGCTTGCGCACATGGACGAGTTCTCCACCACGCCACTGCACACTATGTTTCAAAGAGTCACTGGTTTCTAGGTTGTGCACAGTAATCACTCCGCGACACACATCACCGGTGAGCTTGAGGTGTCCGTGAAGCGGGAGCGGTCCTTTGCTGGTGTTAACTTTGAAGTCCGTGAGCAGCTTCTGAACTACCTCGGCGTTCTGCGTGCCACAGACGATGATGTTTTGTTCCCAATTGGGAGAAATGGTGATGGCGCTCATGTGCTGCCTACCAATGTATTGAGAAATGGCAGCGCCGAGCTCCCCCTGTTGAAACGCTGTCTTGAGGTCGACCGTAGTACTTGGCTTGATCACGATCACGTAGTCGTCAGAATTCATCCTGACGGTTGGTTTCGGCGTCCACTTGGAGAGTGGGGATGAATTTTGTTGAGTTTTCGAAGACGGAGCACGAGCGTCTCCCGTGTCTGCATTGTTCAGAGGAGTCTTTGACTTGGCCGCTCCTCGTGCGTTTTGCCGGCGAAGTCGCCGGTTCTCGACGACTTGAAAAAGGGCAGCTTGTTCCGCCGAAATGGTGGATTGGCCGTCCTCTGGCTGGCTAATAGGGACAGACGACCACGACAGAGTCGTGGGGTCGTAGCCGCGTTGTTCGTGCTGAGCCATGTTGATTGGGTGGCCAGCGGGCGTCTCCGCAACCAGCGGCGGGGGAGCCGCAGCCGTTAGGCTTAGCTCATCCGCTACGTGGTTATGCGCAGATTTGCTCTAAATGGCCGAAAATTGAGCGTACCTGGGTATGATCGGTGTCTCCAGGATCGCGCTGCCTTCACGGATGCAGATGCGCAAGTTTCGCAGAAGTCAGATCCAGATTTCTGCGGTTCCAGCCGAAAATCGACGGAGCCAGTACGCCACGCGTCCTATCGCTCCGCGCTGCGCTCACCTGTGTGTGTGTGTGTGTGTGTGTGTGTGTGTGTGTGTGTGTGTGTGTGTGTGTGTGTGTGTGTGTGTGTGTGTGTGTGTGTGTGTGTGTGTGTGTGTGTGTGTGTGTGTGTGTGTGTGTGTGTGTGTGTGTGTGTGTGTGTGTGTGTGTGTGTGTGTGTGTGTGTGTGTGTGTGTGTGTGTGTGTGTGTGTGTGTGTGTGTGTGTGTGTGTGTGTGTGTGTGTGTGTGTGTGTGTGTGTGTGTGTGTGCGTGTGCGTGTGTGCGTGTGTGCGTGTGCGTGTGCGCGTGTGCGCGTGTGTGTGTGCGCGTGTGTGTGTGTGTGTGTGTGTGTGTGTGTGTGTGTGTGTGTGTGTGTGTGTGTGTGTGTGTGTGTGTGTGTGTGTGTGTGTGTGTGTGTGTGTGTGTGTGTGTGTGTGTGTGTGTGTGTGTGTGTGTGTGTGTGTGTGTGTGTGTGTGTGTGTGTGTGTGTGTGTGTGTGTGTGTGTGTGTGTGTGTGTGTGTGTGTGTGTGTGTGTGTGTGTGTGTGTGTGTGTGTGTGTGTGTGTGTGTGTGTGTGTGTGGCAAACTTTTAATGGCCTCTGCGCAGTCGCAGTAATCTTTACCTTAATGCATTTTCTAATATGGCCTGTTTTTGCTGTTCTAAAAGCACTTAATACTAAGGATTCTTGGTAAATGGAGAGCATTTATGTTGTTTTTCTGCTGTTGTAATGCTCGTATCAAACGAATGACAACAGCCACATGAGAAAGCAACCGCGCCTTGCGATCGAGCGTCCCGAAAGTGTGCTTTTTCGCGTGTTATATTTTACGCGGTCTTGAAGACCGCATTTTCTTCATGCCATATTTATTTCTGTCAAGAAATGTCGCTGCCTTTTATAACGAACCACGCTGTAACCGTTGCCACTCTGGTCCTCTACGCAGCAATCCGAGGGTATCCTGCGGCAGCATACAAGACGTCGACCTCAACTTCTGGAGGGAGAACTTAGTGTAGACGCCAACCTAGAGCGAAAGACGAGGCGTTCCTTCGTCCGGTAGCAGCGACAGACAGCAGCGGACTCACCTGTTGTCGCCGAAAGTGAGACGCCTTCGAGAAAGACTGATGAAGTGATAGTGAGGCGTCGCGCGCCATCGTGCGACGGATGTGTCCCACCAAGCGGCATTCAAGCAAAGAGCATATTCGCCGAGAGAACACGAGATGGCATCAGCTGTGAAGCTGTCGCTGTTCTTTTTTTTTTTTCTTTTTAATCTCTAAGGGCTGGTTCACATGCAAGCGATTGAGCGAATTCAGCGGCGAGCGGCAACTACAAACTGCGTCGCTCGCTCTCGTGCTCGAAGTCTCCGCGACAGCTGGAAACAGGTTTTCGCGCCACCGCGGCAGAAATCACTAGCGTTTCCGCTTGCGCGTGAAACATCTCCATCGCTACTGCGAGTTCGCAGACCTTGGGTTATTAATGAAGCAATATTCATTTGTAGTAAATAAGGTATGCTTTTAACACTCTTTTACTGTGCATCAATGATGAAGGTCGCCTGCGCAAACGTTGCTTCAAATTATACGTGAAGTATGAACACTATGTGAAATTTTTGAAGCTGCGTTCTGCTGCATCTTCCGAGTTCTTCACCGCGTGCTTGGCACCTTCTCTATAGAGGTACACTTCAAAGCGTGCTGAGGATGACGACGAAGAAGCCATGGCTTGTAGCAGTGGCAGGTGGAGTAAGAATGCGAGGATCCCAAAAGAGACAGCCGAACGCAAATGAAATGCCGGCTTTAAACCGACACCGAGCCCACTTTGCGTGGCCGCCACCAACCACTAAATCAATGCCTGTAACGTCTAATGCCATGATTAGGTCACCAATAGACTGAAACGCAGCTTATTCGCATAGGGCTGTCAACAAGGAAGCGTTTGCCATATAGCATGGTCTCGTGGTCAGCGTAACATGTCAGTGGTAGTTACCGACTTTTATTTATAACTTGCCCGAGCAGCGAATGCAGTGAAGTTATATTTCGAAGCTTCTTTATTACCCTGCAGACAATATCCGATAGACACGACCGAAAATCGATATATTTGATTAATATTCACACATTTTCATTAATACTCCAAGACGCGAAGTTTTTTGTGGCTATTTTCCTCTTCTTCAAAGCAGCCCTTCTCTAAATGGAACGATAGCGTGCGCCATAGTGATGTTGCACTTTTAGAATGTTTGAGGTCAATTTCGTTTGAGAGAGCTTTTTTACGACATTTTCAGTAATTTTATGAACAGGTATTGTCACACCTGTTTTTCATATCAGCAGGGTTGTCAGGTTGCTGATAGGAGAAAGTGACTGAAATTTAGATTTCCGAGGCTATTTGGGAAGGGGGGTATTGTCGGTTATACCAAGTATCATTCGTGTGTCGCGGCTGTCACTATAATATCATAATCACGAAGAGCAGCAAAATGCAGCAGCACAATTTTATTAATTTGAAGTGGGCTGAAATGTTCATGTGCATAGAAAGATGGTGATGTAATAGAACTGAGCAGCATGCTGCACCGAAGAACCAGACATGTCGCTCTGCGTTATCTAATTACCCACGTTCCACGCTCCACAAACCATAGGCCCAATATAAGCAATATTGGCAATGAACTGATCCAATGTTGGGCCGCACTTTGTTAATGCAGTGCCAATATTGAGCCAATTATTTGCGCTGCTCGGGTTCGTGGCACGTAGGAAGATCGACAGCTTCGCAGCTATGCTCTCTCGTAGGCCCTCGGCTCTTCGTTTCTCATGAATACAGGCGCCATCTTCACGCTGCAACGCGCACTCAACTTTAAGCACGCCTTGAAGAAAAACACTTCCATCACGTGGCTCGCTTAGTTCAAATCATCCGCCGCGGTTTTCATCTAACGCATCCCGTCGACGTTCATGAAGAAAGATATCGCCCTAGACAACTCGAGCCTGTTCTACGCTCTTATTTTATTTGTTTTAAAAATATCCTTCTATTGCTGCTTTGAATGTGAATGCCAACGATCAAGCCAATGGTGGCACGAGAGTGCCCAAAGGTGCCCTGTGAAATGTCTCCTTTGGTACCCGCTTAAGATGCAGTTATCTATCGCAGCTTAGCGCACTAAGATAAGCACTGTCAGCCAGCCGATGTTTCTTTCACGCGTGCCAGAATTCGCTGCGAACTGCGTTATAGGCCAACTCTCACTGAATGGATCGTAACAGGCGATGAATGCAAACGAGTGGTTCATTAGGTTTCTTGCTTGCCTCAACTTGGTACACGACACTGTGGCCAGCCCAGCGGTGAAAATTGAGTTATTTAACCACACAACTGCAGAGCTTTGTAATAGTAGTCGAGAAAGAGCCGTGAAAAATTCTTCATTCCGAAATGAAGACGACGCATACGGTATTCTTTCGAACTGTAGCGTTTAATAATTGCACCTCCATTAGCGCTTTTGCTATCGACCTAGATTCTTCTTTTTTTTTTCTTTTTTTTTTCAAACCAGCTGCAATCGCTTAGTCTTCATTGTCCGGCGCTCTTCATGTTGTGCATTATTTTTTTACATTCCCGATATTCGCTTTTCTATAAACACCGTTACTATTTTGTTGGCACCGCTGTGCAGCTGACGGCGTGGTTGTGAGCAAATGCTTTTTCCTCTGACTGTCGTACCATCAACTTTGTAAATAAACCTCTGTTCATAGTTCCTCAATGTACGCCTCTGCCTCGTTTATTCATTCAAGCGACCGATTACTAATCTAAGAAAATGCGGTCAGCAAAAGCGAAGATACTAGTGCAGCTGATGCCTGAATCTTTGGCGTTTGAACCTTTTGACATATACCAGGGGGGCTGTCTGCCACTCGAGCCCTGGAGACAAAAGAGGGGAGTTATCTTCCCTGTGGGACTTTTGGTCTCGTAAATAAAAGTCCACATGTTCGCACACAGCAGGTCGTTTCGCACTGGACACGTGAATATGCAAATGTATGACACACGACCGCACTGATTCGACGTGGTGAATTTGAAATCTCCGCGAACACCATGCACTGACCAGCACTGCGTAAAACACGCGGAATAGTTATCACGGTTAAATGCGTTTGGCAGTACGCTTGGTGCACTTGACGATATTTATGTCCAGCTGCTGCTGCTACAGGGCCGAGCTGGTGAGAATGGACAAACAAAACAATTTCCGCTGAACCGAAGACGACGCCACTTTCAAAGCCTTCCATCTGAAGAGCAACTTCTCCACACGACAGTACTGTCATGCAGCGAAGTGCTACTGTTCACATGCTCTTAAGCTGTGCGGCAAAGCCAAGCGACAAAGTGCTTTCTTTTACTCGTTCTTGGTGGATTGTATCGCTTTCAGTAGCTATAAACACGAGAATAATTATTCTGAATAGGCCTCGCCCGGTCCTTTCCTGCACTATTCTGCCAGAACGCTATTTTTGGGCGCCGGAACCCTTGGGAGATCACGGAATAAACGGATGCACGTTGACAAAGGTGACAAACTCGGTTTGTGCACAGCCGGCGCTAGCTATGTTCTATTCAGGCAGCTGTATTTAAAGTTGCGCTCCGCTATAACAAAAGAACTTCTATAAAAAAATATTGGGATCAGTACAAATATCGGGTTTTAACCGCATTTCGCGGGGCCGTCAATTATTTATGCCTTTGTAATTATGAGAAATTGTTATTACAGTGCGTTTTGTGTGCTCCTTCCTGCCTATTACCTTCATCAAGAAGGTTATTGAGGTGTAGTATAACAAAATAATGATAACTTGTGATGCCCATTCGACTTCTACATGACGAGGTTAGACTCTTACGTATTTCAAAACGAACCCAATTCACCCGCTCACTCTTACACTTCGTACCCGCTCGTGGTATGGTTCGAGATATCTTACAAATTGTGTGCAGCACATTGGAAAGTACAGCGCTCTTGCAGGGTAAGGGCTGCAGGAGCACGGAATATCGTCCCTCGAATACTTAAGCGTTGTTCAATGTTATTCCAAACAGTTACTGCATTAAATATATATCTAGTTCTGCCCTTTCGCCTGCAAAGTGCAACGACCTTTTCATTCAATTGTTGAATTCGTAGACCACTCCGAGAAACACACAATGCAGCGAACTTCTGCACGGTGCATCGCCATCCTCGGCTGGCGTCGGCTGATTGATTCGGCTGTTGTCTGCTGCTTGCACCCGGTGCACATTAACTTTTAAGGCGAAAATTTTTAATGGTTCATACAGTCGACGTCCGTTAATTTAGGCACACAACAGCTGTCAATCAAATGATGACATCACCCGAAACCGAAACTAACGTCATCAGAAAAATAAAAACCCGGTCGCCACTGGGAATCGAGCCGACCTTGTCGAACCTCCATCCCTCGGATCCTCGGCCGAGCCCTTTAACCAACTACGCCAGGCTCGGGACCGTGAAACACACACAATTCTCCTTGTCTACCGTGAGCATGATAGTAGCGATGACAATGAGCAATGATAATGACTGCATTTAGTTGATAATTATAATGGGGCCATTTTTTACCCTACACCAGCTACACTAGTGTACCTAAAAACCATTGGAGGTATAGGAGATTTTCTACACTGGTGTAGCTGGTGTACGTTAAAAAAAAATGGCCCTAATGAGATAAGCGTAATGCACCGAGTGCACCAGCAACGCTCTCACGATAATTTTATCGTTCCTCCCACCAATGGAGCTACCAGTCGCCGGATGGCGGGCGGTATAAGGCAGGGAACGTGATGTGTTGGAAGGAATGTATGAAGAGGTAAAGGGGAGCGCAACCCGGTAACTGCCTGCTTGTTTTAAGGGACGCCTTAATTAGTATCCGCAAGTCATGGGGTATAAAGAATAGAAGAGGGGAAGCGGGAGGGGCAAGAGGAAGTGAAGGAGGGGGCACAATACACAGACATGACAATGTGAGGCGGGCTCACTGTTGGAAAAGGAAAAGAAAGAAGGCGCGCTAGAAATTTCGAGCTGCAGTGCACAAACACTTCAGCAATGCCGTACTCCAGAGTTCAGTTAGGCCATCAGAAACGATCATATATGTACGCGCTTTTTGAATGCAGCCTACAAGAGCGCCAAGGGCACGGTGAGTCTTGGAGGCAGGTGAGTTGGGAAAACTTAAGATTCCCCCTCCATTGCACAGAGGAGCCCAAGTTCGGGATGTGCGCATGGATAAGGAGTGCTGAGGAATACATAATGATGAGCGCGCTACATTGCCATTGACTAAGATCACCGCGTTGGTTCCACAGTGCTGCAATCTACTTGTAAGCTGAAGAATCGGTAATTTTCACCAACTATAGGCGATGCCGCAGTAGAACCAAAATGCGACCGTAAGAAGGATTCTGTCCGCGATAGCGAAGCCCTACCTCTCCTATCATTTGCTTCTCATCGTTTGCCTATTATTGGCGTTCGTTGCAGTCGATATGTAACTATAATTGCTTACAGGAAAGGAAATGCGCAGTGTCTGTCACTTCCTCATGCAAGTGTTAGTTTAGATGGCACACCACAGCGCCTCCTAAATTCCATCGCTCCTGGGAAGGACGGGGGAAATGATGAAGGGTGGCTGTTCCTGGTCCTACGGAGCTGGGACTGGTAGGTCTCTGCCGCTGGCGGTAGGGGCTAGCCTGCCATCGAATTTTTATCTGTTGTAGGCCGTCATTGCACCCGCCACCGCTCCGGTGGTGGACGACGGCTGTTGCGGAGCGCGTGTTTCTCTCCCACTTCTTTTTCTTTCTTCTCTACTTTCTCTCTTTTGTCCGCGCGAGGAAGCGGTGGTGGCTCAGCTGCAGAGCCAGTAACAGGCCCGTGTATTTTCTTTTCCTTCTTCCTACAGCCACCGAGCATCAGCAAACATTGGCTTTTTATTCTGAGCAATTTGACATCATGAGCAATGTTTATATTTGAAAAATTTCAATTAGTTAACTTTTCATTTACGCACTAAATTTTCTGTATTAGCGTCAAGCATTGGCTTTTCATTGTGAGCATTTTGATACATTTGAATACTCGATTTTACCATTTCCAAATATTGCAATTTTTAATTGATCAATCAATTAGCACCATCAAGCATTGGCTTTTCATTTTCATCATTTTGACACATTTGAAAACCCCTTTTTAATTTAACCCCGCCAGGGTAGCGCAGTGGTTAGGGCACTCGACTACTGTGCCCAAGGATGCGGGATCGAATCCCGGCCTCGGCGGCCGCTTTTCGATGGAGGCTAAAAGCTAGGCGCCTGCGTGCTGTGCGATTTCAGTGCACGTTAAAGAACCCCAGATGGTCTAAATTTCCGGAGTCCTCCACTACGGCGTCTCTCATAGCCTGAGTCACTTTGGGACGTTAAACTCCAAAACCAAACCAAACCTTTTTAATTTGATAATTTTTCATTTCCCTAATTAATCAATTCAATATAATGATTTCATTAAATCGTCATCGCCTATCACATAACAATCGATCATTAATCACTACAACTTCAAATTACTACGACACAATTTTTTTACGCACCCACGATTATCTCCGACAAGCGTTGCCGACTACTAAATCGCCGACGGCCTTTCAGCCGGACAAGTTGTATAAATTGTCGCTTAAAATTAACATCCTTCGCCAGTAAAGTTTAATGCGCCACAAGCGAGCGTCCTCATAAAATACACCATCCCAAGGACAACGTTGCATTGGTCACCACTTTCACGGTGCGTTTGAAGCCATTGCATTTACATTCAGCGAAGCGGCCAGTGTGCTGCTGTTGTTGTGGCTGTAGGAAGAAAGAAAAGAAAATGCACGGGCCTGCTACTGGCTCTGTAGCTGAGCCACCGCCGCTGTCTGATTTATTTAGAGGAAGGGAAAGGCGCGATAACTGTCTCACTTGATTTCTGTGGACACCGCAGCCGCGCCGTAAGGGAAGGGAGGAAGACGGGAGTGAAAGTGGAAAGGGAGAAAGAGGAGCCGTAGTGGAGGGCTACGGAGTAATTTCGACCACCTGGGGATCTTTAACGTTCGCTGACATCGCACAGCACACGACGCCTCTTCGTTTCGCCTCCATCGAAGACCGTCGCTGTCTCGTGCGGACAGAAGAGAAAATAGAGCAGAAAGAAAAAGAAAAGGGAGAGAGAAAGACGCGCGCCGCAATAGCCGTCGTCCACCACCGTAGCGGTGGCGAGTGGTGCGGACAGAAGAGAAACTAGAGAAGAAAGAAAAAGAAGAGGGAGAGAGAAAGACGCGCGCCGCAACAGCCGTCGTCCACCACCGTAGCGGTGGCGAGTGCAATGACGGCCCACAACAGATAAAAATGCGGTGGCAGGCTAGCCCCCGCCGCAAGCGGCAGTGACCTACCTGTCCCAGCACCATCAGGGACTTATATATTTTGCCACAGTTTGCTATTCTATGAATAATGTTAGGATGACGGACTGTAACGAGATATAAAACACAGCTGTGAAAAATGTACAAGACAACACAGACACACGAACATAAATAACATCACTTACAGACTAATATCAGCAGTTACCAAGGAGATATATGCCGAGGTGACGAGTTGTACTTGACTGCTACATAACCAATTCAAAACAAAATTGGTATTCCAGCAGGGTACAACTTTAAACCTACAGACACAATTGTAAATTAATCAAAGTATAATGGGCCCAGTAGTGTTCTTTTTTTTTTCTTGTAGGGATTAACACAGATACGCGACACGGGCTATGAGGGATGCCGCTGTGGACATCTTCGGAAACTCGGACCATGAGGGGTTCTTTAACTGACTTCGTGCAACACATGGGAGCCCCGTTTCTTACCGCCATCGAAAAGCGGCCACCGCGGCCAAAATAGAACCTGCGTACCTGCGTCTAGCTGCCTTTAGTTTTTTTGCTTACAGCAAATTGCGAAGACGTCTGTGAAACGAACAAAGAAGAAAAAGAAGGCCAACAGCATACCATGAATGTGAGCGAGATGGCTTGGTTTGAGCGAGTTAGGGAAGGACAATATCTGTTTGTAACGAGCCTGTAAGATTTCAAACAAAGAGCAGAGTTTTCAAGCAGTCAACACTTACGGAATAGGCACTGAGCCGTGTGCAGGGCATCGTGGTGGCACAAACGTTGCGTGTTCTTGGCTCACTTCTCACTGACATCAATTATCCGCGGCCTTCTGGACTGTAGAAACTACATGTCGCGGTCGTCATAGACGATTTTAACAGAGCTTCAAAACCCGTGACCTTTTGTCTGGTTCAGGTGCTGGAGAAAGGAAGCGCGCAGGGGTGTGCAACAAAACGAAGTCGCATGGCTGATAAGACGCTCGGATTCGTGGCCATCGCGAAACGAGCCCTTTGCTTATCACGATGAAACGCATCATGCCGCTTTCGTTGAGCTGAGCGTAGACGAGTCACTGTGCGCTCCTGCTGGCGCCCACTGCGTGTGTGGTTTGAGTTTCGTTAACTATCTTGCAATCTTCGACTAGGCTAGGGGCTCGGCGTAACGGAACAAAGCGCACGGTCATGTCTGCCTGATAGCGGTAGGTATACAGCATGTTTAGTCTACTTAGGGAGGATGAACTTGCTGGGGCAAGCGTCATGCCGAACTTTTTTAAAGCCGACGCTCACCCACGTACGGTCGGTAAGGTGGTTGGCACGTGCTTGATAGCATAGAGAAAGAGATTGCTTGTAGCATGAATCACATAGTTGTAGACACTTGTTCGCAATCGTTCGCTCGCGTTGCGTTGAGGGCTTGAGCTTGTTGAATAGAAAAAATGCATGTTTTCGTCGGCGTTTTTGCGCCAGTCAAGTTTATTTGGTTGGGCTTATGAGGTTTGGCAATAAATTAACTTGGACTGTAAAATGGAGGACTCCGTTTCCACCCATGCACGCGGCGACTTGCTTTAGCCTTCATCGATGTGTACAGAGACCGCGGCCACTGTGAATGTGAAATCGAGGGCGTCGCACACAACCATTGGGATGCCTCAACCGGAGTACAAATTAATGGTCGAACCCGACCTCGCCAGCCGCATTATTAAAACAAGAAACCACAGTGCAATGAAAGTAAACAGGTAAACAAGCAAAAAGGAGTGCGGAAATTGCAATTAGCTTAGCGGGGAGAAAAGAATAGTAAACAATAATTTTGTATTTTGTGACAACACAAATATTATGCGTGATGAAGTCAAAAGCTAATAGCTCTTTTCCAGCTAGTGCAAGCAGTTATGTACATAAATATTTAGTCCCTCAATTCTCTTTGTATCATGTATATTTCCTTGGCCTTCTTCGACATCGAATCATGAGAGAATTTCGGGTCATCTGGCAATAATATCTGAAAACGACAAAAGTATTTCAGTTCAGCTGTTCAAGCTGCTTCTCCAAAAGCAGAGTTTATTGTTCAGTTAAGGACAGCCAGAAAAATAAAAATTTATGTAATGAAAATCTGCTACCCCACGACTACCAGACGCACACATCAGTGCACGGAACTAGAAGCTTGTGAAAATAATCAATACAAAAAGAAAAAAACATAATCAAGCTTTATATTTTCATCTGCTTCGCGCAGTAATACTTGCCCTAAATGTCAGGCCAGTAATAAAAAAATTTCATTCGAACTCGCAACCAAATGTATACAGTGCGATCTGTAACGGCAGCCATATTATGTGCTCTGCAGTAACCATAATATTAATAATAATTGGTTCACAGGAAGGGAAACGCGCAGTATCTGTCACACTTGTTTCTGTGGACACCTGAACAGCGCCGTAATGGAAGAGAGGAAGGTGGGAGTGAAAGTACTGTTGTAAAACGACAGCTGATTCAAGTCCCAGAGGCTTTCTGAAAAATAAATCGCATATAATTGAATTGAAAATAAAAAATTCAATTTTGCTTGCTCGTTTAGTTGTACCAGTAGACAATAATTGACGTTTCGTCCAAATTCCAAATGGTGCCAACTGCTCCGAGTAACCACCGAGGCGTCCACCGCCCCCGTTTTGTCACTTGCCGCATCCACGACTTGCTGTCCATCGAATCGAAGCGTCTGATTAGTGCTTCTGCTCTCTTCTCCCTCCTCTCTCTGTTGAATATGGGATGCATGTTACGAAGGGGGCGGCGCACGTTAAAGATCCCCAGGTGGTCGAAATTACTCCATAGCCCTCCACTACGGCTCCTCTTTCTCTCTTTCCACTTTCACTCCCATCTTCCTCCCTTCCCTTACGGCGCGGTTGCGGTGTCCACAGAAATAAAGTGAGACAGTTACCGCGCCTTTCCCTTCCTATAAATAAATAAATCAGTTTTTTTTTTTTTTACGAAGGGGGCGGGGGGGGGGAATGATTAGATTTTCTCGGCAGTCATGTGGGATACTTGATCTTTCTCGTAGTCCCCTATCTGTCTGCAGGCCTACCATTTCGAGTATTGTTCTGTCTGTGGTCGTTCGACTTAATCTTTCCAGCTGTGAAACTCTAACAGACCCCGCTCTTTTTTTCCCAGCTATTGTTCACTCCCATAGAAAGAAGATACTCTGTGAATGCGGTAATTGGTAAGCCCGGGACCCTCTTTATGCACCGTCGAATGAGAGAGTGCAATCTCTTCTTCTCCTCCGACCTGATATTTAAGAGTGGCATGGCATAGCTCACGCGACGTATTACGTAAGCTTGGGTTAGTTGAAGCAAGCTTCTTTCTTTCAGGCCTCGTCCTTTCAACGCGATCCTTCTAGATATGCCAATGGATTGCGTGGCAAATGCCTCCAGCTTTTTGATTGTTCTATAATTATATCCATTTTCCTGAATGAATAGTCCTAAGATTCTGATTTAATCTACCTTTGATTGATTGATTTATAGGGAGGGAAAGGCGCGGTAACTGTCTCACTGGTTTCCCATTTACTTTAATAGAGAGATTAGCTTACCGTGATCCGCCACTGTGACCTTCTACCGTGCGTGGGCGGGACGCACAAGCTGATTGGTCCCGACGCGGCAGGTCCATGTGCCGACATCAAGTATGTGGCGCCTATATCGGCGTCAAGGGGATCGTGGCATGCGCAGTGGAACGCGCCGTGGCGGATCACGGTAGCGGATCGCGGATCACGGTAAGCTAAATCTCTCTAATGTCAAATTCTCAGCTGCGCTTGCATCTGAGTGACTTTGGGTTATAGATGAATAATTCCGATTTTTGCGGCGAGCATGATAGACCCCTACTGACAGCGTAGTCTACGACAGTGTCCGCCGCCGCCTGCAGACGCTCCTCAATACTCGCATCACTACCCTAATAATTGGTTCACTGGAAGGGAAAGGCGCGGTAACTGTCTCACTCGTTTTCTGTGGACACCTGAACCGCGCCGTAAGCGAAGGGAGGAAGGTGGGAGTGAGAGTGGAAAGAGAGAGAGAGGAGCCGTAGTGGAGGGCTACGGAGTAATTTCGACCACCTGGGGATCTTTAACGTGCGCTGACATCGCACAGCAGACGGACGCCTCTTCGTTTCGCCTCCATCGAAACGCAGCAGCCGAGGTCGGGTTCGAACTGATCTCACTGTCGTGACTTAGGACTAGTGGAAAGGGGGAGTTGCGCTGGCCTTCTATTAGCCTAGGGGGTGTTTGCCAGACCCGGTGTTGTCTAGCCTAGTGAAGCTTTTCGCTTCAAAACCTTTATAGACTCATGAGTGTCCGTCCATGCGTGCGTCCGCGAGAAATGATGCACTTCTTGGCCAAATTCCGATTCACGCCACACCAGGCGCCCGATCCAGGCGTCCGTGCTGCGACTTTCATTTGGCACGTCCTCGAACGGCACACCACACAGCATAGAGAAGCAGACGTTTGGTTTGGTTTGTCGGGTTTAACGCCCCAAAGCGACTCAGGCTATGAGAGACGCCATAGTGGAGGACTCCGGAAATTTCGACCACCTGGGGTTCTTTAACGTGCACTGACATCGCACAGCACACGGACGCCTTGCTTTTCGCCTCCACCGAAACGCAGCCACCGATGGAGGCGAAACGGAGTGGCGTCCGTGTGCTGTGCGATGTAGTGAAACAGGAATCAGCGGCGTTTCAAATTGGCTTACAGAAAAGAAAAGGCGCTGCAGCTTTCACACTTCTCCGCAGACCCCTGTACCGCACCGTAAAGGAATGAAGGCAGCGAAATACGAGGCTGCGTTTCGATGGAGGCGAAACGAAGAGGCGTCCATGCGCTGTGCGATGTCAGCGCACGTTAAAGATCCCCAGGTGGTCGAAATTACTTCGTAGCCCTCCACTACGGCTCTTCTTTCTCTCTTTCCACTTTCACTCCTACCTTCCTCCCTTCCCTTACGGCGCGGTTCAGGTGTCCACGGGAAACAAATGAGACATTTACCGCGCCTTTCCCTTCCTATAAATCAATCAATCCGCTATCCCAGAATGCCAAGTAATCGAGATAGCTCTGCGCTCCAACGCTCAAGACGACGATATCGGTGCAGTAATCAGTGCGGATGTTCTTGTCAGAGAAAGGTGCTCGGCCGTTCTAACTCGCTCGCCTTCGTCAAGGTACCGAAAATTCACACCGCGACTTGGAAATTAAAGCACGCTATCAAGCAAAAGGAGCCACAGCGCCCCCGTATAAGGCAGCGTTACATTTTAGAGCGCAGCTGCTTGCCACGCTTTCTTGCGTTTCGCGGCGTCGCCGTCGGCGTTGCCCTATGTGCGCGCCGCCGCTGAGGGCTGACCGAGTGGAGCACAAAAGCGTCGGCTTGCACCGCATACTCCCGACATAAAAGTGTTCGGTCTAGAATGCCAGTGAACTTTGATGCGTTCAATGGAACGCTGGTTGTGTTCGATGGAACGCTCGGTAGCGCGCACCGCCCGAGCCGGAACGCGTAGCCGCCGCCGTTCGCGCACCAATGCTATCGCCACCTTATTCGCCACTTCTTTTTTTTTTTTTTTTTTTTTGTGCGCAAAAAAAAAGTAGCGATAGCATCGGTGCACCACACAAAAAAAAATTGCCGCAGAACGCAGCAAGCGAGCAATGCAAACCATTATATTATCGTTTCTTTTTCTGTTTAACAAACTCCTTATGTTAATTAAGTCCATTATTTTAACCTTTATCACTGCTGTCGAGTGCATTTTTTGTGGTGATACCGGCAAACCATAATCATCGTCATCACCCCTTGTGACTGCAAGGGCTTCAGATGAGCAGCAGACATCGAACTAGGCGGACGGCGATACGTATCTTCATTGGCATCGCAAGTGAAAAAGCTTCAGAAGCGCTACAGACATCAATCAAGGCAGACCTGCGGGTGGACGATGCAATCTCTGATGGAAGGTGAGTGCTACTTGGCGATTGCATCAAGGAGGGTCTTGCTACTGATCGAGCTGTTTCGCCGGGTGTTTGCCATGTTATTTTGTTGATTCTCATAAGTGCCGACGAAAGTAACCAAAACGTCCATTGCGCACATCGTTCGATCACTGTTCGGCAGAAACTTACACGTGTATTCACACTGAGCACTGTCGCTTACGTAGCCGAGCCCAACATGGTGAGGTTCTTATACGCACAGCACAAATGCAGTTGCGGAAGAGCAGGGCGTGCTGTTCGCCGTGGTCAACAATGCGCACTCAAACTCAGTGCTTTGTTCGCTTTATTTTCTTTGGCGTTTATTAACGCTTCGTCATTTAGGGGCCCCGTTGTTCACCGCAGGTGAAAGCCGCTCTCCGCTTGATATAAATCGCTGACTTTCGTTTACGACTGTCTTCGCGAGGAGCGTCTCGGACGCCATTCGCCTAGCGCGTCCGCAGCCATGGCGGGCTAACAACGCTAGTTTATAGCTTAGCGCAGTCATTTTGGTGTGCAGATTATCACGGTATAAGATTGCGCAAGTTTGTAGGACACTTTTGTAGCCTGCAGTCTGTAGAGTTTGTGGACTGCGATCACGGGGGCGGCGAGAGCTTTTAATGCGAAAGCATTACTTCGCTATGTTCACAGATTTCTGTCCGCAGGCCGCGTCCGCGAAACGTGTCCGCAAAGTCGTGTCCGCAGCAGTTGTAACTGAGAAGTGGTAGAGGTTAATGAGCGGTTTTAATCGATAGAGAGTGACGTAATGTTGTGTCCGAAAAAATAATTAGGCCAGTAAGTTAATTGGGTAATTAAGTACAGGCAAAATATAAAGTAAAGGCGAAAATGGCCTCATTAGCCAATGGCTTGGCGCCACATTTGAATGTTTCAAAAACTAAAATAGTTAAGTCAGTCAATTACAGTGACGTAAGATGTATCAAATACTAAATAGTTAATAAAATCAAAGTGTTTCAATGGTGTGATGTCACGCAACCTGAAGTCGAGCCAGAAAAGAGCATAGGAAGGGATTGGAGCGCAATTTGAAAGTACCAAAGACTAAATGTTGTCAGTCAATTAGGGTGACGTCAAGGATGTGACGTCACGCAATCGGTAGTAGAACCGAAAAAGGCCATGGAAGGGATGGACGCGCAACTTGAAAGTACCAAAGACTAAAATGGGCAAACAAGAAAAGAATTAATGTGACGTAGAGGATGTGACGTCACGCAAACGGAAGTATAGAGCCGAAAAGGGGCATAAGAAGGGATTGGCGCGCAATTTGAAAGTACCAAAGACTAAAATGGGTAAACAAGAAGTGAATTAAGCAACCAGAAGCAACTAACAGTAGCATCCGTACTTTCGCGTTACTCCAATGCGATTCTGCAGCACTTATTAATATTTTGAGCGGCGTTTGCATCAAAGCCATGGTAGGCGCGGGCTGTAGCCGGTTCGAGTTGCATGCGTTTCTTGATGCACCAGAGCAGTGGAAGATAAAGAGCTCGTGGTTCTTCTAGTAAAAAGTTTAAAGTGAAAATTTTAGTAGGCTGTGTTGGTATGCCGAGATGTGTTTACAAGCAGTGAGGCCAATATGACAGTTGTTTAAGCGATACAGTGTAATGATAAGGGATCAGTGATAGGGGTTTAGTGGTTGGTGATTCATGGTTAGTGACAGCGGGTTAGTGATTTATGATTAGTGATAAGGGGTTAGTTATTGGTGATTAGTGATAAGGAGTTCGTTACTGTTGATTAGTGATATGGAGATTGATGATTTATGGTTAGGAATAGAGGGGTTAGTGATAAGGGGTTAGTTATTGGTGATTAGTGATAAGGAGTTCGTTACTGGTGATTAGTGATATGGAGATTGATGATTTATGGTTAGGAATAGAGGGGTTAGTGATTGATGATTAATGATAATGGGCTAGTTAATGGGATAAGTGATATGGGGGTTGGTAATAGGCAGTTAGTGACTGGTGCTTAGCGATAAGGGGCCAGTTATTGGTGATTAGTGATAGGGGGCTGCTGATTGGTGGTTAATGTTAGAGGGGCAGTGAAAATAGATTTATTATATGTGTTGTAATGATGTTGGGGGTTAGTGATGAGACTAGTGGTAATGGGATTAGTGATGACAAGTTAGTGATAAGTGGGCCCGAGTCACGTAAAGGTCGTGGGTTCAAGTGATGTCACGGGCTATGAGAGTATCGCGTGACGAGGTCACACGACAATTACATGAGAATGTCACGTGGGTATGAAACGTTGTGCGACAGGAGCAACAGTGTACCATCCAATCCCACACTTGAATGAGCACTTCAACGGAAGCACGCCAAGGAAAGGAAATTTACACTATGCGGCATGAGCCCTGGCATTACTGCCAAAGCAACAGGTCTCGTACCGTGTGCAGCCGCAACGCCCAGGCTTTCTCGTTCATCCAGTGCAGATGCTGCAGTGCTCTTGGAATTTTAAGACCGATGCCTTGCCAGGTTATGTTGTGTCCGCATCAAAATGTGTCGCCGGATGTAACATCATCACCTGGGAATGTCATATCGTCATTGGTGATTGTAATAGTGATTCATAATAAAATATAATAAAAATATAGTTACTAGTGATGAGGTAATTATTGATGGGTTATTAGAGATATGATAATTACGAATATGTAATCAGTCATAATATCATTAGTGATAAAATAGCGATATGGAGGTAGTAAAAAGTTTGTGGCTTCCGCATTCACGCAATGCAATTTTTGCAATGACTCTGCAGCCAAATCTGACGCTTGAAACGTCGTGAGGCGAGTGTCACGATGGTTTTAATAGTTACGGTCTTGGTCAAACGTGCTGAAGCTAATGGAATTTCGTCTGAGACTTGAAATGAAGTCGTCATTACATCATTAAAGGCCATAGAGCACTTCAAATCCTAGAAAATGATTTATCACATCGCATAGCATTTCACAATCCCTTTGGCATTTAATGGCGCCGTGACCGCTTTATTCAGTCGCAAATCATTTGGCTTAAGGACGTTGAACAAGACTTTTGTCCACCTTCTTGGAACTGGTTCGCGGTTCTATTCCGACCGCTGCCCGTGATGAAAGGTTTCGATCTCTAGGGGGCGAAAAATGCAGACATGCTCCGCCGCGGCATAACATGGCAAAATTACCTTTGAAAAGGAATTAAATTACATTACTAATTACTTTGCTGAAAATCGCAGAAAAGTAATTAAATTACATTACTCATTACTGCTCCCAAAAAGTAATGAAATTACATTACAATTACTTCTACTGAGTAATTAAATTACTTTTAAATTACTGTCTAGTTTCCATCCATGCAAAAACTAAGCAAAGCTAGTAAACAAAACAACGTGTTCTCCAGACGCGAAGCACACACAATCTTTCGTCTTCCCGCCAAATTCCGTCCCAGAGAGCTATTCCTTCTCTCTCTTGTACAGTACGTGCCATTACAAAAGCAAGACTACCGAAAAAAAAAAAAAAAACACGGTCGAACGGTTCTGAAATGACCGGCGAACCCAGCGTCTTGCTGGCCCGGAGCTGTCCGCCATTTGAAGGGCCCGAAGAAGCTAGCTTATTTATTGCTTCCGCAGTCCCAAGAATCGATGTCGGCACATTTGTGCTCACTGCTCAGTAATGCTCAAGCCCCGGTGCCTCACGTCATGGACCCTTCTGCCTATCTCCCCCAATCCTCCTTCGCCCCGTGGTGTTGAGTGTAACCAGGCACCACTGTGCTCTAGCCGACGCAACAGGGAGCGCCGCTACGCCGCGCTCCAAACTAGTTTTCAGCTCCAGCCTTCTGGCACCATCTCTCCCTTCAGCATTCCCTTGACGCCTTGTATCCTGCTGCTTGGAGAATGGTTGAGGTCTCAGACGCACTGTTCTGCTCAATTCTGTTCCCCTTTGCCGATCCGTTACGCTGGCTTCGCTTGCCGCACGCCGTTCCTGCTTTCGCGGCACTCTACTTCGTCATCTATTGAAGGAGTAGTGGCGCATTTTAGTAAAGTAATTTCGAAAGTAATTAATTACTTTTGCTACGAAATTACTACCAAAAAGTAATTTATTACATTACTAAATTACCAACCCGAAAAAGGAATTCATTACATTACAAATTACCGAGAAAAGCAAATTACAGTAATTCCATTATTGTAATTCAATTACTGCCATGTATGCGCCGCGGTGGTGCAGTGGTAAGACGCCCGATTACTGTGCCGGAGTACCCGGGCTCGATCCCAACCGTCGGCGGCTGCGTTTCGATAGAGGCGAGAGGCGTGCGTGTGCTGTGCGATGTCAGCGCACGTTAAAGATCCCCAGGTGGTCGAAATTACTCCGCAGCTTTACCCCAGGTGGTCCAAATTATTCCGCAGCTCCCTACTACGTCCCCCCCCCCCCCCTTTCTCCTTCCGCTTTCAATCCCGCCTTCCTTCCCTTACGGCGCGGTTCAGGTGTCCACTGAACAAGCGTGACAGATACAGCGCCTTTCCTTTCCTGTGAACCAATTATTATTGCAAAAGCATTACTTCGCTATGTTCACAGATTTCTGTCCGCTGACGTGTCCGCAGGCCGTGTCCGTAAAATCGTGTCCGTAAAATCGTGTCCGTAAAATCGTGTTTGCAAAATCGTGTCCGCAGTGGTTGTGAGCAATTGAGAAGTGGTAGAGGTTAGTGAGTGGTGTCAATCGATAGACGGTGACGTAATGTTGTTGCCGAAAAAAATATCAATAAATTAATTAGGTAATTAATTACAATAACTGGTTCACAAGAAAGGAAAGGCGCAGTATCTGCCACACTTGTTCTGTGGACGCCTGAACCGCGCGTAAAGGAAGGGAGGAAGGTGGAAATGAAAGCGGAAAGAGAAAGGGGTGCCGTAGTGAATATGACGTCAAGGATGTCACGTCACGCAACCGGAAGTCGAGCCAAAAATAGGGCATAGGAAGGGATTGGCGCGCAATTTGAAAGTACCAAAGACTAAAATGGGTAAACAAGAAGTGAATTAATGTGAGGTAGAGAACATGACGTCACGCAACCGGAAGTAGAGCCGAAAAGGGGCATAGGAAGAGATTGGCGCGCAATTTGAAAGTACCAGATGGGCAAACAAGTGAATTAAGCAACTAGAAGCAACCAACAGCAGCATCCGTGCTTTCGCATTGCTCCAATGTAGATTCTGCAGTGCTCTTTAATTTTTTTATTACAACGGCACTCCTTCTGCTAGCAGCATTTTTGATTAAGCCATCTTATGTGCCGCGTGGAGTAACTGCTCAGGTGTTTGCTCAAAGCCAGAGAACTCTCATATCGCAACCAGGCGCTATTATTAATGATGTGATCGGGGATCGGGGGCGACTTCGCCGCAGACTTGCCAGGAGTAGACGGAACATCGAGGCAGGAGCATCCAGGCAGGAAAGAGATGACGTTTATGTACACTTTCTACACCGTGAAATATGTACAGGTCGAGAGGAGAGACCAGAATTAGGCTGAGCTACCTGTGGATACTCCACCTGTTAAAAACAGCTTGTTGTCCCCACCTAGGGGGCTGGGGAAAAAAAGAGCACTGCAAAATCTGCATTAGAGTAATGCGAAAACACGGATGCTGCTGTTGGTTGCTTCAAATGTGGCGCCAATTTATTGGCTAATGAGACCATTTTCGCCTTTTAAATTTTCTACCTCTAATTAACTACCTAATTAACTTACTGGCCTATTTATATTTCAGACATACAATACGTCACCCTCTATCGATTGACACCACTCATTAACCTTTACCACTTCTCAGTTACAACTGCTGCGGAGACGATTTTGCGTGCTTTGCCTCTAAATAATCACCTAATTACGTTATTGGCCTAATTATTTTTCGGACACAACATTACGCGGACACGATTTTGCTGGCACGTTTTGCGGACGCGGTCTGCGGACAGAAATCTATGAACATAGCGAAGTAAAGCTTTCGCATTAATGGAGTTCATGTCGGGCAGTACGAGCGAGCGAGGTGCCGCCCATTGTCAACGGTGGTACAGCCTGCTCGCACACCTTCGTGTGGCAAGAGTGAACTTCTTTGGCGCCGGTGGCGGTTAGCTGACACTGGAAATGCAGTCCAGGACTCCTCGAAGTCCTTCCATGGAACTTTATTCTTGGAATGCCGCGAGCACTCCCGTTCAGCGATAAGCTGCGCGCTTTTTCTTTCACTATAGTGTACTACTTTCACCAACAATATGAAAAACTTCCTTGTGATCATCCCCGCACCATTCCGACCCACCGAGGTGGTTGACCGCCAGCACTTGGTGGCGATGAAATCGCCGTACTTGCCGCCGCGGGCTGGGCGTCTTCGATGGCTCGCCAGGCCCGCTTGATTCCTGTGTTTCAGCCGCGTGAACCTTGGCTGGGACCCCAGTCATAACAGCTCGTCCGCCGCCCGAATAAGTATCGAAAGGGCTGCAGCCTGCGTTGCGGCCACGAGTCACACCTGGTCCTCCGCTTCATGCTTCTCCGTTGTGCAGCCATAGCAGTCTGAGCAACACAAGGCCCAAAACTCGACAAATAGCAAGCGCAGAATCAACTTACAAATGCCAGGCTGCTTTCTAGCACAAATGGTCTTTCAAAACACACACACACAATTTTTTCACTGATAATTTCAAATCCTGTTCCGAAAGAACCATGTTGGAGAAAGCAAGAAATCGGTGACGAGTTCAAAATTGCATATCTGGGCTAAAATTTTGCTCTTGGTGGTAACAGGAAAAATGCTGTAGAAAACCACTCCTGAAAACTTAACAAAAGCAAATGGGATAAAATGATACGCCTCGGTAGTTAACCTCTTTGATACAAACAAAACCACATGCCCAGGAAAGCTTAGGCTGAGGCCATAATTGCTCGCATTATTATGCCTTTTTTCTGTATTGCACTGGAAATGCCTACTCCTGCACACCATGCTCTGATGAAGGAGACTGCCATTTTTAGCCAACGTGGCAAAGGTCCTTTCTACAAGTATCTATAACTGTGCCAGATAATAATACTGCACTTTCCATAGCCCGAACGAGGCAGGCGCTTTCCTTCTGGGAATCACTGCATACGCGTTCACATAGTGTTGACATCCTATCACACACACAATGCAATGTTCCCCCTCCATTGTCAACCCGTTTGGTTAAGACGACCCCCCCCCCCCTCCCACTGCAGTCACTATATAAAAAAAAAAGAAAAAAAAAGGGCGGTCTCGGGAACCCTCACGCTGCCTAACTGACCAGTATTGCTCTAGGACAAATTTGTTTCCTTATGCACGATTCCATTCAGCCTTCTCATGTTTTAATGCTTCAGCCTTGCCCTTGGCGGCCGCGATCCTATGGCGGCCCTAGAAGCCGCAATCTAAGAAAACCTTGGGGACTTCAGCTCGCGAACCGGACTTGTTACGCTTCCAAACTGCAGGCTTCCGAAGTTTGGCTTGCTTCTTGGAAAGTCGAACACGAGATAGGAACGAGCGACTGCGAACGCGTTGCCTGCTGATCCTCCTCTCTTGGATTCCATTTGCATGTACGTCCCTCTCTCACTGTCGCGCACTCGGCAGAGCCCTTTCTCGCGGGCCCCCTTCGTAGCAAGCTGCTCCTGTCACCTGTCATTGGTATTTACACCTTTACGGCGCAGTAAGAGCACGTTAATTCAGGGCATTTATTTTCTGGTGCAGAAAGTACCCAAATATCCATTGCCAAGGTAGACAAGATCGTTGCGTCACTTTCGTACCACCGATATCGGAAAAAGCGCCACCGTGATAAGCGCCGCCAATGTGTCAGAAAAGTTCGCTAGCCTAGCCAGCCTGCATTTGTTTTACGGCCCCACGAACCCTCTTTCTCCTTAACTCCTCAATGGAACAGCGCATTACAGCGCAGGAGAAGCTTTTTTTTTTCTTTTTTCTTTCGCGCGGCCATTAGGGCTGAGATGGCACGTGATCACATTAAGCCAATGAAATTTCGCCGTTGTCACAGGTTCGCGCTTTTCGCCACGTTGAGAGGCACACGTTTTGGAAGTCGTGCTGACGCGTTGTTGTTTGTGTGGAGGGCAGCTCGAGCTCAATGGCAGACATTGTCGCAATGAGGTGCCGGTGCTTTTGGAGGTGGCTTGTCCGCGCTGTAAACGGTGAGCGTGTTTTATTGTCTCGCTCTTGACCGGTGAGTCGTTTTGTGATGGCGTGTCTTCCTAAACGGTCCGATCGCGCCGTTTTCAGAAACGTTAAGCCTAGTTCAAGCGTGCAGCAGTAGCAGTAGGTAAGTAGCCTACGTGCTCGCGCCTGCCAGGCACGAAGGACGTGCGGGCAGCGTCGACCAAGTCGGGCAGTCGGAAAGCGACTTGTTGAGGCGTTGCGTCCAAGGCGTTGATGTAGCAATACCTCGCGCTCGCTTGCACCCAATTACATTTATTTGTAGCAGCGTTGCGGTCAGGTTTTGAATATAATTTATCTGCGTACGCGTGATTCCACTCACCGCGCATTTAGGTGCAATTATATGCAGTGAAGCTCCACAGTAGTTCATGGGCGTTATGTTCGCTATCCGCGACGAGCAAATTGTCAGCTTTTAAAGCATCATCCGAGCAAAACGTTAATCTCTAAAATAAGTTATAGACTGAATATTTCTGGCGCCTCGGGCCTGTTTTATAGTGTGGAAAGCTATAACATTGATTTATTGCTGTAATTTGTTGGTAGAATAATACGAAGGTGTTGCCAGTCACAGTCTTTTTAAGCTTTATTTCAGAATAATGGATTGTGGGACTTGTTAACCGGCGACACGCCGGTGGGCTGAGGGCCGCCAAATCATTGTCGCTCGTTGCTATCGCTCAGCTTCTAGTATTTAGAAAATCTCGCGCATCGCCCGGAAGCAGCTCGCGAGGCAGCCAATTGCAGAAGGCTTTGTGGTACTCAACTTCCGTTATGGCGTTTATTTATTTATTTTAGAGCGCAGCACTTTGGCGCCCGTTCCTGCGTTTCGCGTCGGCGGAACAGTTGTCCATCGTAACCAGCTCCGCAGGGGGAAGCGCGCGCTCCTACTCCGCCCCCCCCCCCCCTCCCGTGTTCTTCGGTTGCTGCACGCGCTCCTCCCGCCACCGTTCGCCGCTACGTGTCCCCCACAGCCCTCCCCCCTAGTGTTCCCCTATTGCTGCACGCTCCTCCCGCCACTGTTCGCCGCTTTGTGTACCGCCTCCCCCCCCCACCACTTCCTGCGTGGCGGCGATGGTGTTCTCCGGTTGCTGAAGCGGCGGCTCGGCGTCAGGGGATCACGGTGCGTGCATCCCAAGCCGAAACGCAGAGCCATGTTGACTTGACTCGCTAGCGGCGTCAGCGCAGTCGGTGCTATCTCTTCGCCGCACAACGTTCCTATGGGCCCACGTGCTTCCTTCATGACAGTCGAGAACTGTTAGCGGAGTCTTTTTTTGAAAGGATATGCATAAAAAATAAAAAGTCTGTAATTGTACATATGTCTTGTTCGAATTATTTGGCTCAATCTATCGGAAAGCTGTAACAGCTAATGGGCGGCGCTCAAATTTCGCATTAGGAAGTAACGCAATCATCGGCATTTTTTTTTTTTTTTTTTTTGCGAGAGAATCTTGTTTTTCTAGTACAGTTTGAGCGAAGAACCTGCAGACACCCACTTCATTTCAGTACGTGAAAGCTTGGTAGGGTAGTGGGAATAAAAGAAAGGGGGGTGTGGGGGGAGGGGGGGGGGAAGGGGCAAGTGTGGCTAGATATTTCTAATTTTCGAAAGGAGCAGGAGAAAGTCGCTGCTTGCATTGCAAGTCTGCATCGCAGTGTAGTAGCGCACCGCTGCGCCGTGACCTTTTTTTTTTTTAACAGGATGCGTTGCATGAAATTTCATCACTGTTTTATTGTACTTCATGCTGTTTAGTGTCAGAAACGGGATATAGCGTGACTGCACCCCCCTTGACCGAACGACGAAGCGGCGGTAACAAAACGCTGCAAACGCGCCTCTCTGTCGCTGAGTCCCGTCGCTCCGTGCGGTGTGCACCAGCGGCTACGACAGGCGTTGGCGTCGTCGTCGACGACGAATCCCCACAGATTGTCGTCCCATGCAGTTGCCGCTCTTGCCGTGGCTTAAAAATATGACGAAGGTGCTAGCTAAAAACTATAGAAAAACCGTGAATTATTTCGTGCTCGCAGTGCTGAAAAGAGAAACAGAAAGCTTATACCGCTTATCTGTTGCGGTCACTTGCAACAAGGTAGGTAACATCATTTCAGTTCCAACGCCTTTGAGTTCAAATGCTTAAGGCAGCCCGGCTGTTGCAAATATTAGGGGAAATTTGTAACAAACAGCGAAAGAATGGCTCTTTTGAATGAATTGTAAGTGCAGCTGAATAAAGCACTGGTTTCAGTGACCTTGATGTTATGGAGCTTTTGTTTCTGCTGGACTAGGCAGTGGAATTGGAATAGGGGAAAAATAAAAGGCTACTTCTTTCTCTTTGTGGTATGGTTTGCGGCATCCATTCTGACTGTGGCATTCATTTCAAATTGATTGGAATTTTTTTTTTCGAGCTCGAAAAGAAAACTACTCTGCTTTATAAAGTTAGGTGTTCACATAGTGTTAGGTGTTCACAAGCTCCCCATTCTGCTGAAGCTTCAGGTATTAAAATTGCAAAACATGTCAGGCTCATCGATACATGTGTATTTATTTCTTTATGGCAAGCAGAAGAAAGAATTGTGAACATAGAGGGAAGAGGCGGTTCATACAGCTGCAGAAAGACTACTTGTAAAGGTTACTTGTTCACCTTTTTTCATGCATTTATAGCAAAACTCTTAATGCGTCATGCTAACAGCTTTTTTTTTTTTTTTTTTTTTTTTTTTTTTTTTTTTTTTTTTTAGAGAGAGAGAGCCTTGCATAGTAATTTGAAGAGTAGTCCAAGCAGGCATTTTTAAGGCATGACACTTATTTTATGACCGTAATCAATTAGCCAATTAGCTCTGTAGAAATAGAACTTGT